>NW_015167063.1:1230482-1230767 GCF_001447785.1 Gekko japonicus
GTCAGGGGGTGTGGCCTTATGACACACTTCCGGTGATGTCAGGGGGTGTGGCATATGCTAATGAGTTATGCTAATGAGTTCCCCTAGCTCTTTTTCTATGAAACGACCCCTGCCTCAGACAGATACAATGCCATAGACCCCACCCTCCAAACAAGCTGTTGCCAATCTCCAGGTGACAACATCGTCCTTTGCATCAATTTGTCTTTGTTGGAAATGGCAACCCTAGGCCTGCAAGCACTCTCAGGGTGATTTCATGCCCCCAGACTGGCATGGCATCACTAGCCC
>NW_015167063.1:1231081-1243688 GCF_001447785.1 Gekko japonicus
GAGATATGGAGACTTTTCCATCCTCCTTTGCATCAATTTGTCTTTGTTGGCAATGGGAACCCTAGGCCTGCAAGCACTCAGGGTGACTTCATGCCTCCAGACTGGCATGACATCTCTAGCCCTGGAGATCTCCTGCTGTTATAGTTGATCTCCAGATGACAGAGATTAGTTCCCCTGGAGAAAACGGCTACTTTGGACAGTAGACCCTATGACATTATACCTACTGAGTCCTTCCACCCCCACCCCCCGCCCAATGCTGCCCTCCATAGGATCCACCCCCCAAATCTCCAGGTATTTCCCTCCTTAGAGCTAGCAACCCTACTTTCCCCTCAGTGCCTGTTGGTAGGCAACTAAGCTTGGTCCTGTCACCTACTTTGGCCTTTGGGAGAAAACACATTGGGGCCAGTCCTGATAGGGTTGCCAGCTCCAGATGGGAAATTCCTGGAGATTTGAGGAATGGAGCCTGAAGAGGGTGAGGTTTGAGGAGGGGTGGGACCTCAGACAGGTACAATGCTATATCCATCCTCCAAACCAGTCAGTCCCTCATGGGGAACCATTGTTGCCAATCTCCAGGTGAGGGCTGGAGACCACTCAGAATTACAACTGCTCTGCAGAAGGGAGGGCAGAAGTCAGCTGAAGTCAAAGGGGCAGATAATGGTAGGTTGATGGTTAGCTGGTAAGGAGATGGGGTTGCCAACTCCAGGCTGGAGTTGAGGGGTGATTTCCTGGGGATTTGAGGGGTGGAGCCTGGAGAGGGTGGGGTTTGCGGAGGGGTGGGACCTCAGACAGGTAGAATGCCATAGACTCCACCCTCCAAACCAGCCATTTCATCCTGGGTAACAATTGTTGCCAATCTCCAGGTGAGGACTATTGATCACTCAAAATTACAACTGCTCTTCAGGTAGCAAAGATCAGTTCCTCTGGAGAAAACAGTGGACTCTGTCATTATACCCTGCGGAGGTCACCACAGCAAACTGACACTGTTTGCCCAAAGCCAGAGCACTCTCCCAGAGCCTCTTTCTAGATCTCGTTGTATTTATTTCCACAACGGGCCTTATTCCTAGTGGAGAAATAAAGGAGCATGTCTACATGAAACAACCACCAGGATTTGAACAATCCAAAGACAAACAACTTCTGTGTAAGCTTCAAAAGAGCATCTATGGGCTGAAAAAGCTATTAGATGTGGGAATGAGAAACTTAATCAAATGCTAACCAAGGAAGGATTTGAGCAAGGTAAGGCAGAATACTCAAGATATAGAGACAACAAATGGACTCACATTCTGACTTATGTGGATGACCTGATTTTATGCTGTGAAGACAAGGAGGACTGTGATGAAATAGTTTAGCATCTAAATCAAGAAGTAGAAGTGAAATAATTAAGGAACAACAAGTATCTTGGAGGACAATTAGAATGAGAGCTATCTTCTCAACCAGAAGCAAAAAATCCTAAAATTTCTGCACTACATGAATACAGACAGAAAACCAACAAGTGGACAGTTATTCTTCTATGGTGGCAGAGCAGTCAGCTGGAGTAGCAGGAAGCAAGAAACTGTAGATGTGTCCTCAACTGAAGCTGAATATGTATTCGCAGCAGAAGCATACAGACAACTGAAATGCATGCTGCAACTAATGCAAGACTTTGGGATAGAGGAACCCAAACCAGTACGACTCTTTGAAGAAAACCAAGAGTGCATAAAACTTGCACAGACAAAGAAGATCAACTCAAGAACTAAACATGGATGTGAAGCATAACCTAGTAAGAAACATGCAAGAAAAAGGGCTTGTTGAGTTGGAATACTGTCCTACTGATGTAATGATTGCAGACGCACTCACCAAGCCACTTTCTTGAGAAAAATTTGAAAATCTACATAAGACGATGAATCTTGTGGACTTTGTGCACTAGACCTTGAGAAGGAGTGTTGGGAAAGGCAATGTCTGGTGTACAAAGAAAAAGAGAAGAAGACCCTGAAGGGGGCAGCAAGAAGACAATTAGATAGGATAGTGAGGTCAGCACCTTCTCTCCTTTTCCTTGTCTGTCTCAGATTGCTATTCTTAGGGCAATTTCCTGCTTCTTCTTGAAAGTTCTCTCAGGTAGAGATGAAGTCAGGAACCTGTCTCTGTCTCTCCTCTTTCCTAATAAGTATGTTAGTTTCTAAATAAACCTTTATCTACTTTTTAGTCAGGTTGCGCACCATTGCTGTTAATTACTCTGCTAACAGTTAATGACCCAACCTTGAGCCGACATAGAATGTCTCTCTTCTCTAGAAACTGAGGTTTAATCAAGTTCGTTCCTTAACAAAAACGGGACAGCCTGGCACTGTAACACTAGTAGCTACTGGTTGGCATGGTGATAGAAATGAATTTCAAGAAAAACATTTGAGGCCATTCAACAAGAAGCTTGCCTTGAATGTAAGCTGAAGTTCTCAACATGTTTAACCTTAAGCAGTTTATAATACGTGCTCCCTCCTTACTTACCAACATTGTAAGGGAACTTTATCCAGCACTTGTAAATTTCTTTTGGGTAGAAGCATGTTTATTTTTAATAGTACACCAAATATCTCTTTCTTGTTGAGTCTATTGGTTCACACATAAGCCAAGAAGGAATGTGTTAATGTCACCTTCATCAATCTCATCCATCACTTGACATGCTGGGATTTTAAAATATTTTAATGGTGTGAAACAGGAACCCTGAGGACTGAATAAAGGTCTCACATGAAAGGAATACAGTGTTATAGTAAACATTGAGAAGAATTTTCTGCCTCCGAATTATGCAGTTCAGCACTGACAATGTAGGATGATTCTGGAATATCTTTCCTTGGTTTTTTTTTTTTAATTTTCAAAATAAGGGTACACAAGTAGCTGCCAGGGATGCTCTGAGGTATGAGATATCCTGTTATAGGGCATGAGTAGCACTAGATGTACAACTGGGCTTTCTCCCAGCTTCGTGATTATACTGCTGACCTGACTTCATCCTTCCCTGCTCTCTTACGTTCCATTGAGTTCCCTGGAGATTCTTCTTGTCACAAAGTAGGAAGCAAAGCCCGGAAAGTTGGCAAGAGGAATCTCCCTTCCCAGGAATGATAGGAAGCCGCTTAAATGCCAACAATTCCTGTTACATTGCTTAATAATATGCAATCAGGTTTTTGTGAAGAAGGGACAATACAACATTGAAACACACAGCATGTCATGAGACCATCTGGGAATGGGAATAAAAACACAGAAATAACTGTCCAAACAAACAGCGCATTTGGACAGACGCAACTTCTAGAGAACTATCTTTATTCTTATTCAGTAACCGAGCCATGAAATCACCAATTGGGTACCCAAAAGATACCACTGCTTGTCTAATGATGTCATTACTGACCTTTCTGAAAACAATTCTTTACCTTTTTTAAATTGAAGACTATTTATTTATTTATTTTATTTAGGCATTTTTACCCCGCCCTCCCCACGAGCGGGCTCAGGGCGGCTTACAAGGGGCAAGAGCCCATGCATAAAACCCAATAAGACAATAAAATCATGAATAATAACAATAATAAAGTTCTTTCTGTGAACAAGATGGTCTTGAGTGGTTATGATGGCATCTTCAAATCAGCCCCATTGGGGTACCCCTGTCCAGTGGATCGTTCATGCCAATCCCACATTGCCAATGCCACACAATTTATGGCTGAGCTTCCAAGGGCACTTCCTAATCCTGATGGTATTGCCACCATTGGTGGTGGTGGCAGCGGTGGCAAGCCTGGTGGAAGAGCTCCATCTTGCAGGCCCTGCAAAACTGCATAAGGTCCCGCAGGGCCCTGATCTCCTCCGGGAGCTCGTGCCACCAGATAGGGGCCGCCACTGAGAAGGATCTGGCCCTGGTCGTAGCAAGCTTTACCTCCTGGGGACCTGGGATCATCAGATGGTTTTGGGTCCCCGACCGAAGTGCTCTTGGGGGTATATATTGCTCCAGAGAATCTCAGGTAGGTCGGACCCTAGCCATGTAGGGCTTTAAAGGCAAGTACCAGCACTTTGAAGCAGATTCAGTATGCTATTGGCAGCCAGTGCAACATCTTCAGCCCAGGCCGGATGTGCTCCCACTTGGGGAGACCCATCAACAGCCTGGCTGTTGCATTCTGCACTAGCTGCAGCTTCCGGATCCGCAACAAAGGCAGCTCCATGTAGAGAGCGTTACAGTAGTCTAACCTTGAGGTGACTGTCGCATGGATCACTGTAGCCAGGTCATCGCGGTTGAGGAAGGGAGCCAACTGCCGAACCTGCCTCAGATGGTAAAAAGCAGATCTGGCAGTGGCTGCTACCTGGGCCTCCATAGTTAAGGAGGGATCCAGGAGCACTCCCAAACTCCTAACCTCTGATGCTGGCACCAAAGGCACCCCATCGAAGGTCGGGAGAGGGAGCCCCAAACCCAAACCATTCAGGCCCAGGACCTCCATCTTGGCTGGGTTTAATTTCAGCTGGCTCAGCCTGAGCCCCCCAGCCACAGCCTGTAATCCCTGGTTCAGATCTTCTGGGTCAGAGCCCGACCGGCCGCCCAACATCAGATAGAGCTGGGTGTCATCTGCATACTGATGACAACCCAGCCCATACCTCCTGGCAATCTGGGCGAGGGGGCGCATGTAGATGTTAAACAGCATTGGGGAAAGCACTGCCCCCTGAGGCACACCACATTCAGTGGTGCCTCCAGGACTGCTGTTCCCCTATCGCCAGTAAGGGCAACCAGCGCTGTCTTCGTCCCATGGCCAGGGCAAAAGCCAGACTGTAGTGGATCCAGGACAGAAGCGTCATCCAGAAAGCTCTGAAGCTGTGTTGCCACCACCCTCTCAATCAGCTTGCCCAAATAGGGCAAATTAGACACCGGACAATAGTTGGCCAATTTAGCCGGGTCCAAAGATGGTTTTTTCAGGAGAGGGCGGACCATCGCCTCCTTAAGTGCCTCAGGGAACCATCCCTCCGTGAGGGACTTGTTAACAATCTCCTGTGCGGCACCTTGAAACCCCTCATGGCCCGCCTTAATGAGCCAAGAAGGGCACGGATCCAGGCAGCATGTGGTTGGATGCACAGATACGAGCAATTTGTCAACTTCCTTCAGACTGAACGGGTCAAAACATTCTAAACCCTGCGAGGACGTGCAAGGGGCCTCACGTTCGCTCACTGTTTCAACTGTGGCAAGGAGGTCGCAGCAGAGCGCCAAGACTTTATCCACAAAATAGCTCGCAAAGGCCTCACAACCAATATCCAATTCCCTACTATTTTGTCTGCCTTGTGGCAGAACTGTCAAAGACCGAATTGTTCTAAACAATTGGGCTGGGCGTGAGCTTGCGGACGCAATCGTGGCTGCATAGAATTCTCTCTTAGCAGCTTTGACTGCCATCTCATAGAATCTCATAAATGTCCTATAGGATGTTCTTGATGCTTCGTCGCGGGCACGCCGCCACCATCTCTCTAGCTGTCTTAGTTCCCGCTTCATAAGCCGCAGCCCCTGGGTATACCAGGGGGCCAGCCTAGTGCGAGGGTGCAGAGGGCGCCGGGGAGCGATCTCATTGATGGCTGTGGAGAGTTGGTCATGCCAGTCCCCCACAAGCTCATCCAATGAGCCGCCAGGGGGCATCGGATCCCGCAGAGCCATCTGAAGTTGTACATGGTCCATTTGGCTCCGTGGGCGAGCTAAAATCTGCTCACCGCCTAAACAGGGTTGGGGTGGGACATTCAGATGGGCCTTCAGGGAGTAGTGGTCCGACCATGGTACTGCCCTTGAAGTAATCCGGTCCACTGTAATCCCCGCAGTGAAGATCAAATCGAGCGTGTGCCCGGCCTGGTGCGTGGGAGTCGATACAAATTGGGAGAGCCCCAGTGCCGCCATGGATGACACTAGGTCCATAGCCCGGCTGGAGGCCGTGTCATCAGCATGGATGTTGAAGTCACCAAAGACCAGAAGCCTAGGGTGCTCCAGCGCCCAGCCTGATACGGCCTCCAGCAGGGACGGCAGGCTACTGGCCGCTGCTTTAGGCGGTCGGTACACTAGCCAGATAGCCACGCTCTCCTCGGTCTCCAGCACCAGGCCAGCACACTCCATGCCTGCGATCTCCGATGAGGGGAGGGCCCTGAAGGAGTAAGCCTCCCGAATGAACAACGCCACTCCTCCCCCCGCCCCTTACTCCGCAATTGGTGTAAGACCGAGAACCCAGGTGGGGCAAGTTGGGAGAGAGCAACAGTTGGTGTAAGACCGAGAACCCAGGTGGGGCAAGTTGGGAGAGACTATACACTGACTGGCTTCAGCAAATAATGTAGATATGGAAAGCTATATGCATTGTGCTAAGCCAAAAAGTCAGCCGTAGCATAGAAATGAAATATAGCATGAGACTAGAATAAGAGCTTGAGCTGTGGCAGTTTGGGGTTTGCGACATGCAACCTGCAGTAATCTGGTGAAAACAGACGTGTGTTTTGTGCTTTGACATGCAACAAAACATCTAGCTCCTTTTCCATTAAGCTTGCTTTTTAACGTTTTTTTCCTGGTTAAGTGCTTAAAAACAGAGCACGGAACTCTCTGTTATACATAAGCATTTCACAGTTAACACTTTTTCTTCTGAGGCAAGTGGCAACTTTAAACCTACAATTTCTATACTTAAAATGAAGCAGGCAGTAATTAATAACTTGAATAGTTTATGGCATGAAGACAGTAGACTAGCTATACGTGATTTAAACATAGAGTATGAAAATAACATTCAATATAATAGAAAGATTCCGTTCTGGAAGAATTAAGAGTGGTATGAAATTCTTAAACCTCTTCCACTGAAATTGTATATAAGCTCCTTATTACAAGCTTCCTTTCTGAATTCTCAGAAAAAAAGATTGCTCCCCCCCTAGAGTTCTAAATGGACTTGTAATGTTTGGTACATTCAGGTCCTCTCCTCACAGTGATATTTAGGATTCTGGAACAGGGTAGGCAGGCAGAAGCACATGGCAACTGTTCAGTGCTTCTTTTTGTGTTTTGTTATGTGCTGGTTACCACAATTACGTCTTGCCTATGGTCCAGCATGAACCTCCTCATAAAGGAGGAGGTGGGAATTTTAGCAGCTTTTACAGTTAATTTTTCAAGAAATTCAAGTCCACTTCAGTAACTGGGACCTTTTCATTGAGACCAAGGAATAGATCAAAGTAACCCAGTTCTGAGCCAACAGTAGCTAGCAGCCTGATGAATGAAAACTGCAAGTGCAAAGGTGGGTTTGTGGACTTGAAATATATCCTATTGTTAACTATATGCAGTCCAACTGGAAGTCTGTTTATTCAGAAATGTCTCATACTGATTCCTGTGGGACTGAGTCACAGCAAGCCTGCATGACAGAATCCTTAAAATTCGATTCGGTATCTATCCTCAGTGAATGGCTGAATTGCTCTTTAAGTTCCCCCAAGTTTAAAAGCAGCTTAGGGGCTTGTTTCTAGCTATTAACACGGAAACTCACCACAAAAACCACACTCACTGCCAGTATTCTTATCAGTAACAATTACATGCAACCCCCAACCTACTTGGAGGGGGGGTCTTTTAAAGAACAGATTTGGAATTCACTGAAGGGAGCATCTGATAGTACGTCATTGAAAATAACTAGTCTATGACATAAGCTGCAAATACAGCTCTAGACTGTGTCCTTAATTCTGTTCAATTTAATATAATATTAGACATGTCACTTGTATTATATACACCAAGCTTTAGTTAACTTGTGTGAGTTTCCCAGTGATTCTTTCAGGCTTTGTTTACAAAGGTTTCTTCAAGAAGTGAACACCTATGCAGATGCTACAGTGACAACTCCATTATGAATATTTTAATGTACAACAAGGTGGGGGGAGCCTGTGAGGACTTGCGGGGGCGGGGAATCCCATTTCTCCCCTGCCCATGTCAGATGTTGGTATTCTCTCCTCCTGCTGCTGCAATGGGCTTTCCATCCCCTCCCCCTGGTTTTCTTTTTCACCTTGCTACTGTGTCAGTTTCCCCTCTTCTCACTTCTTTTGTTCTTCATCTGTGTTTGTGCATCATTTTGGGTTGCCACCCAAAATATGGTTAAATATTGGTGGGGGAGGGGATATATGCACATGTGCAAATGTTACCAAATCTGGGGGAATTTTAACCACCTCCCCAAATCAGGGTTTTCTATAAGGTCAGAGTTTTCTGCAATCCTGGAATTTGGCCAGGGGTTTAGAGGAGAAGAAAAGAGAAAAGATTGGATTTATACCCCACCTTTCACTACCCAAAGAAGTCTCAGAGTGGCTTACAATCCCTTTCTGTTTCCCTCCCACAACAGACACCCTGTGAGGTAGGTGGAGCTGACAGAGCTCTCTTGAGAACTGCGCTTGAGAGAACAGTTCTGAAAGAAATGATTGACCCAAGGTCACACCAGCAGCTGCATGTGGAGAAGTGGGGAATCAAACCCAGTTCTCCCAGATTAGAGTCTGCACTCCTAACAACTACACCAAACTGTCTCTAAAAGTTGTAGCTTTGGCTGGCTTCATCGTGTAGATTTGTGTATTCACAAATTCAAGGATCCAGTCCTTGGCTATTAGATATAGAGATGAAGAAGTGCAGTATGAAAGACATCTAATGATATTAAGATGCACAGCCTGCTCTTTGGAAACAGAATTGACATCTTGATAGCAATGCTTTTCTGTAAAGTGTGAGTAACTGAAGTAAATGATGCCTAATTGTGTTTTGATGTTAGACTTCATAGGCCAAGAAGAGGGAGCTGGCTAAGAATAAGCCCAGGCCAGCCTAGAAAGAATGGTTCAGAGCTGCCATATCTTGATATATCATATTTCCCTGTGTCTGTGTTATGTAAAAAAAATAATTAGCCCTGCATTACAAACATTTCCTGCTACACCAACTACAGTTTCATTGCCTCGAGCTGCAGTTTCATTGCCTCGAACTGCAGGAACTCACAGACCGAGGCTTACTAGCATCATGAAGTATTCTGTGAGCCAAACTGTCATTTTTCTTTGACTTGAAGGAAGCAAGGCCTTCCCTTTCTTTTAATCCATGTCAAGAGACCTTGGCTGGTATATGAAAATAAATAAGAACTACAAACAGAACAAAGGCAAGTCCCAGAGCCAGAACCTACTGTAAACAGTGTCTTCTCTTACCCACCCCTCATCTAGTCACTGAACTTTCTAACTGGGACTCCTGCAATCAGCATGGGCCAGCTACTCTCTCAGGGTAGGCTTACTGTAGTTTCACAGTATAGCCCTGTAAGAAAGAAAAATAGTTGACCATGTTTATATGTGTTTTTGGACCAGTGGTGGGTAAAAATTTTCATTCTGGGACATTCTGCAGCTGTCATTTTCTAAGGTGGCAGACAAAGATCCATGCGAAATGTGACACTTTGTGAACAAAGGAGGGACAAACAAATAACTGATGTTCTCTATTGATTTCGTAACATCGGAAACAATGGAAATTAGAAGAAGCAATCAAATAACTATACGATTTACTGACTAATAAATACAACAATACATTAACTTCAGCTTGTTACATAAGGTGCATTGTGATGTATTTTTTTTTAATGTATTGCGGATCCTGAACTTCACATTTGGATTGCTTGCTGCTCAGATGTCAGAGAAATCCATTGTTTCTAATCAGATGACAACTAATACCACAGACACGTCTCTCCTCCAGACTGCATCCATATGTGTTATCGTATTATTGCACTATAGCAATAATTCATCCCTTGATTTGTCTTGTCCACACAGTTGTAAATGATTGCTATTGCAAAATGACAGTGCAATATCAAATGACATGTAGATGGCAATCTTAGATTCATTATTTACATTGACTGACTTTTTATATTAAAAATAGCATTCCATTATCTATTTTTTACATTTATCTGCAACATCAGGTGTGTCAAACTACCAGTAACCAAAATTCTCAAGAACAGAAAGAGAGTCTTGATTTTCATAGTTCTTTGTATCACAATTTTCTTGTTTATGTCTGCAGTCACACACACTAAATAATCCACTTTCAATGAACTTTCCAACTAGATTTTACAGTGTGAACTGGAAAAATCCAGTTCGAAAGTGCATTGAAAGTGGATTATTTAGTGTGTGTGATTGCAGCCTTGTTATCATAGTAGCACGGGCAGCTTATACAGCTATTCTGATGAGGACAGAATTGTAGTCGACACCAATTTGCTGGTGCAGAAGTAACCACTGCCAAATGTCTACTTGAGAACGTAATGCTGGGCAGGGTACTGACTTCCTTTGGCATGTGTCCCAACATGGAAGCTGGGAAGAATCTTGAACAGAATTTTTCATTCCTAAGGAGCCCAATGATCCAGTGAATGTCATATTCAAAAGTATAAAGACAGCATTTGACATATTCATAAAACGATAATTTGAAAAGCTGCTCACTATGCCCTTTGAAACACATATCTGTTTCCTAGCTGTCAATCACCAACCAACATTTAATTACAATTATTACTTTTGGCTGTCATATTAAGTTTCTTGAATTGACAGTGGAAACCACAGAGAATATCACTCGTACAGATGATTGGATTAACAAATAACTGCCCTTTCAGTGCTGAAGGCTGAATATATTAAAGCATCTATTTACCACAATGTTTCTTACATAAACAATCACATTTTAAAAAGCCCATATCTTCATTTATACAATTTGTCAAAGAGTGCATGCATTTGTAACGAGATGTAGTAGAATCTCAGAGAAACCGAAGAATGTGAGCTATTTGCTCAGCAAATCAAACATATGCACTCAACTAAATTGTTTTAATGTTGCTTTGATTGCCGTATCAGCCCCCTAAAAAGCTGGTGTCTCTCTAAGGTTACTGCCCAGTTACTTTATCCAAAATATTTCAGGAGGAAGGCTATATGAGAAGGTGTTAAAGACACCAGAGAAATGTTAGAGATGAGTGGAGCTTACTGGATAGTCAAGAAGCTGGGTTAAATGTGGGATGGAGTGGAGATGAGTGCCTAGATTAATTGGAAAAGCTCCATGGACACCAAGGGGAGCCACAGCTACACATTTATGGGGGCTCATGTTGCCAGGAATTTGGCAAAATACTGCTTTGGGACATTACCAGCACACCTAATCAAGCATCTTCTGTATATTTTTTTCTGAATGTGAAGGCCATATCTGGTGTGAGGGGAGCTCCAGGGAGAATTTCTGTCTGGTGCTCATGAGGGCTCTCAGCTGTCAGGTTCAGCAACAAGTAAATCTCCACACACGTTTCCAAGGAAGCGTTATGCTTTATTAGATTACAAAACTGGTACCATATCCACAGGATTATTGTTAAGAATGACCATGGGGTGGAAACATCCTTACATATAGCAGGATGAGGCAAATGGCTAAGCAAATGAAATTCGAGCGCACACGCAGGAATTCTCCCGGCGGGAGGATACATGATAAGTGGGAGAGTCGCAGTGCCTCATGAGAGCCGAAATATTCACATCAACGGTGGAACGTAAGCCCTCCCTCCTTCATAAAGCCAGACAGATAATGCCGTCTGGCAGTAATGGCTTTCACGGTCTCCCTAGCAATGTTTACTGCAAGCGGCAGAGCAGCAAGCAAGTGAGGATCAGAGAAGGGAACAAGCAAAACATGGCAGCTAGCTGACATCCTGCCCCCTCAAAAACACATCAACCACCTCCCACAGCAGACAGGTGACCTCTTGGTTTCTCCAGGAACCGGAAGTGGAACTTCTGCAGGAGTTTAGGGGCCCGCATATCTTTACCTGCCACCCACTCCCGATGCTGAGGACCCCAATGTACCCATACCACCAGGTAAAACAAGTGTCCATGTTTTACTTTAGAATCCAGAATGTTGGATAT
The DNA here is from genome assembly GCF_001447785.1 of Gekko japonicus. NCBI lineage: Eukaryota > Metazoa > Chordata > Lepidosauria > Squamata > Gekkonidae > Gekko > Gekko japonicus. Next base: position 1,242,902 of record NW_015167063.1, read on the forward strand.
TTCGTAGTGTTCCTCCCCCTCTACCAGGTTGGGGGGCACAGTCAGTTCTGGACAGGGCTTCAATAAGCTGAAATGGAAAATTGGATGGACATTCTTTAAGTTCTTAGGCAAGTCCAAATCAAACGTGACATCATTAATCAACCTTACAGAATTCAGCAAGAGTCAGTAGGTCCACCCAATCATTTTGTTGGTAGTTTGTAAAGCATCTTAAATATTGTTCAAGTGTTTGATTAACCCGTTCTGATTGGCCATCAGTCTCTGGATGATAAGCACTGCTCAGGGTCTGTTCTATGCCCATAAACTCCATGAGCTCCCCCCAAAACTTTGAAACAAATTGGGGGCTCCGGTAGGTAGCGTGTGGAGCCTGAAAACATTTGAGGGGAATGCGTTGGCCAATGTCCGTGCCGTCGGTACACAGGGGAAAGGAATGAAATGAGCCTGCTTGGAGAATAAATCCATGACCACCCAGATCACCGTCATGGATTTGCTGGGGGGTAAATCTGTGATGAAATCCATGGAGATTACCTCCCACGGTCTATTTGGTGTTGGCAATGGCTTCAGTAATCCGGGGGGGGGTTTCCCCTTTCGGGGTTTACACATGATGCACGTTTGGCAGGAGTGTACATACAAGGATAAATTCTTGTGCATGTGTGGCCACCAGAAGGTGTGTTGTAGGAGGTGTAGCGATTTCACAAAACCTGTGAGGCCAGCCGGCTTAGAGCTATGCACCAGTCCCATAACCTCCCGCCGCAACAGTTTTTTTTTTTTAAACAAATTTTATTAAAAT
>NW_015167063.1:1244389-1297756 GCF_001447785.1 Gekko japonicus
ATGGTGAAATATTTGGTAGGTGTAAGTTAGAATTACTTGATTTCCATAATAATTCCTGAAATGTGTGCCCTGCTAGTGTGTGTTCCTCTATCCATTTCCAGTCAGTCTCCAATGCGTCGTTATATTGTCTAACAATCATAGCTAGATTAGATGCTTGATAATATAATTTTAAATCCGGAACAGCCAAACCTCCTTTACGTATAGATCTCTTAATGGTATCAAATTTAACTCTTGGTAATTTATAATTCCACAAGAATTTATTAATATCTTTCTGCCATTTATTTAATAAATTATTATGTATATAGATTGGTAATGTTCGGAACAGATACAAAAATTTGGGGAGCACATACATACGTAATATAGATATGCGATCAAGCCAGGTAAACGAGTTAGTGGACCATTTGGCTAAATTGGTCATTATCTCTTTATGTAATGCTGTGTGGTTTATTTTAAGAATATCTTTGATGTTTATAGGAATTTTAACCCCTAAGTATTCAAATGAATGATCAATCCAATGATAATTAAAATTTGTCTGTATTGCTTTTTGGACTTCAGGTGATATATGAATAGGATAGATCAGTGACTTGGAATTGTTTATTCTTAGTCCCGCTAATTGACCAAATGTGTCTAAAGATGATTGTATATTTGGTAACGAGGTCAATGGAGAAGAGATGTAAAGCACTATGTCGTCCGCAAACATACTTAACTTAAATTCTTTTTGTTGGATTGTGATACCTGTAAAAGCTGAATTTGATCTTAAAAGGCAAGCCAATGGCTCTACAGCCAAAATAAACAATAAAGGGGAAAGGGGGCAGCCTTGTCTCGTGCCCCTTTGTAGGCTGATGGGTTTGGAGGAACCGCCATTTGCTAAAATGTGCGCTGTAGGGTTATCATAAATTGCTTTTTATTGAATTTAGAAAATTTGGGCCAAAATTCAAATGCTTTATTAAAGTAGACAAAAAGGAAATTTCCAAAGAATCGAAAGCTTTTTGTATGTCAATGGACAATAATAGTGATTGAGTGCTTTTATCTAGTTTCCCATAGTGTACAATATTTAATGATTTTCTAATGTTATCGGCAATATCTCTAGTTGATACGAAGCCTGACTGATCAGTGTTGATGTAATTTCCTATGATGCCTTTTAGTCTGTTTGCGATCATGCCTGCAAAAATTTTATAATCCGTGTTTATAAGGGAAATGGGTCTGTATGAGGCTGGGTCAATATGCTCTTTGTTTTTTTTAGGAATTAAGACTACGTTTGCCTGCGACCACGAGTTGGGCAATAATCCAGAGGTGAGTATGGAGTTACATGTGTCCAAAAGGGTAGTATTTATATAAGGGAGAAAAGCTTTATAAAATTCGTTGGTAAAGCCATCAGGGCCAGGGGCTTTATTATTTTTCAAAGATTTTATGGCAGTTTCTAGTTCTTGCAGTACAAATGGGGCTTCCATCACTTCCCGATGTTCATTTGTTAGCTTTGGTAGGTTTGTCAAAGACCTAAGAAAGGAATCAATAGTTGCTTGATCTGGGTTAGTGGTGGAATATAATTGAGTGTAAAATTCTTCTAAAATCGAAAGAATTTTTTCATTAGTATAATGAGTTCTGTTTTGAGAATCTCGTAAACCAGAGATGTGCCTCTCCGCTTGTTGCTTTTTAATTTTCCAGGAAAGAAATTTTAAACGTTTTGAAGATTTGGATGTGTTTTGTTTAAAAAAATTAAAATTAGTTTTATGAATGTCTGAGGATTCTAACATTTCTAGTTGCTTGCGAGCATTTTGTAGCCTTTGATATATTTTAGTACTACCCGTGTATTTGTGTTTAGTTTCTAGTACTTTTATGGTTTTTATAAGATCTGTTTTTATTGCTTGTTTTTCTCTTTTGCAGGATGCCAATAGCGAAATACAATGTCCTCGGATAAAGGCTTTGAAGGCTTCCCAAATTGTTGATATTTTAGTGTCCGCAATTGTATTAATTTTAAAGAATTCCTGTATATGTGTTTGCAATAAATTTTTGATTTCTGGTTCGTATAGCAATATCTTATTAAATTTCCAGTTAAACTTGTCCTGGCTGTGTTGTGAGTTTTTCAAGTTTAAAGTACAGTAAACGGGTGCGTGGTCTGACCAAAGTTGTACTCCTATTTTTGAGGAAATTGCTTGGTGGTAAAGAGGTGTGGAGAGGAAGATGTAATCTAAACGCGAATGGGATTTAAACTGCTTGGAATAAAAGGTGTAATCGCGTTCATTTCCATGCTGGAGTCTCCAGATGTCATGGAGATCGTATTTGCTCATTAAGGTTTGAAGTGCCGATTTGGTATTGGTCTTGGAGAGGCTGATCGAAGGTAATCGCCTTGAGGATCTGTCTAGCCATAAATTCATAAGGTAATTGAAATCCCCACCTAAAATAGTAGGGTAATCTGAAAATTTTTTAAGTTTAGCTAAAGTTGTAGAGAGAAAGTCTATTTGTTTGGTGTTAGGGGTATATATTGTTGCCATGGTTATTTTGTCCCCGTTGATGCTGCCTTTAACAAATAAAAATCTTCCATCTGCATCCTTGAGGGAGTCTTCTAAGATAAAGCCTGTATCTTTGGCTATAACTATTGCCACCCCTCGCGATTTGTTGGTGCCACATGCAAGTATCTGCGTTGGGAACCACTGTGTCGGCAAAATCTTTCTCTCTGTTTTACAATAAATCTCTTGTAAAAAAGCTATATGGATTCTTTCTTTCTGAAATTGTTTAGCTATACGCTTTGCCTTTATATAGTTATTTAGGCCATGGCAATTCAGTGTAGCTATTTGAATTCCATCCATATTACATTTATAGTTAACCATTAATAAAAACAAACAATAAAGCTATAACACGTCTTGTCAATAGAACAGTGTTGCATTTACTGAAAGTTGCAGACATGTGCCATGAAATATCCTTTTTTGAAAGAAATCTCTGAGGAGTAGATCTCCTGATACAATTTTTGTACCTAAACCAGTAACTATAAAAAAACCAATAACAAAGAACAACCCCCCCTCCTCCCACCCCAACTCCCCAGTTTAAGCAAAACTTCCCATATAGAACTCTGAGTCCCTCCCCTCTCCCTCCCTTCTCCCCAGTATCTAAGTCCCGAGGTGGGAAACTAATTTTCCCACTGAGTCTAAAGGACCCATCTTTTGGGACTAGCCATAAATCAAAACACAAATATAGAAACCACATAACCAGATGAAAACCCAATGGGGCCATAGAAAACCTTCCAACCCACTTAACCCCCCCCCTCCTGACCTTTCTAGTTTTAATTTCGACTCTTAGAGCTGTAACAATATTACTTAGCTTTATCTTCCAAAAACAGTGTTATGGTAGAAATTTCCATGCAACATAGACTGAAAGTCTAAAGATGAGCTTGGCAGTTTAAGGGATTAAAGTTGTATTCTTCGTCTGGTGGTCGTCTTCTTCCCGCGGTTTGGTGTGAAATGCTCAGGTCGTTTCCGCTTGCGCTCAGCTGTTTCTGTTTCCATGTCTTCTGGCACTTTGAGACCTAAAGCAGTTAGGAGGGCTTCACCTGCTTCCAGATCCGCCGCCTGATGTAGAGTGCCCCGATGTTTTACTTGTAGATGACCCGAAACTGCCCAACGGTACTTGATACCAGTTTCTATTAGGCTTTTTGTGATGGGTTTTAGGTGCCGTCGTATTAAGAGGGCGTCCGGTGGTATGTCTGGAAAGATAAAAATCTCATCATCTTTGTGATTAAAGCTACCAGCTTTCCATGTTTCTTGGAGAACTTGATTTTTTATTTTTAGGTCTAGAAATTCCACAATATGTCGCGTGGTCTTTTCCTTTTGTCAGCAGATAGGCCACCTATTCGGTAGGCTCTGGTTAGCACCGGCTCTATACCGTCGTCGAATTCCATCACTGTGCTCAGCCAAGCGCTTATAAAGTTGGTAAGATCCTTTTGTTCTTCAGCATGCTCAGAAAAACCACGCAGTTTTAAAAATTTCTCCCTAGATCTGTGTTCTAGTATGAGAATGCGCTCTTTGGCCCATGTTTCTGAGTCTTGCAGGCAGCGCACATCCTCCTGGTTTGTAATCGAAGTCTCGATCGCTGTTTCTGCCGCCTGAGCTACATTTTGGATGTCTGTTTGCATTGTATCCAGTCTGTCAGAAATAGGTTTAATTAAAGCATTAATACTTTCCAGCATCTCAGCTTTAAAGGATTTAAAGAATCCAGCCATATCGTCTTTGGTAAGTCCTGTTTGTGTTTGCTCAGGCGTTTGGCCTCCCGCCGCCATCTTAGCGTGCTCCCGACTAGCGCTTGTCTTGCTTGCTGTGGCGTTCTGAAAGAAGGACTTCAAAAAAGAGGCGTTCACAGTCGTGGTGTGCTGTCGGACTTTGGCAGTTTTGCCCATGCCGTTTCGGGCCGAAATAGAGTCGGTTTCGCGTATGTTTTTTATAGAAAGGCCGGAGGGTCCGTCGGAGGTTGACTATATTGCGTCCGCCATCTTAGAGCCCGCCCCCCCGCCCCCCGCCGCAACAGTTTTGGAACAAAAAGTTTTGTGTCCTTATACCAACATCAGTTTTTTGCCAGCACCAAATCCCCCACCACCTCCACTTCCTGTTTGTCCAGCTCCAAAAAGTCAGCGGCGAATTTGGCCTCCCATCCCTCAGGAGGGGGGGGCGCAGGGGAGGCTTCGTGTTGTCACTGCACTGCCCAATTGGAAAGGCGTGAACATGGATTCTAGGACCTCCTTACGTCAGCTTTCGTGTCGTGGGAGGTGGGACAAGGCATCCGCTAGTGAGTTCGATTTCCCTGGGAAATGGTGCAGGGTGAATTGGAACTTAGAGAAAAAACTCAGCCCACTGGAGCTGTTTGGCGTTTAAGTTACGGGGGGTGCGAAGCACTTCGAGATTCTTGTGATCTGTCCACACTTCAAATGGCCCCCTCGCCCCCTCCAACCTATGTCTCCACGTGGAGAGAGCTAGCCGGATTGCACCTGCCTCCCTGTCCCAGACCGACCAATTACGTTCGGTGTCAGTGAATTTGCGGGACACGTAGGCCAGGGGATGGAGTTTGCCATCAGCTCAGCTCCTTCTTGCAAAATCCCCCCCCCCATAGCAACGTCCAAGGCGTCTCTTTGCACCACAAACTTTTTGGTTTCGTCTGGGTGCGCAAGAATGGGTTCGGTGGTAAAAAGGGCTTTCAGTTTATCGAATGCCTCTTGGTATTCCGGGGTCCATAGTAGCTTAGTCCCCGGCTTAGTAGCCTCTGGACCCTTCCCCTTTGTTTTCAGTAAGTCAGTGAGGGGTAAACTCACCTGGGCAAAGTTCGGCAGGAAATTTCTATGGAAATTAGCAAACCCTAAGAAACTTTGGAGTTGCCGGCGAGTTCTGGGGGCCTCCCACCCCAAAACGTCTTTTACTTTCCCCCGGTCCATTTCTGTGCCGCGAGGGGAGATGTGATAGCCCAGGAAATGAATCTCCGTTGTATGGAATTCGCATTTTGACAGTTTGGCAAATAGATTGTGCTTGTGCAACTTTTTGAGGACCTCTCTCACCAACTACACATGAGAGGTCTTGTCGGAGGAGTAAAGCAAAATGTCGTACAAGTACACAAGCACCCCGTTAAACAGGTGCTCATGCAACACTTCATTTATTAAATTCATGAAGACCCCTGGAGCCCCCTGGAGACTAAATGGCATCACCAGGTATTCAAACTGTCCCAGAGGGGTATTGAAAGCAGTCTTAAATTCATCCCTTTCCCTTATGCGCACCCGAAATTAAGCGTCACGCAAATCAAGCTTGGAAAAGATCTTCCCCTTAGCCACTTCAGCTAGGAGATCCTTGATTAACGGCATAGGGTAAGCATTTGTAGAGGAGACAGCATTCAACCCCCGGTAGTCGGTGCACAGCCACAAACCCCCATCCTTCTTTTTCTGGATGAGAACAGGGGCTGCGTACGGGGAAGAAGCTGGCCAGATGAAACCTCACACCAGGTTTTTGTCAATAAACTTCTGCAACTCCACTTTCTCCCATGGGCTCATGGCATAGAGTTTTCCCTTGGGCATTTTATGCCCCGGCAGACTGACAGCTGCTCTCCAGGTCTTGGGCAGAGGTCTTGCACATCGTCTAGTGTCGGGACATTTTAACTGGAGACACTGGTAATTGAACCTGGGACTTTCTGTATGCCAGGTAGATGCTCCACCACTGAGCCACAGCTCCTCCACTTGATCCACTATCACTAGCACTGCGGTGTGTAGGCTTATCCATGACAAAACATTTTTTTCAGTGACAACCACACCACAGAATGAACACGTGGATCAGAACAGTCCATTTTTCCATTGTTCCACTTCCCCCCTAGAAATGTTATGTGAATAGATCGTTTTATGCATTGTTCAGATACAGGCATTTCATTGCTTGAAAAATTAAGTTTGCCCTTAAGAGAATCCTTCACCAATATATTCCTCTTTCAGATTCCAATACCAATACCAATCATAATTCCAATTCCAATTCCAATCACATTTTTCTGCCATTTAGATGTTTATGCTCAGAGCTGTGACTGAATAACAAAGGGAACAGCAATATAATAACAATGAAAAACTTAAGGATTGCTGCAAACGTGCACACAGAAGTAAATTACACAAAAGTAAACTAATTTCTGGTACTGGTGGTATTCATGATGTATACTTTTATATTCAACAGGTGAACAAGTAGGACAAACTTCTCGAGTAAATGCTCGTTTCGAGTTGCCTTTCTCAAATGAGTCCCCTGTCAATACACAATTGTAAATCAGAACAAGGAACCCTTCAACAGGTGTAAAATAAACAATGCTTGCATACCTAATTGATACATAATACATACAATTTTACATCCATGTGCAATAGCTTCAACATTGGAGTCTCTGAATCTGTGAATAAAATAATTGCATGTGTAGTAAACTGTATACCAAGCATCGTTGAACATTGAATTAATTATAGGAAACTTATAAAATCTTACCAAAACAGTCTTCACAGCTATATAGCTACAATCATGACATCTCAAGTGGACAGGTAAGTCACTAAGTGACTGGCCCAGTGAATTCTGATACAACTTACCTGAGATTCCTTAATGTCGCATGTACTCTTCTATATTAGATGTATTATTATTCTTTAATGTCGTATGTACTCTGCTATATTGGATGTATTATGCATGCACTCCTGGTTTTGCTACAAATGTTTTGACAAATGGTGCAAGCACATTGTTACAATTGATAAGTTGGCACCAATAGGTTTGAGGCACATGACCTTGGACCTGTATATAGTGAAAGCGTTGTTAGTAGTCACTTAAGACTTACCTGTCCACTTGAGATGTCATGATTGTTTTGGTAAGATTTTATAAGTTTCCTATAATTAATTCAATGTTCAACGATGCTTGGTATGCAGTTTACTACATATGCAATTATTTTATTCACAGATTCAGAGACTCCAATGTTGAAGCTATTGCACATGGATGTAAAATTGTATGTATTATGTATCAATTAGGTATGCAAGCATTGTTTATTTTACACCTGTTGAAGGGTTCCTTGTTCTGATTTACAATTGTGTATTGACAGGGGACTCATTTGAGAAAGGCAACTCGAAACGAGCATTTACTCGAGAAGTTCGTCCTACTTGTTCACCTGTTGAATATAAAAGTATACATCATAAATACCACCAGTACCAGAAATTAGTTTACTTTCGTGTAATTTACTTCTGTGTGCATGTTTGCAGCAATCCTTGTGTTTTTCATTATGCTCAGAGCTGTACCATACCATGGTGTAGAACACAAAGGAAATCTGCAACTGAGCTGGTAAAAAAATGGCACAACTTTTTAGAGTGCAACCCTAGCTCTAGCAGCACACAAGCAATTACATGTAGACCCAAAAGGGGGATTCACATTCCTGTTGTATAAAAAGACAGATCTTGCTGCTTCTGCATGGCTCAGATGTGCACAGTGATTCAGATGCTGGATCCAGATAACAACTACAGCCTTCTGGAATGTGGTACAGAGTGCAAGTCAGTCAGCACATCATTCATACAATGTATATAACTGTATTTGTGATGGAGGAATGTGACTTGTTAACCTGTCATTGAGAGGTCTTGTGTGTCTCACAAAAAGATACACAAAAATGCCTGGCCTTAAATTCTGAATTTGAAGTTTGTTCCTATTTTTCTTTATTGTACACACATGCCTCATAAAATCTGGTTGGCTTTGGATTAGAGCAAGCAGCATAATGAGAAATGAGACAGAGGTATATTTGACTTGGTTAGACAAAACTTCTTGGCCTACCACTTTTTTTATTAGAACACTGTCTCTCTCTTTTTCTCTTTTATTGTAGGAAGTACCAGTGGAATATCATCTTTGTTTCACACCTATCTGTAGATCTTAATCAGTTTCATCTGTCTTTAGTGAGTTGTACTATTCTGTTGCCAACTACGCAGTTAAGTAGCAACCCAGTATCAAGGCCCCTGAGTACCAGCATTTAGGATCACTCTGCTAACATCTGGTGATACCAGGGGTCATTTCATACAAAAAGAGGTGCAGGAGCTCATTAGCATAACTCATTAGCATAACTTATTTGCATATGCCACACCCCTGACATCACCTGAAGTGTGTCAGAAGGCAACACCCACCACTCAGGTGCCACTGGACTGTTTTGGATTGCTAGCTATTGGGGGAGGGGAACATGCAGATCTGTCCTCGCAGGGGAGGGAGAGCTTGTACCTGAATAAAACTTGGTCTTAAAGGTGGCACTGGATTGTTTTGGACCAACAGGCGGGGGGGGGGCTCTGCAACTTACCCAGTTGCTTCTTGCTCTGACTGAGGGCTGCTGGGAGCAAGGGGTGGGGCTTGTTGCATGTGCCCGCCCTCTGGGCTCTTTACTGCCAGAGCTCCGCTCCTGTGTGCTCTTGCAGGAAATGATCCCTGGGTGATACTATGAATTGTTACACTGAGGTAGATCCAGAGGAGTTAGCCATGTTAGTCTGTTGCTGCAAAATACTAAAAAGCTCAGTAGCACCTTTAAGACCAACAAATTTTATTGTAGCATAAGCTTTCGAGAACTGCAGCTCTCTTCATCAGATGCACTTAGGTAGGGAAGGGAACGGCTAGCAAGTATAGTGGTTACAGTAGGGTTCACCAACAAAGCTCTCATGGGTGTTATGGCACTCACAGGCACTTCCCCACCCCCCAACATGTGCTTCAGGAAAGTAGATGGGGCCATTGTGAATGCAGAACCAGTGACTGGCTGCTTTCATACAAATAAAGGGGCTTTTCACTTGGATCTTCTCCACCACTCACTGGAGAAAGATCCAGGATCCTGTAAACAGGAGCCATGAAGCAGCTGTGAAGGCTATGAGCACTAGTACAGCACAGCACTTTCCCTTATTAGTCATTGTCTTCTGTTTGCCTCTTATCTCCTTTTGGGCTTCATGTGTTATGTGTGTATGGGGTTATTATGCAGCTTAGAGTCCATCAGCTTCTAGCAGGGTTGGCAGGCCTCAGGTTTTGGCCCTGAGACTAGGGTTTTGGGGCTAAATTCTCAGCTGCAGAAAGGCAGCATGATGAAATCTCAGGGCTGTCAACCAGCCTGCACAGTTGACGGATTTTTCTAAGACTTCAGTATATACTTGCTTCTAGTAACCATGGCACACATTCACAGATACCATGTGGTACAATTCCCTACTGGTGTGTGAAAGTAAAACTATTATTGATATTCACATGACTGAACAACAACAAATGATACTACCAAGCCACACCCATGATATCATCGGACCCACCCCATTAAATCCATGAATCTCAAACTTTGTGATGATGGGGACCGGGACCTGGAAACTCTTGCTAGAAGGCTAAAAATCAAATAATATTTTGATGTTCTGAATAGATGTCAGCAAGCTGCCAATGTTTTGCCAATGTTTTGTTTTCATTCAGTGTATGTGTGTGCGCTTGCATCTGTCACTGTAGAATCGTAGATGCGCATGTCTATGTAGCTCGCCGAAACAATTATCTAGCTCAAGGCCACAGGTGGAAGCAGAGCTTGTTAGTGCGGAGAAGGCCTCACTAAACACCATGAGAAGAAGATAACGTGAGAGGCTTGGGACAGTTAGTTCTCAGGCTTAAGGGCGTGCGCGGGAACCCCCACAATTGGCCCGTAGTAGTTTGAATGTTTATTATATGCTTTGCCATTGCTGTTAGCCCTCATTCTGAACAGTGATCCTGTTATGCACCTTCAGCTCTAATAAAGTTACCTTTTCCTCAAAAGCGTGCTTATTATGATGTAAGGAGGAGTCTGACATTCTGTTCAGAATCCCTCTTTCTCTATCTCTGCAAATCTATCAATCTCAATATGAGTGACGGAGAGGAGAAACCACTCAACCTGGACGAAAGGGACCCGGCAGGTCCAGATCTGGGAAATGTCCCAGTGACCACGGCGGGAGTGACGCTGACTGTAGCAGAGGTGTTGGTGACAACGGTATCGGGAGGGGGAGCAGTCCCAAAGAGATGCACGGCGACTGTGTTTCTGACCCCCCGAGGACTGAAGTACTGTCAAGATGAACGCTCTACCTAGAGCTGGAGCCAGTTTGATGCAGATACTACCCAGGAGTCGTATTCACACATGGGACTTTCTCTACAAGACAGTCTGTATGACAAAGGACTGGGGGCTCAAGGATTATCTTCTTTGGGAGCCCACTTCAAACCCACGCCGCCTTGGGTGATGGACAGATCAAAAGCCCGGAGCGGAGCGGCCGGGCATCCCCGGATGAGGAGTTGATGGATCGTATAGAAACAACCGATCACAACGTGCGCCAGCTGCAGCAAACGTTGGAAGACATGCTCCTCACCATCCCGGAGTTGGTGACGCAGACCATCGAAGAAGTGCTTGACCGGATGAGGCCAAGAGACGAGGGCCCGGGGGAACAACAGCCACCAGCACCAGCGGGGCCGGGACTGTCTGGACAGCTGGGGAAACCTGGCCAACAACCACCCATCCCCGTCCCAGCTCCGAGGCCACCCGACGGGCCCGGTCTGGAACCACGTTCGGCCTGTGGCACTCCTGGCACGGGAAGAACTGCAATCTATTCCCCCGGAATACCGGGACTTAGCCAGGGTGTTTGAAGAGGGAGAAGCGGATGAACTCCCTCCCCACCGGCACTCTGACTGTAGCATCGAATTGGTGCTAGGAGCTAAATTGCCAAAGGGGAAAATTTATGCCATGGGCCGAGAAAGACGAACTGAGAAAGTTTATTGATAAGAACTTGGCCAGGGGGTTTATAAGACCAGCCTCGTCCCCTTTTGCGGCCCCGGTGTTATTCCGAAAGAAAAAAGACGGGGGACTGAGACTCTGCACGGACTACCGTGGGTTGAAAGCATTGTCAGCCACCAATGCCTACCCGATGCCTTTGATTAAAGATTTACTGGCCGAGGTGACAAAGGGAAAAATCTTTTCTAAGTTGGATTTAAGAGACGCTTATTTTCGTGTGCGCATAAAGGAGGGCGATGAGCCAAAGACAGCTTTCAACATGCCTCTGGGCCAGTTCGAGTACCTGGTGATGCCTTTCGGGCTTCAAGGGGCCCCAGGGGTGTTTATGAATTTGATCAACAAAGTGTTACACAAACATTTGTTTAATGTGGTGCTTGTTTACCTTGATGATATACTTTTGTACTCCCCCGACATGTGAAACTGGTGAGGGAAGTATTGAAAAGATTGCACAAGCACAAACTGTTTGCAAAACTGTCCAAGTGTGAATTTGCACAAGCACAAACTGTTTGCGAAACTGTCCAAATGTGAATTCCATAAGACTCATGTTGACTTTTTGGGCTACCGCATATCGAACGAAGACTTGGAAATGGACCTGGGGAAGGTTCAGGCTGTGTTGGGGTGGGAGCCTCCTCGAACCTGGAGGCAGCTCCAATCCTTCCTCGGATTTTCGAACTTTTATCGCTCCTTTTTACCAAACTTTGCTCAAATTAGCCTTCCCCTGATTTATTAAAAATGAAAGGGAAAGGCCCGGAAGCTACAAAACCGAGCGCACCCCTTCCCTTGTCAAACGAGTGCCAAGAAGTGTTCATGCGCTTGAAACAACTATTTACCTCCGAACTTGTCCTGGCCCACCCAAATGAGGAGAAAAAAATTATTGTGCAACCTGACACCTCAGATGTGGCTATGGGAGGGGCTATTCTGCAGGAGGGGGATGATGGGCTTCTTCACCCCCTTGCCTACATGTCGAAAAAGTTCACTGACTCTGAGAGACACTGGTCCATGTGAAAAAAGGAGGCGGGGGCTATCAAGCTGGCGCTCTCGACATGGAGGCACTGGCTGGAAGGGGCGAGGGTGCCATTTGAGGTCTGGACTGATCATAAAAACTTGGAGATGCTAAAAATGCCCCGCTGCCAAAACGCAAAACAGCTGCGCTGGGCAGACTTCTTTTCCAAGTTTCAGTTCACCCTCCATCATTTCCCGGGCTCAGCGAACTTGCTGGCGGATGGCCTCTCGCGCCTCCCCCAACACGCTAGCCAGCGGGATGTCATACTGGACTCGGTTTTCACTCCCGCCCAGTTGGGAGGAGCGGTGACCACTCGCAGGCAGGTGGCCAATTTGCCTTTGTCTGCACCTCCCACCAAGGAGCCCTCCCCTAATACTTCACAATGGGCCGACCTCTTCGCCTCCGCGTTCACGGAGGCTGACAAACACACACTCGAGGGGCTGGGGAACTGCTCTCTAAAGGGGGATGGCTGTTGGTATCGGGACAACAAACTCTATGTACCCATTTCCCTGAGGGGGGAAGTAATGCAGGCTGCCCACGGTTCTAAACTGGCCGGTCACTGGGGATTTGTGATGTCCCTGCAGCTTCTGCAGAGGCAATTCTGGTGGCCGCTCATGCGCAAGGATTTTTCAGCATTTGTTCACTCATGTCAAATTTGCACTATGAGTAAACCACGTCCGGGGAAGGTCCCAGGTTTGCTGAAACCCCTTCCCACTCCTCAGAGACCTTGGGAGGTGATCTCCATGGATTTCATTATGGACCTGCCGCCTAGCAAGTCCATGACTGTGATTTGGGTGGTAGTGGACCTATTCTCTAAGCAAGCCCACTTTCATCCCCTTCCCATTGTTGCCCACAGCCAAAGCCCTGGCTAAAGCTTTTATGCTCCATGTGGTGAGGGGAGAGGGGTTTGAGTAGTCCGTACCACCCAGAGACTGACGGACAAACTGAAAGGGTTAATCAAATTTTGGAACAGTACCTCAGGTGTTTCACAAACTACCAACAAGATGACTGGCATGACTTATTACCCCTCGCTGAGTACTGCCACAACAACACCTGCCACACGTCTACTGGGCTGTCACCTTTCAAAGCACTTTATGGTTATGACAGTCCACCCTTGCTGTTTTTGGAGGAGATGGCAGACGTGGGTTCAGGGGATGCGAGCTCTTGGTGCAAGAACTTGCAAGAGTCATGGCCTCTCTTGCAAAAGACACTGGATGCTGCCAAAGAGGTATATAAGACTCAGGCTGACAGGAGAAGGGTGGAGGGTTGGGCTCTGCAGCCTGGTGACTTTGTGTACATTTCCACTAAGAACATTAAGATGTTGCGGCCCAGCAGGAAATTAGGGTGGAAGTTCATTGGGCCTTTTAAGGTTTGCAAGGTGATAAATGAGGTTGCTGTTGATGTTGAATTGCCAAAGAATTTGAGGTCTTTGCATTCTGTATTTCATTTCAGCCTACTGAAGAAGGATACGGGGTCGTGCCAATGGCGAGAGGCCAAACCCACGCCTCCCCCCATCTTGATCGAGGGGGATCTCAGATCTTGGATTCTAAACGCAAACGTGGGAAATTGTTTTATTTGGTGGAATGGAAAGACTTTGGTCCCCAGCACCTCGAATGGGTGGAAGTAGGAGATATTTGGGCCCCTCACTTGCTCCAAAAATTCCACCGGGAGTTCCCGGACAAACCGGGAGATCTCCCGAGCTAACCGGGAGATATGCGCTTGGTGATGTGGAGTTAATTTTCAAGGGGGCAGTATGTCAGCAAGCTGCCAATGTTTTGCCAATGTTTTGTTTTCATTCGGTGTATGTGTGTGCACTTGCATCTGTCACTGTAGAATCGTAGATGCGCATGTCTATGTAGCTCGCCGAAACAATTATCTAGCTCAAGGCCACAGGTGGAAGCAGAGCTTGTTAGTGCGGAGAAGGCCTCACTAAACACCATGAGAAGAAGATAACGTGAAAGGCTTGGGATAGTTAGTTCTCAGGCTTAAGGGCGCGCGCGGGAACCCCCGCAATTGGCCCGTAGTAGTTTGAATGTTTATTATATGCTTTGCCATTGCTGTTAGCTTTCATTCTGAACAGTGATCCTGTTATGCACCTTCAGCTCTAATAAAGTTACCTTTTCCTCAAAAGCGTGCTTATTATGATGCAAGGAGGAGTCTGACAATAGAGCATTTTCAAAGAAAAGACATTTCATTCAACCATTCAAGTGCATTTGACTATGCCTACCTTTGAGGATGACAAAACTGAAACATAGAAAAAACAAACTGAGGGAAAGTAGTAGAAAACCCACTAAAACACTTGGATATGTACGCAAATACAGTCACTTATATATTTCAATACTATATCAAAGTCATATTAGCCATAACAATACAATATCTCAGTGCTATATAATAGAACAATACAAATTGCAATGTTGTCAGCCAGAACAATCATTAGAATATTGCTAATCCATTACAAGTAAGTTTTTTACAAGTTCAATTTTCAAGTTTACAGAGCAGCCAGCTTTCGCTTGGTTTCGTGTCAAAACTTCATCAGAAGCAGAACAACTGCAAAACAGAGTTAATTAACAAACATTCATATATTTCATACAATTGTACTTAACATGTAAACATCAAAAAACCAGCAATGAAGGACTATTTTACTACCTTACATTGTGTCATAATATTTGATAGTTTGAAATTGCACCTTTCTGGTTTCTAGAAGCACCTTCTTCTTAAGGGTTGCTACAATTAGTATTGGGACTAGCCCTCAATTCCTAAAAGGATAAAGGTGTTGAAATTATAATACAATTACTTTTTTAGCATACTATAATCTTTTAAGTACAATAAAATAAAGGCTTACCCATGAAGACTCAGCTATAGTTCACGCTACCAAGACTGCATGTGACTAACAATTTCCTACTGTAACAGGAAGCAGATGAATTTTCCCAGAGTGTTCAAGATGAAAAAATAAGAAAAAGAAGGGGAAAAGCTTATAGGGGAAATGAAATGGAAAAAGCATGTGTCTGCTCCACCCTTTATCTCTTAGGGAACATGTTTATAAAGGAGCCCTCACGATGCCAGTTTCTGAACAGGAAAGGGATTTAGGGAATATTGTGGAAAATATCTGATTGGGATCAGTTCTGATTTCAAGCCAATACGTTCAGTGCTTTCATGTCTACTCTGCTTCCTGTCCTCATAGGTCCACTAAGATGGGCAACCAACAGCAGGAACTTCGTCTGTGAAGAAAGCCTTTTAAAGTAGGGAAGGAAATACTTATCCTGGATGTTTTCAAGTGCTATATTTCATTGTTGCCCTCTCTAAGCTGTTTTCTTTGGGTCCCTTGTCAAAAACAAGAGAAAAATACTGTTCCCAAAGGCACCGAGCAGCTGTCATCGACAGGAAGAAAAAATTGACATGCAGAAGATGAAACAGCATATAATAAATATTTTCTACATATACTAAATATCCTCTAATATTGTTATTTTGTGTTCTTAACTCATGGATGTGGCTTACTCAGGTGAACAATGTCATCAGACCCTTGGGAGTTCACAGATTTTAACAACAGTTCTGCAGTTTCCAGAAGACTTCACAGATTATAGAAGCTTCACAGATTATAGAAGCTGGGTCAGCTGGAAGTCCATTCCCAGTTTACAGACTGCATTGCTCACATGGGTAGCCTGTTTCTGTGAGTGAAGAAAGCAAGAGAAAGTAATGCATGAATTGACTGATAGGTTTTAGAACAATAAAATCCCAGAACTGAAAAAGACCTAAACCCTGATACTTCACCCTGTGTCCAAAACCAGTAAGATACACAATTCAGCATACTATATGTTGCAAAAAGATAGAAAAGTAGGGCTGCAATCCCATATTTGCTTTCCTGGCAGTAAACACAATGGAGCTTACTTCTGAGTAGACATGCATAGGATTGTGCTGCAAGCATGTGACACATGATGCTTACAGAACAGCATAAAAAACATCTGAATTACTAGAAAATTAAAGCACTGAAATTAGAACTCTGATGCAATTTTCAGAAGGCTTTGGATCGTATCTGCATGGATCATATTTAACAACCATGGCCAGCTCACCCGCTAGGCGAACTAGGCATTCGCCTATAGCACGAGCCAGCCCTTGGGGCACCAAACTGGACCCGCCCCCCCGCCAAAAGCCCTGCATCTCCCTGGCCGCCGCTGCCTCTTTCTCCCCGAGTCCAGAAAGCACTGAGCTTGCTGGACTCAGGGAGAAAGAGGTGGCGGCCATGGAGATGCAAGGCTTTTGCGGAGGTGGGGCCGGGTGCAGTTTGGCGCTGTCCCCCCAAAACTGTGCCTTTCCCTCCAAAAGCACCACTGAGGCGCCCCACACGTCCATCCGGTGGTGGGCTCCTCTCTGACTGGCGGTGGCCACTCACCAGGGCTGGGGTGGGCTAAGGCTTGGCCTGGCCTGATGTGCCCACTCCCTGTCCCCCGTCGGCAGCCGGTCCATGCAGGCGCAGAGGCTGCTGCTGCGGCTGCCACCCACCCGTCCCGGCTGCGCGCTCGCTCGCCCGCCCCTCACCCGCCCGCCTCATGGGCTCCCTCGAGCCTACCTTCCTGCTGGGCTGCCGCTTCTCAGACAGGGAGGGGCAACTCTGGGGAGGGCCAAGGTGGGAGGGAAGGAACGCTGGTAGCTCACAAGGTAGCATTTTGGCTCACCACACTCCAGAGCTCAGAGGGAGCGTTGGTTCCAAGTATCTGAAGAAGTGAGCAGTGACTCCCGAAAGCTCACACCCGGCCACCAATGTTGTTAGTCTTGAAGGTGCTTCTGGACTCGCCCGTTTCTCCAGCTACAGACAGACCAACTCATCTTCATTAGCATTCTTTGGGCTCCCAAACCGGCGTGAAGTTTCCCCTCCCCTTGACTTTCCGTCCACCCACGTCTGTTGCTTTGCAGAAATCCCTCTCCCCCTTTCCACACACACCCCCTTCTCTAGAAGACACTTGGTGGGGGCGGGGAAGGCCGGAGAGATAACCGGCGTCAATACGAACAGGGGTTGAGACATTTCATTCTTCCTGCCGGGGTGCATGAATTTCCAAGCTGACTGGAAAGGACAGTCCCTCCCCTCCTCTCTCTGTCCATCCCCCCCCCCCCGCTTCCAACACCAAAAAAAAAAGCTTATGTGTGTGCTTTTCTGCAGCTCCACTGGAAGCAGTGTTCCCTCTAAGCTGAGTGAGTGTGCACTGGCTCACAGTTTTTTAGCCTCCAGCTCACACATTTTGTCTCAGCTCAGGAAGGGACGGCTCCAGAGCAAACTGATTTATGTGGCAGCAGAGGGGGGCGGGGACCCATCGGGATCCTTCTCTCTAGGCGCCGCCTGGAGGTTGGCAACCCCCATAATTGGTGCGTGCGCGGGCAGGGTGCGCCAGAAGGTAGCCCCACCTAGGGCACAAAAATGCCTGGAGCCGGCCCTGTTAACAACCAAGGGATACTTTAATGCTTTGAGTTGTGACTGGAACAGAGGCAAAACAGTCTTTACCATTTCATTTTCACTTTTATGATCCTTAGAAAACAGACAGCTCTGCTTTTGGGTGTGCTTTTGCCCCCTCAAAACTTTGTCAATTTACAGTTAGTCCTGAACTCTAGAGGGAGGTATGCAGAAGCTCCTAAAAGCAACTTCATGTTACATATTGTGGTGAGATGGACCCAACTTGATGTTTGCAACTGGGGGAATAATTTCTCCTAATGAGAACACAGATCAGGTCTGAGCCTTTACAGAGTGAGACTGGAAGACTGGTCACACGAACAGTTCATGCCAATATCATAGTAGTACCTTTGCAAATTTATAGAGCAGGATCAGACAACAACATCTGCCTTCCTTGTCTCAGACATCGGCACCCAGTTCTGGCCCATCCATGGCTGCTGATCATGATGGTGTATGAAGTGTGGTGGTCCAAACCTTCTTTTGGATTGTAAAGGGCAAGCAGTTCCTTGTTCAAATCTCCTTAGAAACAGTGTCGTCATGGAGGCACTCCAAATAGAAGGGTGTGGGGCCAGAACCAGTGTTTGGACCAGGCAGTGCCATATTTCTCCTTGCAGAGGACAGTCCCCAAAGTGTAATGATGTGTCATTTGGGGGTGGTCCAATGATTTTGGGGGATTGCAGCCTGGTCCCAGTGTCTGCTTGCGTGATTGTCCTGGGGGCACTGCACTTTGGAGCAGCTGGCACAAGAACCGTGCTTTGGACCAGGAAACAGGATATATCGTCTTGACAGGGAGAGTCCCCTGAACATGGGGGTATATGATATGTGGTGTTCCAGACCTTATTTTGGAGTTCAGAGCTTTCCAACTCTCCTCAGTGTTTCTGGATGATTTCACGAATAAGTCACAAATAAGGAATGAATAAGGAACTGTGAATAAGGAACCAACTTCAGCCTTGTCTTTTCCAGATGTCTGAAGCTGGACAGGAAGTCTGAACAGTCAGATCTGTTTCTGCTGTGTTTTTTAAAGCAGCTGCTGATAACTGAATAAGCACATGAGTACATATGTGCATGCGCCCACCTGTATTTTTAAAAAACTGACTGGGCAGTGCCCTCCATGGTTGAGGTGCTGCAGTAATGTGGACACCTCACCACCGGATGACCATGCAGGGAAGCCATCTCAGGGTGTGCAGTCTGATCAGACCTTCCTGCAACAATTTAAACCAGTGCACTTAGAGGCACACTCAGACTGCACCAAGACTCCAGTGTGACCGCAGCCCCTGTCTCAGACCTTGACTTTAAATGTAAGTAGGCTAACATAGTAAATGGTTTGAGATAGGGTTTGAGCGTCCAGGAAGAGAGACTGTAGGGCTCCTGTCTCATGAGACTGTGCTGTCTCAGAGCCTGGTTGTGGGAGAAGGCAGGTTTTCAGTTAACATTTTAAAGAGTAGTGTTGTCTCAGAGCCAGTTTTTCAAGGACCTTGACCCAAACCAAATAAGGAAAAGAAAAAGAGAAAGGCAGAACACACCACACAAATGGAACAAGATTGCAGCACGGAGACGCATAGACCTTTGAATGAGACAAACTGTAAGCCTTGTTAATGACTTTCTTGGTAATAGTTAAATATAAGAATTTACTTAATAACATGGACTAAACTGAACAATTTGAGATAATAATTACAATTGCTGAATCCAAATTTGCTTACATAAGAAGATAAAAAAGAGAGATATTATTCTTATACAAATCCTTTATTATTCTTGTTGATGTTCATTTTTAATTTGGCCTTTTAAAACTCTGTTGGAATTGTTACTCTATAACTAAACAGGGGGGAGGGGGAAACTCGGGACTCGGAAAATTGCCCCTATACA
Organism: Gekko japonicus; assembly: GCF_001447785.1. NCBI lineage: Eukaryota > Metazoa > Chordata > Lepidosauria > Squamata > Gekkonidae > Gekko > Gekko japonicus. The sequence continues at coordinate 1,263,946 of NW_015167063.1, forward strand.
TGTAGTGTTTTTGGTTTAGGTTAATTTGGCTAGTAACCTTTTTGGATGAGCTCTTTGAGCCATGTGTAGAGCGTTTGCTCACACACCGAGATTACAGGGGGGAGGGGGGAGGAAGGGTAATGTTAGAACTTTGAAAGGCACTTTTTATACAAACAAAATCGGGTTGTTTTGCACTCAAATACAAATACAACACCTTTATTGGCATAAAATATCAAATACACATGCAGCATAGAGCCTTAAGATAGGCTGGAGGGGTATCACATTCCGAATTGCCTTAATATGAGCCTCTCCTCCTAGATACCTCATAAAAGAAATTTGCTACAGGTTCCAGAATTTCTATATTATGCGAAGACAATAAAGAACTAATTTTATGCTCATCAGATTGGCCCAAAAGGGGGTCCAACACAGGTTCAATAAAAACAACACGGATGTCACAGTGGAATTTACAGTACAATAGCACATGTCCAATGGATTCGATTTCCCCCATCCCACAAGGGCACAATCTATTTTTATAGGGAATTTTGTTGAACCTTCCCGATAGAACAGCTGAGGGAAGGACGTCGAACCGTGCTAGCATGAAAGCCCTACGAAGATGGGGCTGAATCAGTCTTGCCAGGTATCCTGAGGAAATATGGCTAAAAGAAAGTCCCATACTCACAGGAGAGCAATGTCTGTGCGCAAGTCTTCTCAGATCTTGCACCTCTATATCGAGGAGTCTTTGTTTGAGTAAGGCAAAAGCCTTCTGCTCAGACAAAAGTACCAAGTCATCAAAACTAAAGCCGATTATAGAAATTCTTTTCTCTATATTAATCAACCAAGTCGATAGATGGGATTCAGTTAACATGTGCACCACAAGACTGTTTGGGCCAGATCTAAAATGAAGGCGCAGCCAAAATTTGAAGGTTATGGTCCATGCCATCGTAATTAACCGTCTTTGGGTTGTCTCCAGGCACATAGCTGCATATGGTACGCAAGCTGGTAGCCCCAAGATTTTCTTCAGGAACTTAGATTGAACACGTTCTACAGCTTCATTACAAGCCGAGACCCAAATTGGGATACCATAAAGCAGTTTGGCGGGTATTTTATGGTTAAATACTTTAAGAGCAGTGGGAATATATTGATGTCCTTTGGTGTAAAAGAAACGGGCAATAGCAAGGGCGTTGTTAGTTGATGACTTAACTGCTTCTTTAATATGTGTAGCCCAGCTGTTAGTATAATTGAAATAGATGCCCAGGTATCTATGGCTTTTGACTTGTTCAATTTCCCCCCCCCCTGTATAACCCACTTAATGGGCTTCCAACGTTTCTCAAACACAATGATTTTGGATTTATCGAAGTTCAGGGACAACTTGTTCTTATTGCAATAAGCAAGAGCTTGTGCAAGCATCCTTTTCATCCCCATTTCTGAGAGAGAGAGCAGGACAGCATCGTCCGCATACAAAAGTAACGGGACATGCCTCTCACCCAGTTTAGGGCAATGGCCATCAATACTCCTCATGAAGGGGTCTAAATCATTTAAGAAGAGGTTAAACAGGGTTGGCGCAAGAATGCAGCCCTGCTTAACTCCCACGTTAATGGGATTGTTTTGCACTCACCGGTTTATAATGTTAATGTTGTACAAAGACATAGTTTTCAATGTTAAATGTTTTAAATTACTAGATTTCCAAGTTATTGGTGATATGTTATATTTATTATGTTATAAAAGGAAAAAAACTGATGGCTATTATGATAAGACCAAGCCATATAGAGATGATACAATACAGTTCATAAGCAATAGAAAACTTAATTCTATTACAAAATTCACCAGGCAAAAACTGCTAAATAAAATACAAATGCTAAAAAGGATTATTGTCCATTTAATTAAACAATCATATTCCTCCCCACAACAGACACCCTGTGAGGTAGGTAGGGCTGAGAGATTATAAATTATTTACTTCAGTTCTTGCCTCTAGATTTAAAAAACATGATAATTCATATATTCATAAAGATCAAATTGATTTTATCGCTGAACGAGATATAACAGATAATATTCGGAAAACCATAAATCTCATTCAACATGGAAAATATAATAAACAGTCAAACTCTTTACTATTAACAATTGATATTGAAAAAGTTTTTGATTCTTTAGAAATTAATTACCTTGATGCACTTTTAAAACACATGCAATTTGAGCCTATTTTTAGAAGATCTTTACAAGCAATTTATGCAGAACCCAAAGCGAAATTATTAATTAATGGATCAACCAAACCTTATTTTATTTTACAAAGGGGCACGTGCAGGAAGGTTTTACTTTATTTGAAGCTATAGATGCATGGACAGGAGCACTGTTCAGAATGCAGGGGGGAATAAAGAGCATGGCATGTTATAGTACATTCAAACCACTGAGGCCCAATTGCGGGAGTTCCCACGCGCGCCATCGGGCCTGGGAGCAAATGCTTCTAGGCAACACAAGCTATCTCCTTCCCACGGTTTTCCGTGAGATCACCCAAGCAACTATTCAGCAGCAGCAACCACCTGTGGCCTTGAGAGATATAGATGTTCCGGCAGCTAAGCAATTAAGTGCATCAACAGGTCTACCTATGAAAGCAAAAGCAATCAAGCGCACACAATGGCGACGGCAATGGCGACGACGATGACGGCGGCGGAACCTGGCGCAGACGGCAATGGCGGCGTGGCGCGGCGGCGAGCGAGCGTGATCAGGAGGCGCGCGGCAGAGCGATCCCTGGTGGTGGAGGAAGAATACACCGACAGCTGCTGAGAAAGACGAAGGGGCATGCGCAGATGCCGAGCACCAGCCCAGCGGAGCCGGGAGGACATAGCTGGGCCGGAAGCAGGCGAAGCTGCGCGTCTGGGAAGATCGCACCACCACCGAACGCCAGAGAAGAGATACCTCCGCCAAGTCCAGAGTCCCGTCTAACCTAGCCGAACCGACCCGTCAGAGAACATCATGATATGCCACCACAGAGGGGGTGCTGGTAGGCTGTCCCATTCCCTTACATACATTGTGGCCTTAGCTAGGGACAAAAACGGTGATTAGCACCAAGGTACTTGTAAGCCGCTTTGGGCCCCTATATATGTTTTAATTTGATATTATCAATAAATACATGTACCTCTTTTTATGAAAAGGTTTTAATTTTGGCCCTCCTTTCCACTAACCTTTGCTTGGTTTTGGAGTTCTTTGTTAGGCCATCAGGAGGTCCACCAGTGGGGCCAGGACATTAGAAGCCCTCCCACTGTTGACCCCCCCCCCAAGCACCAAACTAAAGTGGACAGGAATGGGCGAATTTAACTCAGAAGACCATTATATCTACTACTGTGGCCAGGAATCTCGTAGAAAAAATGGTGTGGCCTTTATAGTCAACAAGAGAGTGCAAAAGGCAGTACTGGGATACAATCTCAAAAATGACAGAATGATTTCTGTCCGATTCCAAGGCAAACCATTCAACATCACAGTAATTCAAGTGTATGCCCCAACCACTGATGCAGAAGAGGCTGAAGTGGACCGGTTCTATGAAGACCTACAACACCTCCTAGAACTAACACCAAAAAATGATGTCCTCATCATCATAGGGGACTGGAATGCTAAAGTAGGAAGTCAAAAGGTAACTGGAATAACAGACAAGTTTGGCCTTGGAAAGCAAAATGAAGCAGGGCAAAGGTTAACAGAGTTTTGTCAAGAGAACACACTGGTCATAGCGAACACCCTTTTCCAACAACCTAAGAGGCGACTCTACACATGGACATCACCAGATGGGCAACACCGAAATCAGATTGACTATATAATTTGCAGTCAAAGATGGAGAAGCTCTATCCAGTCAGTAAAAACAAGACCTGGAGCTGACTGTGGTTCAGATCATGAGCTACTCATTGCAAAATTCAGACTTAAACTGAAGAAAATTGGGAAAACCACGAGGCCATTCAGGTTTGACCTAGATCGCATCCCTGATGAATATACAGTAGAGGTGAAGAATAGATTCAAGGGTCTGGATTTGATAGATAGAGTGCCTGAAGAACTATGGACAGAGGTTCGTGACATCGTACAGGAGGCAGCAATCACCACCATCCCAAAGAAAAAGAAATGTAAGAAAGCAAAGTGGCTTTCTGATGAGGCTTTACAAATAGCAGAGGAAAGAAGGAAAGCGAAAGGCAAAGGCGAAAAGGAAAGATTTACCCAACTGAACGCAGATTTCCAGAGAACAGCAAGGAGAGATAAGGAGGCCTTCCTGAATGAACAGTGCAAAGTAATAGAAGAAAACAATAGAATGGGAAGGACTAGAGATCTCTTCAAGAAAGTTGGAGAAATCAAGGGAGCGTTCCATGCAAAGCTGGCCATGATAAAGGACAAAAACGGTAGGGACCTAACAGAAGCAGAAGAGATTAGGAAAAGATGGCAAGAATACACAGAAGAACTATACAAGAAAGACCTCGATGTCCTTGACAACCACGACGGTATAATCACTGACCTCGAGCCAGACATCCTGGAATGTGAAGTTAAATGGGCCTTAGAAAGCATTACTAACAACAAAGCTAGTGGAGGTGATGGTATTCCAGCTGAGCTATTCAAAGTCTTAGAAGATGATGCTGTTAAAGTTCTGCACTCCATTTGCCAGCAAATTTGGAAAACGCAACAGTGGCCACAGGATTGGAAAAGGTCAGTATACATTCCAATCCCAAAGAAGGGCAATGCCAAGGAATGTTCAAACTATCGCACAATTGCACTCATATCACACGCTAGCAAGGTCATGCTCAAGATCCTACAAGCTAGGCTTCAACAGTACGTGGATAGAGAACTACCAGAAGTACAAGCTGGGTTTCGAAGAGGTAGAGGAACTAGAGATCAAATTGCCAACATTCGCTGGATTATGGAGAAAGCAAGAGAGTACCAGAAAAATATCTACTTCTGCTTCATTGACTATGCTAAAGCTTTTGACTGTGTGGATCACAACAAACTATGGCAGGTCCTTAAAGAGATGGGAGTACCAGACCACCTCACATGTCTCTTGAGAAACCTGTATAAGGGCCAAGAAGCGACAGTTAGAACCGGATATGGAACAACTGATTGGTTCAGCATAGGAAAAGGAGTACGACAAGGATGTATATTGTCGCCTTGCTTATTTAATATATATGCAGAGTACATCATGCGAAATGCTGGCCTGGATGAATCACAAGCGGGAATTAAGATTGCTGGGGAAAAGATCAACAACCTCAGATATGCAGACGATACCACTCTAATGGCAGAAAGTGAAGAGGACCTAAAGAGCCTCTTGCTCAGGGTAAAAGAGGAGAGCGCAAAAGTGGGCTTGAAGCTCAACATCAAAAAAACTAAGATCATGGCATCCGGCCCCATCACTCCTTGGCAAATAGAAGGGGAAGCTGTGGAAGTAGTGACAGACTTCACGTTCCTGGGATCCCAGATCACCGCAGACTGTGACAGCAGTCATGAAATTAAAAGACGCCTGCTCCTTGGGAGGAAAGCGATGGCGAACCTAAACAGCATGATAAAAAGTAGAGACATCACCCTGCCAACAAAAGTCCGCATGGTCAAAGCAATGGTATTCCCAGTAGTCATGTATGGCTGTGAGAGTTGGACTATAAGGAAGGCCGAGCGCCGAAGAATAGATTCTTTTGAACTATGGTGCTGGAGGAGACTCTTGAGAGTCCCTTGGACTGCAAGAAGAACAAATCAGTCAATCCTCAAAGAAATCAACCCTGACTGTTCCCTGGAAGGCCAGATAATGAAACTGAAGCTCAAATACTTTGGCCACCAAATGAGAAGGGAGCACTCACTGGAGAAGACCCTGATGCTGGGAAAGATTGAAGGTCAAAGAAGACGGGGACGGCAAAGGATGAGATGGTTAGACAGTGTCAGCGATGCAACGAACATGAAATTGAGCCAACTTCGGAGGACGGCGGAAGACAGGAGAGCCTGGCGGGAGATTGTCCATGGGGTCGCGAAGAGTCGGACTCGACTGTGCGACTGAACAACAAAATTAAATTGAAAGTATAAATAAATAAATAAATAATAAATAAGAAGAAAACAAAACATTGGCAGCTTGCTGACACTGCTCCACAAAGTGTTTCATTTTGATTTGCAAGGACTTGACTGTATTCAGAGCATACTTCAGGGCTCTTTTTGTAGCAGGAACTCCTTTGCATATCAGGCGACACACCCCTAACGTAGCCAATCATCCAAGATCTTACAGTAGCCTCTGTAAGAAGAGCTCTGTAAGCTCTTGGAGGATTGGCTACGTTAGGGGTGTGTCGCCTGATATGCAAAGGAGTTCCTGCTACAAAAAGAGTCCAGCAAAAGCCATTTTTTACAATGTTGATTTTTTAAAATTGCTCTTCTTGCAAGCAGTGCTCACTTAGAAACTTTTAAAGCAGCTCTATCCATCTGTTTTTTATTCATTCCCATTTACAGAGATACATAATGACAAAAGGTTTTTAAAATATTAGTGATAAACTCCGTGTTTGTGATTGGAACTGGCCTTTGAATATGTTTAATGCTGGGCAATAAACTACAAGGTTATTGTAGTCCACCAAAATTATATAAACAATGACTTTTTTGTTGAAGGTAATCTTGGTAGAAATATTTGCTATAATGGTTGCTCATGGAGCGTGAATTACATAATTTCCTGGTGTGCACTATCACATCTATCTAATGCTCGTGGGTACCTTTCTTGTCTTATAGATGGATGTGACCGTGGTGTGATTTCCTTACTGTTTGCACTCTGTACCTCAGCATATGCTCCCTTAAAGCAGCTGTCTGTCACACAGTGCATTTCATTTCATCCTGTAGTAGTACCAACACAGTCTGAATCTTCACAGTAGCATTTTATGCTCCCAACCTGAAAAATGGATCAGTATCTGAAAAATGGAAGAACTTTCTTCTACTTTAGTGTCACTTCCAGGTCACTGAAAGGTTCTTGGACCCATTAGAATTGTGGGTCATGATGTGTTTTATCTGGTGTGTTGAATTTGTATTGTCTTGCATTCTCAGTGTCCCATGATACAGTGTCACATATAGTTAGAATGTGACTGCCAAAAATAGACAGGGGATTGGATCCAGCCTGCTTTTCCAATCAATCTCAGCCAGTTCTTCTTAATATTGTCCCCTACCTACATGGCTTTTGTACATGCAGGTCACATGATTTCCACATAACATTCTTTGGCAAAAGTTTATCTTCCTCCCTTTATGATCAGCTGAAAAGCTGGTAGGATCCAGCTCTGGGACCGACGTCATTATTCAGTACTCTTTCCACTGATATTGACAAGCTGGTCTTATTACTATCTGACACTGATCCGCTTGTCAGTTATAGAGTGTCTCTCTTCACCTTGGCTGCCAAAAAAATCAGGGCTAAAACTGCAGCTTCAGAAAACTAACTTTTAAAATGACTAACTGGATTTATTTGTTTACAATTTTATTGTTTATAACATTAATAGCTGGTTCGTGTCTATTTGTGTGAAAATTCTTTTAATCACTGTTTTATTATGTATGATTAGAATTATATATATCCTAATTCTGTATTGTGACGGCCTTTGGCTATATACACAATAAAATTCTGGATTCTGTACTCACCATTGCTGGAAAGAAATGTTGGACCTTTTGCTCTTTGATGCTGAACTTGATACATATGGGCCCCGGTCACACGGGCCGGATATCGCGGGGGGAGGTGTGGCTGTTTGCCCCGGAGCGAACTACCACGCGGCAGCCAGATCAAACGTCCCTCCCAACATCCCGCCGACGTCCAGTGGTTGGGGGAGGTGCTGATCATACCTCACTCCTGCAGCGCGGCAAAGAAGCGGCGCCACGGGGGTTGTGTTGGGTTTTTTTAACCCAAGTGTTCGCATGCGCTGCTGAGTGCTTGTGTGCACCCATGGAGACTTGACACAAAAAAACTTTTCGCAACGGGACATGGGCGGGTGCCGGATGCCACGAGCTAACACCGGAAACCTGATCTGACACCCACCCTTACCCCGTGGTTTCCGGAAACTAGTACCTCGGAGGTACTAGGTTTTTTACAGCGCATCTTTGGAGTGAAGCCTCGGGTGAGCCACGGGAGCTCTACGCTTCCCAGTTGTGGCAGTGAGATTGTGCCCAGAAAATCTGCCTATCTTCCATCTCTCTAGTGTGCCTAATGCTCTGTGTTACCGGGGCCATGGTCGTCTATCCCAGTCAAAGCAAGGCTCTAACAGCAAGTCAGAACAACCTCTGAACAGGACCCAAGACTGATGGAAATTTGAGGAAGACGTAGTATCATGAATCAGTTTTTCTTAGAGAAGAGATTGGATAGGATTTATACCCCGCCCTTCACTTGGAGTCTCAGAGTGGCTTACAAACTCCTTTCTCTTCCCCTCCCCACAACAGACACCCTGTGAGGTAGGTGGGGCTGAGAGAACTCTGACACAAACTGCTCTTTTTCAAGGCCAGCTGTGCCAGAGCTTGTGACTGACCTAAGGGCACATCAGCAGGTGCAAGTGGAGGACTACACTACACCAAAATGTGTTAAGAGACTGATCTGAACTATTTTTGCAAGCTTTATTATTTCCCTCCCACATGAAGAATGGAGGTGATATAGTGCTCTGAAATTAACTTCACACACTGAGCACATCAATATTTATCCTTCAGTCAACATAACTTGCCCCTGCTGCTTGGAGCCACTTCAAATTATTAATATTGATTCAGCAACCGTTGATGATTTAATACATTTAATACAGTGTTCCTTAAAGCTAGCATTTAACATGGAAATTTGACTGAATTTGGTTTTTTTTTGCATCATAGAACATTCTGTCATTTTGTAAATGAAGATCACCTGATTATCTTTTTAATGCAAATTTCCATCTCTGAAGAATTTACATCTTACTGCTTAATTGAATGGTGTGTTAAAATATTGCGCACAGTTCCACACACTTAAGAAATAATGTAAAGCTATTGAATAAACACTAACTGAAGCAGACTGGCATATTTCAGGGCTCCCTAGACAAACCCCAATGTAAGAAAATTCTCTTCTATGTGGCTGGAAGATCATAGGAAGATTGATGCAACCAAAAGGCTTCATATGGGAATGTCAACGCTCGATAAGAGTTAAAATAGCAAGGAGATCTGTTATGTATGTCCATTGGAAGACCATGTTGGAAAAATACCAGTGACATTACTTTGCTGTATAGGTTGAATTCTAGAGACAAAATGGTGGGTGGACTGGAGTTGCACTACCCCATCTGCTCACAGGTATCACTATAGCATCAAAACACTATAGTGATGTACCTTCTACTGACTTTTTAAATCTGTAGATAACTTTTGTTCACTCATAGTGTCAGACCAACTGATGTATTTCAGTAAGAGAAGAATAAGAAGCTACGGTGGTATGTTTACTCATAGTTGCAAACCTGATAAACATAATGCTTGTTTGAGTTATCCTGACAGTTTCTTCCTAGGTAGCTATGTTTGTTGATACACTGGAGACATTCGTTCCTTTGTCAATTCTCTGTGGCTCATCAGTTCTCTGACTATATAGTCTAGACTACTGGAATATAGAATTCTGGACTTCAAACTGTATGCACTTTGTGGATTTTTGGTGTGTAGGGAGTAAAATGAGGAAAGGGCAATTCTTTGGTCTTGAGGGAATTGGATTAGACAAAATAATAGACTATCATACTTCCACACAGGGATGATTCACTGTTACACTCTAATTGTCATTGCAAATGCAGGTGCATTTGAAGCAGCAATGGCACATCCACTCAAGGTGATTGTTCATCATAACGATTTGTGCTCCCCTCATCTTCCCAACCAACACTGGTGGCTTTTTGTCAACATTATTTAAAAAATTGTCAGAGCCCCTGGAGAAATCAGTTCCCAATAACAGTCATTCAGAAGAAGTAAAGTTTATTGAGACATTGATAGGATCCAGACTCATAACGTTCTTTGTTAGGACTGAGGTCAAGCATGTGAAGCCAGCAATTATAGCATAACCAAATAAGACATTAGTGGCTCTTGGCCAATCGCCTCTAAGCTTTTTAGCTGAATTAATGCTGTAAGATTTCCAGGGGAAATAGCACACTAAAGGCAGTGCAGGCCTCAAGGTTAACATGGCTATACCAGACACCAGAGAGATAGTAGCCAGAAACGAAAGTATACATTCCAGTTCACACATCCCACCTCACCATGGCATCCAAGCTCCAAACAGGCACTTTGGTTGACATTCTGCCACCCCGAAGGCCGTACCCCACCGGTTTTAAAGGGTAAGCCCTATGGAAGGCACGCACAAGTTGGGGGGTGTTAATGTGTTTGCTGTGCACCCATTCATTATGGGAGGGGTCAAATGCTTTCCTCTTAATCAGATGGTATAAGCGACCATGTTTTAGCTTGGAGTCCAAGATTTCTTTGACCTCCTGATGTGATTCACCATTCAGCATCAGAGGTGAAAGGTTGCTGGTCTTGGTTTCCATTTGTTTGGGCCTGGATCCTTCTTCAATAAGTTGAAATGAAACATGGGGGGAGCACATGCTTAAGCGACTTAAGCAAATCCATTAATAACCTGGGTGACTTTGAAAGATCTCACATATTTCCACCCCAGCTTCCTCCCTGATTGAAGCCCTCGCAGGTGCTTTGTGGACAACTAAACAGAGTCCTCTGGTTGTAAGTTCCATTCGGGGGTGCAGCCCTTATCCACTTGGACTTTATAATTCTCTTTGGCTTTGACTAACGTTTTTTGAATGAGGCCCCAATGCTCTTTTAAACATTTCCACCAGGCACTCAAATCTCCCTGCCCCGGGGCAGGTGGTGTCACCTTAAAGGGGGAAAGTCCAGTTGAGCTATGCATGGAATTATTATAACTGTACTCTGCATAAGGCAACAGCTCTGCCCAATCGTCCTGCTGGTAATTTGTGAAACATCTGAGAAATTGTTCTACCTCATGGTTCACTCTTTTGGTTTGTCCATAAGTCTCGGGGTGGTAGGCGCTGCTAAGCCCCCGTTCAGTGCCCAACACATGTAAAAGCTCTCTCAAGAACTTGGCCACAAACTGGGCCCCACAATCAGATATTATTTTTCAGGGCAGTGAGTGCAACCGTACCACATGGTGCATGAACAGTTTGGCAAGTTCTTTAGTAGTGGGCACCTGCTTGCATGGGACAAAATGGGCTTGCTTGGAAAAAGGTTCAACCACCACCCAGATCACCGTTTTCCCTTTGCTGGAAGGCAGGTTGGTGATAAAGTCCATGGAGATGACCTCCCAGGGCTGGTCAGGGGTCTCTAAGGGTCTCAGAATTCCTGGAGGTTTCCCAGGCCTCCTTTTCCCTATCAAACAGGTTTGGCAAGCCCCTACATACTGAGAAATATCGGCCCTCATGTGGGGCCACCAAAATTGCCTTTGAATCAAATGCAGGGTCTTCAGGTAACCGTAATGTCCAGCTAATTTTGATTCATGCCCAAAGAGAAGTATCTCCCCCTGTAAGGCTTGGGGACCAAACACCCACCCCTTTCTATACCAGCACCCATTTTCCTTTTGTTGAAGCAAGGACTCCTTGCTAATTTCCTCTCAATCTCCCTCTGAGAGAACCATTTTAAACTTGCAGACCCAGGGTTTGCCATCAGCTTGCGGGGTTTCTTCGGTGCGGTTGCATGTAACCACACCCCCCAAGATGGGAGGGCATAAACATAGAATCCACCACCTCCTGACTGGCATGCTGAGGTAGGTGGGACAGGGCATCAGCCAGGAAGTTGAACTTCCTGGGGAGGTGCTGAAGAGTGAATCAAAGTTTAGAGAAAAACTCCGCCCATTGCAGTTGTTTGGCATTGAGGCTCCGGGGGGTGGTGTTTTTTTTTTTTTTGTAGTCTGTCCATACCTTGAATGGCACTCTCGCCCCCTCCAGCCAATGCTACCAAGTGGTTAATGCGAGTTTGATGGCCACGGCCTCCTTGTTCCAAACTGCCCAATTCCATTCAGTGGAGTTAAATTTCTTGGACACATAGGCAAGGGAGTGGAGTCTGCCATCATCCCCCTTTTACAGGATTGCCCCATATGGCCATGTTGGAGGCATCTACCTGGACCACAAATGGTTTATGTTCATCTGGATGATGTAAAATGGTCTCAGAAGTGAATGACTCCTTGAGCCATTCAATGGATTGTTGACATTCCAGGGTACAGGCCAGGTTGGCACATGATTTAGCAGTCTCCGGCCCCTTCCCCTTGGTTTTCAACAAGTCAGTGAGGGGAAGGCTTACTTGTGCAATGTTGGGGATGAAAGGACAGTAGAAATTTGCAAATCCTAAGAATGATTGTAACTGCCACCTGGTGCAGGGGGGGCTCCCACCCCAGTACATCCTGCACCTTGTGGGGGTCCATTCCCAGTCCGCACCCTGATATGCAATACCCCAAGAAGTCAACCTCCTCTTTACGGAACTCCCACTTTGACAGTTTGGCAAACAGTCTATGGTCATACAGAGTCTGTAGCACCTCCCTCACCAAAGTCACATGGGAGTCCTTATCTTGGGAATAGATCAAGTTATCATCAAGATAAACCAGAGCCCCCTTGAACAAGTGCTTGTACAATACTCTGTAAATCTAGTTCATGAAAAACCTCGGGGGGCCCGCGAGCCCAAATGGCATGACCCCAGTGGGGTGTTGAATGCTATTTTATGTTCATCTCCCTCCCAAATGCGGACTCTGAAGTAGGCATCATGCAAATTCTGTTTGGTAAAAATCTCCCCCCTAGCTGCCCACCAAGAGGTCTTCGATCAGTGGGAGAGGGTAAGCATTAGACATAGACACTGCATTCAGTCCCCTATAGTCTGTGCACAGACTCAAACCGCCATCCTTCTTTTTCTGGAAGAGGATGGGGGTGGCAAATGGTGAGGAGGCTGGCCGGATGAAGCCCCAAACTAGGTTTCTGTCAATGAATATATTTAGTTCCTCCTTCTCTACCAGGCTCATAGCATACAATTTCACTTTAGGCATACCATGTCCCACGAAAAGCTCTATAGCGCAGTTTGTTTTATGATGGGGGGGGGGGACAGCTCATCAGCTTCTTCCTCAAACACCCAAGCCAGATCCCTATACTCCACTGGTATGGATTTGAGTTCCCCTTGGGCTATGCAGGCTCCTTCTGGAAGGCCCAGCAGAGCCACCCCCCACTCCTGTTTCCACTCATGGTCGGTTGGTTGGTCTCTCTGTCTGTCTGTCTATCTAGTACTGCTCATATGGCTATCGCCTTAAGCAGAAATTAGAACCAAAGAAAATATTTTAAAAGACCTTAGTATTATTTCTCTTATATTTGATTATCGCGCACATGAATTTGCCACTGAGAGGGTGACATGATCATTGGTATCCGATAGTAGCCATGACACCTGGGCTTGCACATTTAGCAGTTCCATGTCTTTAAGTAAAGTGGTGGACTAAATTAGAAGAAGAAGAAGAAGAAGAAGAGATTGGATTTATACCCCGCCCTTCACTTGGAGTCTCAGAGCGGCTTACAAACTCCTTTCCCTTCCCCTCCCCACAACAGACACCCTGTGAGGTGAGTGGGGCTGAGAGAACTCTGACACAAACTGCTCTTTTTCAAGGACAGCTGTGCCAGAGCTTGTGACTGACCCAAGGTCACATCAGCAGTTGCAAGTGGGGAATCAAACCCGGTTCTCCCAGATTAGAGTCCACACACTTAACCACTACACCAAACTGGCTCTCAAAATTAGCCCTCAACTCATTGAATATAGGGCTCTCCATAATCATATGTTCATGGTTTCAATTGTATGATATAAGCATCTGCATGTTCTATTAGAGTATGATACTTTATTATATCTGCCATCTAAAACTGCCAAGGGAAGAACGTTCGGTCTTGCCAAAGTAAAAGCTCTTAGTTTTGGGACTGTCAATTGATAAATATATTTCGGCAGTTCAATCCCAAATGAAGTGCTGAACATACCCTTTGCGTCCAAATAGACATACTTGTAACATCCAATTTCCTTACAGATTTTTTAATTTGTCTTCTAATGTCTTTAGTTTCTGTATTTTTAATCATATCATTTGTTATTCCTAGGCATTTCATTTTCTTTTCCAATAGTTGATCCCATTGGCTGCAATATGTATCTGCCTGGATAAGCCCAAATAGAGTATATCCTCCCTCAGATTTTAAAACCTTTACTTTAAAGAAAAATGCTTTAATCCAAGCTTCCATCGATAATTCGCCTAGTTCCGCTCTCAGTGCTATGCCCAAGAAACATTTAGGAGTAGCCAATAAGCATCAGAAAAAGTCATACTGGATGGACTCAATTTTTTCAGAAGCGACCTGAATCCAAATTTCCACACCATGCAGGAATTGATTTAGAACCTTAACATTAAATACCTTTAAGGCCGAGGGGACAAATTGACCTCCAGATGAGTAGAAGCATTTTACAATTGTCTTCCATAATCTCAAAGCTGTGTTCCTTGCTAGTTCCAAGTGTGTTTTCCATGTAAGAGATGCTTCAAAGTGGATTTCCAAATATTTAAATGGATTGACCTGTTCCATTGGTTGGCCTGCTATGTCCCATTTGGAGATTTCCCCCTTTTTCCTTTTGGTGAATACTATGACCTTGGATTTCACCACATTGATGGACAAGCCCTCATGATAACAGTAAATTTTGATTTTTTTAAATCACCTTGCAGAGGCCCACTATTGATCTTGACATTATCACTGCATCATCAGCGTATAGAAGGATTGGAACTTTGTGCTTAGATAAATGTGGAAGAAGACATGCTTCCTTCGGGATACAGGGTCTGAGGTCATTAATATATAAATTGAACAACAAGGGTGCAAGTAAACATCCCTCTGTCAGGACGTCGCGTGTCCCCGGGCAACCAGTCTTGAGCTGCCACGGCATCGCAGGGAGCAAACCCTTGTTCCCCCCTGGGCGCAGGACAGGGGAGAGGCCTGACAAGTGTAGCATCAGAAGCTTAGAGGCCCTCAGACACTTAATCGAAGCAGGAGGGGCTATGTCACCCACGCTCTGGGTCTCCTCTGGGTTGCTTTCCCTCTCTCTACTAGCACCTGAGACCAACCTCCACCATCCACTCCCCATTGAGTCTCCTCATTGCTGAACTCTCTCTGCTTTATATGCTCCTGGCTTGTTAGCCCCTCCCCTCTCCCTGGTGTCACTCCCTCCCCTCACCTGGCTCCGTCCCTACCTAAAAGCAGAAATGCCAATGCCCTGTTTTGGGCCTGCTGCCTGCGTTTCCTGGGCCTGCCGGCATTTCTGAGCAGACCCACCTGGTGCTGCTGCCTTCTTTCTCTTCCCCCGCCTTCCCCCGCCTTCCCCCGGTTACATGGCTACACCAGACTGCACCAGATAGTGTCCAGAAATAAAAGTATACATTCCAGTTCACACACCCCACCTCTCCATGGCATCCAAGCTACAAACAGGTGCTTTGGTTGACAGGTGCATCACTATAGTGTTATGATGCTATAGTGCTATACCTATGACTGGTTGTGTTTTTTTTTTTTTTAAGTTGTCAAAAAGCCCAGTGGCAGCAAGGGAGAAATGGCAGGTATGAGGTGATAGGCAAAAATAGCACCAGATATGGGTGGGGAGAACTGGAAATTCACACCTTCTCAACCACATGGTAACCAACTCTGTTTTAAGTACAGTCTTTCAAGAAAGAGCATACCACAGCAAGTTTTAGAAAATACTCAGTGAACACTGGGAAAACCTGCAAACTGGATGACTTTATGACCGTGTGTGTGTCTTTATGTGTAGAAGCAAACAAAAGCACCCTCTTCAGTTTTGGTGAGGACAGTGAGGTAAAGTCTCTGTGTGGAAGCAGCTCATGAATGTTGGCTAAATCCATACTGTGGCTGGCATGCTTGAGTAACTTGAGTTTAGATCTCTTATGAGAGAGCTATGGGCCCTGTTTTTCAATGTGGTGTGTCATTGCTCTAGGAGAATAGTATGGAACGTTTGTAGTATAGGAAGAGGCAGCAGTAATTTACATCACTTCAGTTCATACAGTAGCATCTTAAACCGAAATGAAAAATAATAGGATGGTGCAATAAAGATTTTAGGATTATATATTTTTCAGTGCCTTGGATGATCATCATCTGAGTATTTCTGCAAAAATTTCATTCCAGAGGAATAATTCTAATAGCCCAGACTAGTTATCTCTCATCAGAGCACAGAAGCTTGATAGGGTTGGTAGTTGGGTGGGTAACTGGGGTCGCTATGTAGAAGAAGAAGAAGAGATGGGATTTATACCCCGCCCTTCACTACCCAAAGGAGTCTCAGAGCAGTTTTACAATCCCTTCCCCTCCCCCTCCCCACAACAGACACCCTATGAGCAATAGTCCCTCTTATGAGTAAAAATGCTACTTTGTGAGCTACTGGCATTAAAGTTGTGAGTGAGCGATGTGGCTACTGCATAAATTAGTTTGCTCTAGAGCTATCCTTCCTGAGCTAAGACAAAAATGTGTGAGCCAGAGGCTAAAAAAATGTGAGCTAGCTCACACTAATTCAGCTTAGGGGGAACATTACCTGTGAGGTAGGTGGGGCTGAGAGAACCCCTTTGATAACTGCTCTTGAGCAGGGATCATTTCCTGCAGGAGCACACAAGAGCGGAGCTCCGGCAGTAAAGAGCCTAGGGGGTGGGCACATGCAACAAGCCCCACCCCCTGCTCCCAGCAGCCCTCAGTCAGAGCAAGAAGCAGTCAGGTAAGTTGCAGAGCCCCCCCCCCAGCCCTCTGGTCCAAAACAGTCCAGTGGAGCCTGAGCGGTGGGTGTTGCCTTTTGACACACTTCCAGTAATGTCAGGGGGTGTGGCATATGCAACTTAGTTATGCTAATGTTATGCTAATGAGCTCCTGCACCTCTTTTTCTACAAAATGACCCCTGCGTCTTGAGAGAGCAGCTCTGAAAGAACTTATGACTGACCCAAGGTCGCATCAGCAGCTGCATGTAGAGAAGTGGGGGATCGAACTTGGTTCTCCCAGATTAGAGTCTGTGCTCTTAACCACTACACCAAACTGGCTCTGTAGACTATGGATGGGCACAAATCAACTCATGAAGTAAAGTTCATCACAAATTTTGGCTGGTTTGTGGTTCAAAAAGTGATGTTCATGAAAGGGAGCCCAGCACAAACATTCCACAAACTTTGATGATGTTCATAGCTGTTTGTGGTGAATCGTGAATGGATACATTTCCAGACAGACTGTCTCTGCTCAATTAAACTGTTTACAAAACTCCAAGGCAACAGTGGGGCAGAATTCTCCAGCCCTGGAAACACCAATAGGAGCCCTCCAAAGCTTAACAGGCATTGACATCAAGGCATCCAGAATCATACCCAGGTTCTTGACAGGTGGGGGCAGTAATATGGGCATACCATCAAAAGCTGGGAGTCAGCCTCCCAAACCCATGCCCCCCCCAGCCAAAGAACCTCCATCTTATCAGGATTCAGCCTCAACTGACCCTTCATCTCACCACAGACTCCAAACCCTCAGCCAAATCTGCAGGAGTGGTATCTGGACAACCACCCATCAACAGGTATAGTTGGGTGAAATCAGCATACTGGTGACATCCCAGCCAAATATGCTGCATCAGTTGGGTGAGGAGATGCATGTAGATGTTACATAACATTGGGGAGAGGATTGCCCCCTGAAGAACTCCACATATCAGTGGGCACTTAATTGACACCCTCTCACCCAGTGCCACCCTCTGTCCCCAGCCAAGGAAAAATTAGGTAAGACTACCCCATGGATTCCTATATCAGCAAGTCAAAATATTGATATCGACCATGATGTTATTGCAGTAAGATTGAGCAATAACAGTAGCATTGACCTGCCTTGATCCAACTGCCTGTGGAGATTGTCTGTGAAGGCAACCAAACGTCCCATGGTTGGGGCAGAAAACACCCTGAAATAGGTCCAATGCCAATGTGTCACCCAGGAGTTTCTGGAGCTGTTCTGCTGCTGCTTACCCAGAATTGAAAGATTTGAGATTGGGCAGTAATTGGAAGGATCCAAGGTTGGTTTTTTGAAGAGTAGCACAACAGTCTCTTTCAGTCCCTCTGGGTAGACCCCTGAACCCAGGGACAGATTGATAACATCTACCAGGGCCCCCATTATCCCTTCATCACTGACTTTCTCCAGCCACGAGGGACATGGGTCTAAGAGGCATGTGGTTGGCATAATAGCACATAGAATCCTGTCGACATTGGCTCAGGAGAGCTGTTTGAAGCTGTCAAATACTGAATCCAAAGATGGCTTCAGTTCACTTACTGTATCAATATTGACTGGGAGGCCATGGTGGAGTAACAAGACTTTATCTGCAAAATAGCTTGCAAAAGCCTCACAACTAATGGCCAAATTCCTAATATTCTGAGTTCTGTCAGTGAGAGAAGTTAAGGATCTAATTACCCTAAATAATTGTGCTGGGCGAGAGCTAGCAGATGCGATGGAGGCTGCAAACAATTCTTTTTTAGCAGCCTTCACTGCCACCTCATAGGATTTTATAAAAATCCTATAAGATGCTCTTGCAGCTTCGTCATGAGTATACCACCAAACTTGCTGTATTCGTCTGAGTTCTGGTTTCAGCCCCCTGAGCTCCATAGTGTACCAGGGGAGTAACTTGTGCCAGGAACAGAGAGGATGCTGGGGGAGGTGGGGGGGGGGGGAGCATTTCATTGATGGTTTCAGAGAGACAGGAGTTCCAGTCCTTGATCAGCACATACCCTCCTGATTGTGAACTTCTCTCCCCGCTGGGGTTTAGGTTTTTGGTGGACTGAGGGCTCTGAGCCACCCTGTCTCTCTGCTCATGCTGAGCTGTGGTGCTCAGCTACTGGGTGCCTTGGCTGAGTGAGGATCCACATTTTATACCCTCATGATTGTGAACTTCCCCTGCTGTGGTTTGGGTGTTAGATGGACTTAGGGCTCTGAGCCACCCTCTCTGCTTACAGTACTGGGCTTAGGTACTGGGTGCCTTGGCTGAGTGAGGACCTACATTTTATACACTCCTGATTACGAACTTCTCTCCCTGCTGGGGTTTGGGTGTTAGGTGGACTCAGGGCTCTGAACCAATCCCACCTTTCTGCTTACGCTGAGTGGCTTGGCTGAGGACTCCCATTTCATACCCTCCTGATTGTGAACTCCTCTCCCCTGCTGGGATTGGGGTCTTAGGTAGTCTCAGGGTTCACATCCACACAAGAGAGGTCAGGCCAGATGACAGCCTTGCATTACCAGTGCTCCAGGGATTGATGTTGGTGGTCTCAGGGGACTTGGCAAGGTACTCTCTCACCATCACCTCTGCCAAATCCTCTGCTGTTGTATGGCTGGCATCCCTGCTGCTGACCTCCAAGTTCACTACTGACAACCTGTAGTGGGGCTTCTCCCTGGTTAGGCTCTTTGAGGCAGAGGTGCTGGGTTGTGGCTCCTCCTCCTCACCAGCCTCTCCCACCTGCTGTTCCCTCTGGCCATGTCTGTTGGCCTGTAGCCTCCGCAGTCTTTGCAGAGCTCATGCTTCCATTGAATGAGCTCTGGATTCAGGAGAGCAATGCTACCTTTTATACAGGGTCATAGATACAGGCCAGTTTGTACTCCCTTTGCTTGCAGAGAGGATGCAACCTGGTGGTGATTCCCACTTGCAACCTCTCTGCCAAAGCCCTGACCTGTGGAAGAACAGCTGGCTCCAGTGCAGAGTCCAGTGCCTGATCCAGCACTTGAATCAGGGGGATGACTTGCCCCAGGCTGGATGTATGGGTGCACAGCACATCAGTGGTGTCTTGGAAGGGCTTAAGGAAATGCACAATCTGGGAGAGGGTCAGCCAGTTGATGGTGAGCTCCTCTTCCCCATGCAGGATGGTCATGGAGGAGATAATATCCTGCATGGCACTCTTCTGCTCCATCAAATGCATGATCATGGCGTAGGGGAGCAGCAGACTGTCCTGGAACACTCTTGGCACAGGGCAGGTCCGTTGAGCTGGAGTGCAAGCAAGATGAGGTGTAGGCACAACTGGTGCAGCGTGGTGAGAGTCCAGCTCCCAGGACAAACACAGAGTAAGCAATTTGGCAGCAAGGCAGAAGTCAGAGTCCACATAGGGATTTCCATCGAATGTTGCCTCTGTCAAGTCTTTTGGCCGGGGTGTTGCCTGCCCTTGGGGACTGGCCGGACGTGGTCCCGGACAGGGCCCGTCGGGTGGCCTCAGAGCTGGGACGGGGATGGGTGGTTGTTGGCCAGGTTTCCCCAGCTGTCCAGACAGTCCCGGCCCCGCCGGCGCTGGTGGCTGTTGTTCCCCCGGGCCCCCGTCTCTTGGCCTCATCCGGTCAAGCGCTTCTTCGATGGTCTGCGTCACCAACTCCGGGATGGCGAGGAGCATGTCTTCCAATGTTTGCTGCAGTTGGCGCACGTTGTGATCGGTTGTTTCTATACGATCCATCAACCCCTCATCCGGGGATGCCCGGCCACTCCGGGCTTTTGATCTGTCCATCACCCAAGGCGGCGGCGTGGGTTCGAAGTGGGCTCCCAAAGAAGGTAATCCTTGAGCCCCCAGTCCTTTGTCATACAGACTGTCTCGTAGAGAAAGTCCCATGTGTGAATACGACTCCTGGGTGGTATCCGCATCAAACTGGCTCCAGCTCTAGGTAGAGCATTCATCTTGACAGTACTTCAGTCCTCGGGTGGTCAGAAACACAGTCGCCGTGCATCTCTTTGGGACTGCTCCCCCTCCCGATACCGTTGTCACCGACACCTCTGCTACAGTCAGCGGCACTTCCACCGTGGTCACTGGGACATTTCCCAGATCTGGACCTGCCGGGTCCCTTTCGTCCAGGTTGAGTGGTTTCTCCTCTCCGTCACTCATATCGAGATCGATAGATTTGCAGAGATAGAGAATTCTATCCCTTAAAGGCCCATTAACTTACTTGCTTATTGCTGTTAGATTGAAGAAACAAGTCCTGGTGAGATTTTTTTCAGGGGAGAGAGAAAGACAGTCATATTTGATATCTGTATTTCTAACATGTATATTTCAATTCCATTTTTAAAATGTGATATGAAATAAACATTTTTACATTGGGTGTGAAACTGTCAGAACCCACAGCCAACAATGAAGTACACGCATTCAGGAATGGTTATATTTTTATTGCAGAGCTATAGATGCAGTAACATAGGCACTGTTAAGAATGGCGGTGGCCCCATGGGCATAATAGGATATAGGGTATTCGTATGCACACCCCCCCACAGCACTGGCCAATTAGGCACCCTCCTGCACACGGGATAAGTCTTAGAGACCGTTAGGTAGCTGAAGCTGAGAACGAACACTCTCCCACGACACCTAGGGAAAACCCAGACACCACAACACCTTCCTGCACATCTGCATAGATAAGCATTTCGGCGCACAGCAGAGAAAGCACAGAAAGGAATGCAGTAGCAATTAACCTGAAAGGAAAGCAATAGCAATTAACCAGATACAGACCAAACTCCCCAACCTTCATGGCAGCATAGCTGACATACTGCCCTCCCAAAAATTAGCTTCTCCTGACCATTCCAGGAGACCTCCCGGTTTGTCCAGGAAGTCGCGATGGAACTGTTGTAACAGTTCAGGGCCCCGAATATCCCCTACTTCCACCCATTCAAGGTGCTGGGGTCCAAAATCCACCAACTCAAACAAATACATCAACTTTCCCCGTTTGATCTTAGAGTCCAAAATTTTAGATATCTCATAATGTTCCTCGCCCTCAATCATGATAGGAGGGGGCACCGGTTTCGATGGATGCCAGGGGCTGGAACCCAAATCTTTCTTCAGGAGGCTGAAATGAAATACAGGATGCAATTTTCTCAATTTTTTTGGCAAGTCCAAATCCACAGCAACATCATTGATGATCTTTTCCCCCTTAAACGGGCCAATGTATTTCCACCCCAACTTCCGACTTGGCCTTAACATCTTGATATTTTTATTAGAAACATACACAGTCACCAGGCTGTAGAGCCCAACCCTCCACCCTTCTCTTATCAGCCTGCACCTTATATGCTTCTTTGGCAGCTGTCAAAGTCTTACACAGCAGAGGCCAAGAGTCCCGCAATTGTTTACACCATTGAGCAGCGACCCCTGGCCCCATGTCCGTGTCCCCTTCTAGGAAGGGGACAGGCGGGCTGTCATAACCATACAGCACCTTAAACGGGGACATCCCCACTGAAGAATGACAAGTATTATTATAACAGAATTCGGCGAGGGGCAACAAGTCTTTCCAATTGTCCTGTTGATAGTTAGCAAAAAAATGCAGATATTGTTCCAAAGTTGGATTAACTCATTCAGTCTGGCCGTCAGTTTCCGGATGGTAAGCGCTGCTAAGGCCATGTTCTACTCCCTTCAGCTTCATCAGCTCCCCCCAGAACCGGGAGATGAACTGGGTCCCCCGGTCGGAGACCACCTTGGTGGGGAGCATGTGTAGCCTCACCATGTGTAGGAGAAACACTTTTGCCAGCATTTTAGCCATGGGTAGGGAAGCGAACAGAATGAAATGCGCTTGTTTCGAAAAGAAATCCACTACCACCCAAATCACAGTCATCGATTAGCTTGGTGGTAAGTCAGTTATAAAATCCATAGAGATAACTTCCCAGGGTCGACTCGGAGTAGGAAGCGGGTGTAACAGTCCTGGGGGTTTACCTGGTCTGGGTTTACTCATGGCACAGATTTGGCACGATTAAGCAAAGGAGGATAAATCCGTGTGCATTTGTGGCCACCAAAACTGCCTTTGGAGTAGTTGAAGGGATTTAATGAACCCCGAGTGTCCAGACAGTTTGGAACCATGCACTGCCTGTAACACCCCCCCCCTGAGTGAGAGGGGAACGAACAGCTTATATCCCCAGTACCAACAGCCATTGTCCCGTAGTTCAAAATCTCCCTCCGCTTCAAGGACTTCTTTATCCCCCTCTGACAGGGCAGAGGCGAATTTACTGTACCAAGTGTCTGCTTCCTCCTTCCCCGCCCCAGCAGGAGGCGGGTGCAACATCACAGGGGGAGGAGAAGATGCAACAATCCATCCTCCGCTTCTTGTAAAATCACCCCCTCCCATGGCAACATCAGACACATCAGTTTGCACAACAAATTTTTTCGTTTCATCGGGGTGGGCAAGAACCGGTTCTGAGGTGAACAAGGCTTTGAGGCGATCGAACGCCTCCTGACACTCTTTACTCCATGGCAGCGTGGCGCTCGGTTTAGTAGCCTCTGGGCCCCTCCCCTTAGTTTTTAGCAGATTTGTGAGGGGTAAGCTGACCTGGGCGAAGTTGGGTAAAAATGTTCTGTAAAAATTCACAAAACCGAGGAAGGATTGGAGCTGTCGTCTGGTCCGGGGTACCCCCCACCCCAACACATCACGAACTTTCCCCGGTCAGAGATCCGATATCCCAAGAAGTCAATGTGCATTTTGTGGAATTCACATTTAGACAGCTTAGCGAACAGTTTGTGCTTGTGCAATGTGGTTAAGACCTCTCGCACTAATTTCACATGTGAAGGTAGGTCGGGGGAGTACAGCAATATATCATCTAGGTAAACAAGCGCCCCCTGGAATAAGTGATCGTGCAACACTTCATTGATCAGGTTCATGAAGACCCCTGGGGTCCCCTGAAGGCCGAAGATAATCACCCGATACTCGAACTGGCCTAGGGGGGTGTTGAAAGCGGTCTTATGCTCGTCCCCTTCCCTGATGCGCACCCAAAAGTAGGCATCTCGAAGGTCCAGCTTGGAGAATATTTTCCCTTTTGCCACTTCAGTGAGCAAGTCTTTAATCAACGGCATGGGATAGGCATTAGTGGAAGACACTGCATTTAAACCCCGGTAATCCGTGCAGAGTCGCAGCCCCCCATCCTTTTTCTTTCGGAACAGCACCAGGGCCGCGTAGGGGGACGAGGCCAGTCGGATGAACCCACGGGCTAAGTTCTTGTCAATTAACTTGCGTGGTTCCTCCTTTTCGGCCGGTCCCATCGCATAAATGTGCCCCTTGGGAAGTTTCTGCCCCGGTAACAGTTCAATGCTACAGTCGGAAAGTCTTTGCGGGGGAAGTTCATCTGCCTCCTCCTCCTCCTCGAACACCCTAGCCAAATCCCGATACTTGGGGGGAATGGCAAGCAGTTCCTCCTGAGCTAGACATACTCTAGGGCTTTCGGCTATCGGCTGCTGGCCCCGCCCCATTGTGTGTTCCAGCGGTGGCCCCGGCACTTAGGTGAAATGAACTGTACCTTCCCTTCATCCCACAAGATGTATGGATCGTGCCCATGCAGCTACGGGCCCCCGAGGACTAGCGGGAACCTGGCAGTTGAGGTGATCATGAATGCTCTGTCCTCCCAGTGATCTCCCGCCCCGATTCGCAATGGCACAGTCTTGTACTCACATGGATCTTTCATTGTAGAGCCATCCATTTGGGTAAAGATCAGGGGATCTTTCAACTTTACTGCCCCAGCCTCCAACCCCATAACTACGGAGGGGTTGGTCAGATTCCTCCCACACCCCGAGTCACTCAGGGCTCTCACCCGTATATGTGTTCCGAGGCTGGGGTTAATCAAAGTCACAGTCACAAAAAACAATGAGGAAAAACTGCTCACCACATTTGGCGCCTCCGGGATCATGCCCTGCTGCTCCACGCCTCTTACAGCAGGACCAATCAGTTTCCCGCCGGCTCGGGGTCGTCTCTGCTGGATTCCGCCTCTCCTTCTTCCGGAGCTGCCTGCAGGGCTTTGGCATATTTTGGCTTTCCCAACGGCTTTTTTGCTGGCGTGGCTGGGCGCACCTTCGTAGGTTCGCTTGGCCCCTGTTTTCTGCCGCAGTTGGCCGCGAAATGGCCCCGCTCCCCACACATCAGGCAGAGCCCCTGCCACATGTGCTGCTCCCGGGACAATTCTGCCTGCCGCATCGGTTTCCCCTTCGCCGCTTGGGGTGTAGGTCGGCCTCTGGCCATCACGATGTCCAAGCATAGGGTGTACAGGCAGGTCTCCGCACTCTCCACCTCTTGCATCCAGGCCAGGAGTGATACTGGGTCAACAGCCCTTAGGACCGTCTCCCTTATTTCAGGATTCAGTCCCACTCTGTATAGTTCCACCAACACAGGATCAGGCCAAGTTTGCACTTTGGCTGTGTGTAGCTTAAACTCAGAGTAGTATTCCCTCACTGATCGCCAACCTTGCTTCAGGGTTAACAGGAACGCCCTCGCCTTTGGCCCAGCGTTCCGGTCCTCAAACTGGGCTCGCAATGCCCACATAAAAGCATCCAGGTTCATTAGTTCGTTAGTGCGGGGACTGCCGGTTGGGCCTCCCTCTCTTCCCTGATGGCTTGGATTACCAGCTGCAGGATTTGATGAGGTCTTTCGGCCGAGGTATTGCCCGTTCTCTCAGGCTGCCAGAACATGGCGCTCGGACTGGGACATCGGGCGGGCTCGGTTGTGAGGCGTCCGTAGGCCAAGGCAGCTGCTGTGGTGGGGCAAGCGGGGCACCTGGCCCTGTGGGGACCGCCGGTTGGGCCTCCCTCTCCTCCCTGATGGCTTGGATTACCAGCTGCGGGATTGCTTAGATGACCTCCTCCAGTGTCCGCTGCATTTGCCATCTCTTTCGATCCGCCACCTCCATCCACTGGGCTAGTTCCAATCCCTCCTCCAGGGACACCTGGCCACTTCTTACCTTTGTCCACTCCATCACCCATGCCCGGGGTAACGGCTCGAATGGTGCCCCAAAGGGAGGGAACCCCCCTGCCCCGGAAAATCCCCGATCAAATCGGCTGTCTCTCGGTGGCCCCTGCGTGAGCATATATGTCTTGGCAGTGGAGTGCGGGTGAAACTGGCTCCAGCTGGAGCTTGGCCGATAACCATGGCCGGGCAGCCACCTCGGCCCCATCGGGGTCAAAAACACCAGGGTTGATGTCATCTTAGGAATGGCTCCCGCGTCAGCTGCAGTTACCGGCAGCGTAGTAGTCACCGGCAACATCGACTGGTTCGTGGGGGTCCCCTGACTGGTCGTGGTAGGAGTCGGGACCCCCCCGGAGTCATCTTTCTCAGGAATCGGTTTCTCCTCTCCGTCGCTCATCTCGGTTGTAGAGAGATGTGCGGAGATAGAGAATGGAGGATTCTTAACAGAATGTCAGAACCCACAGCCAACAATGAAGTACACGCATTCAGAAACGATTATACTTTTATTGCAGAGCTATAGATGCAGTAACATAGGCACTGTTAAGAATGGCGGCGGCCCCATGGGCATAATAGGATATAGGGTATTCGTATGCACCCCCCCCCACAGCACTGGCCAATTAGGCACCCTCCTGCACGTAGGATAAGGCTTAGAGACTGTTAGGTAGCTGAAGCTGAGAACAAACACTCTCCCATGACACCTAGGGAAAACCCAGACACCACAACACCCTCCTGCACATCTGTATAGGTAAGCATTTCGGCGCACAGCAGAGAAAGCACAGAAAGGAATGCAGTAGCAATTAACCTGAAAGGAAAGCAATAGCAATTAACCAGATACAGACCAAACTCCCCAACCTTCATGGCAGCATAGCTGACAGAAACAAGTTTTCAAAGTGAACAGAAAAAATATCGAGCTGGCAATATGAATCTGGATGTGTGTAGATGAATGTCCAAGCCCATTGCCTACATCTGTAGGTCACAGATATAGTGTGCCTGTATTCATTTGCAAGGAGCAAATCCAAATTCAAATAGAAAAGCCACATTGAGTCAACAGCTGAGCCAACTCAAAGCATTTAGATTTTAAAGTAATCTATTTGTATGTGTTTTCACATTCCTTTTGTCTATGCTTTCATATGATGAAGAGGCTTAATGTGAATTAACATCAAGATACTTGCCCCCTGCGTTCTGCCATAATGCACATGACAGTCAATGCTTCTACTGTGGATGCATGAGACATATGGAATCGATGAACATGTTTTCTGCTCTGACTCAAAGTCTCATCTACCTATGACTAATTTTTTTTAAAAGGGACGGGGGGGGGGGAATCAGCCTTATGACTCACCAAGACTGACAAGCTAGTTTGTCAGTACCATGTCTACCAGAATGGTACAAAAAACCTCCATACATCTCTACTTTGAGGTCCATCTGCCAGCATAATTATTATTTTTTAATAGTTTGGTTGAACCTGGAGGGATCATGCATGATAAAAAGTATGTCAAAATATGTCTTCAGTATACAAGAATTTCACAGTTCTTTTGACAATTTTGGTGTGAGTGGAGATTAGTAGCACTTTGTATTCCTTTTTATTCATTAATTTAACATGATTTTGTGATAGCTTGAAATATTTTTCATCCAAGCAGTATCTGCTTTTATGCACAACTTTCATCTGTTTGCCTGAGAATGCAGAAGACACAACAGAAGGACTGTATCTATTTAGCCATCAGTGTTGTACATGAAACACCATTTCAGAGCCCTGCTCTTCTACTAGGTGTGGTGAAATGACACCTTACCATGTGGGTAACTTGTGTTACAGCTTTAGAAAAGAAATGTTTAATTTTTATTCTGCTAATGCTCAGAGGATAGAATGAAACAACTGTCCAGTGTAGGAAAAGGGCTGTAAAAACAGGTTTTTCACTAGTCTTCAACTGGGAACCTGCCTGGGTAGGAGGAACAGTGTAATTAATATGTTAATAATGAGTAGGCAATTAAAAATTATTCATTCATTCCTGACTTCTTTCCATGGAGGAGCCCAAATTAGCTTCAAATAAAACAAACCCCATATCAAAAACTCAGTGAGCAAGCAAACAGACAGACCTTGCCCAAAATAGTTGTGGGACTCAGTGGCTGCCTCATTTGAAGACTCATGATGCAAGTCCAAGGGCTCACCCCTCTGGCCATGCCCAAGCCTTTTAGGGTACTTGACACAAGAAGGGAATAGCCACTTGAACAACACGTCAGATGGCTATTAAGATGCTCCCCCTACTTCCTCCCTCCTTCTAAAAGAAGCCTCTAGTCATGCCTACACCTTATAGGGTATTGTTGATGTTGGCTGACTGGGTACAGTTGTAAAGGAAGACAAGTTTCCCAAATACCTTGACACACCCCATGTTATATAGCTTTACACAGAGGTCATTTCGGGGGGGATCGCGGGGGATCGCAGTTCCCCCGGGTGAAGTACGGGGGCGGGACACATGACAAAGCCCCGCCCCCTGCTTCCAGCCGCCCCACTTCCGGCCCTCATTCAGCCAGGAGGAGGCAGGAGAAGAGGGAGGGTAAGTTGCTTCCTCCCTGCCTCTCCCCACCCCTGCCTGCCTGGGGCCAGGGAGGGCCTTTGCGGGGCTTGCAGGTCCACCACCGGGGCCCTCATGGGGCTCGGCAGTGGAGCTGCAAGGCCAGCGGCGGCCGGGACCGTTGGGGGCAGGGTGTGTGGCCCTATGACACACTTTCGGTGATGTCAGGGGGTGTGGCCTTATGACACACTTCCGGTGATGTCGGGGTGTGTGGCATATGCTAATGAGTTATGCTAATGAGTTCCCCTAGCTCTTTTTCTACGAAACGACCCCTGGCTTTATACCTTTCTTTGTTGCCCCAACGTTTCCATCTTCTGTGATACAAACCAGTGAACCCTTATCTCTGTCTTTTATAAGGCAACTGTGTTTGTCATGTTCCACTGGATACATGCAACCCACTATCTAAGAACATAAGAGAAGCCATGTTGGATCAGGCCAACAGCCCATCCAATCCAATACTCTGTTTCATACTCTTTCAGCAAATGGAAAGTTAAATAAGTTAATACAGTGGCCAAAACCCAGATGCCATCAGGAGGTCCACCAGTGGGGCCAGAAGTCCTCCCACTGTTGTCCCCCAAGCACCAAGAATACAGATCATCACTGGTCCAGACATAGTATTCCATCTATATGTTGTGGCTAATAGCCACCAATGGACCTCTGCTCCATATGTTTATCCAATCCCCTCTTGAAGCTATGCTATGGATCTGAGACAGTTCCAAAATCTTCATGAAGTCCCTGTCAAGAATAGCTTCCTTTATTAGATCCTTTGACCTTGCTATTGTTTCCCTCTGATCACCAAGAAGGCCTTACTTATCACTCTCCTACTTAGCCCCTTGAGAGAAAGCTACACTGCCTTCCCTATATATGTAAGTGCCATCAAGTCGCAACTGACATGGTGAACCCAGCATGGGGCTTTCAAAGCAAGTGAGAAGCAGAGGTGTTTTGCCACTTCTTTGCTGTGCAGAGTCTTCCTTAGTGGTCACATTAGCTCCCCTAGCCTCCCCAACAAGGCTCTCTCTTTTTTGTCATTTTTTTTATTTTAAGACAAACATAACATCTTCTCTTGAGGGTTCTCTCCTTCAGCATTTGGCATAGAGTATTCTTGCCGCTGTTGTTTCATGAATTATAAGATAAAAATCTTGGGTTTTTTACAATTTTCTGGTATAATATTCAATAAAAATAATTCTGGTTCAAAGGGGATAGGATTTTTTAACATTTGTTTTTCTGGATGGGCTTCATAAAATTCTATTACGTTCAATATCATTCTTACATTACTCCTTAATTGTCTTTTTGGAAGAAAGCCTGCTTGGTCTTGGTGATTTGTTTGACTCAAAAGTCTTTTCATTCTTGTAGCCAAAATAGAAGCAAACATTTTATAATCCACATTTAAAAGTGAAATTGGCCTATAATTCTTAATTTATTTCTCATCAGAATTTTTTTTATATATCAGTGTTTTCAGGGCTTCATTTCAAATCTGGTATTTTCCCTTCAATTACTATATTTTGAATTACCATTTTTAGTGATAGTATCAGTTGGTCTTCAAATACGAGATAGAATTCTGCGGGAAATCCATCAAGGCCTGGAGATTTCGCCTTTTTTGATTTTTATTTATTTATTTATTCGTTTGATTTTTATCCTGCCGACTAATGTTTAACTTAGTCAGATCCTGTCAGACACTGAGGCACATGCAATTTGCAGTGTTGTTGATAGATCTTTTCCAAGCCATTTGTGGGGGGGGGGGAGAGAAACTTCCCCTCTTCCCTTTCTTTGCCTTTTTAAAGTTTAAAGGCGCTAAGTAGGAAGGGATTTTCTAATGTTGTTGCCTTCACGGTTACTCACGGTGTTCTTCTCAGGTTGTTAGGTAGAGTTGCAGGGTCCCTCTTCAGCAGGGCAGTCAGAGCTGCGTGTTCATGGCTGCCATTGAATGGTCTCCATCGATCCTTGCTGGGGACGATCCAGGTCCTCACCCTGCTTGCTGCCGCTTGCGGGGGGAAGCCCTGCCCCCAAGATTAACCACCCGGCCTCCCCCCACCTCTTCCCAACAGCGTTAAAGAGACCTTTTAAACGCTGCTGGGGAGAGATGGGGGCATGGCCTCCCCCCTTTCCCAGCAGTGTTTTTTGGGACTTGGAGTGCAGCAGGCACATACGGCCTCCCCCCACCTCTCCCCAACAGCATTTAAAGAGACCCTTTAAGTGCTGCTGGGGAGAGGCAGGGGCTGCCGCTCCCCAATGTGATGATGTAATTTCTATGTGATATCGTCATATTGGAGACATATGCTGGGGATTCTGGGGACACATTGGAGTCTCCTGCTGGGGACTTTGAGGGACATGGCAACCCTATGATCACCTACTGAACTTTCTGATCCTCCTGTGCATGGACTACAGATGCACCCGGGGCTTTGGGGATTGATTGACAGCTTAGATATTCTAGATAAGTTGTATTTTAAATTGGACTTTTGTATTGTATTTTTAACTGTTTTAATGGGTTGTCACGTGCCCTGAGCCCACTTTGTGAGGGAAGGCAGGTGTTGTGTCCGCTGATCGCCACCAGAGGCCAGCGAATACCCCAGAGCTTGACTCTGGAAGAACAATGGGGACAAGGCTCCTGGTCTCTCCTCGGGGGGACCAATGGGACGTTGGCGGTAGATTCAAACCCACCAACGGGACCTAGGGGGTGTCCCCGTATGTGTATATAGTTGGCCCACGGGCCGTTTCCCTTTGTCTTTGTTGTGTAGCAGTGCAGCGTGCAGGATGTTATGTGAGCCGCAGCGGCCTTGCCATGCGGTTAACCCACTACACAATAGCAGGATAGAAATGTGATAAAACAACAACAACCTTATTGCTTATGAAGCCAGGGGAGAAGAATTTTCTACCAGGCAGAATGAGTGGTTTCTGACTGTGCCTGAAAGAAGAAAGCTTTTGTTAGCAGAATTTTGGTATAGCATCTTCAGAGATTCTGAGGGAGAGGAGAAAGCTGATTGAGAAAAAGAACCATGACTTCAGAAACTCCCTAGAAGAGACTACAAAAGATGGCAACAAGTTTTGTAACTTTAAAATGACTTCACTTCACCCTTAAGGACATAAATATATGGTTAAAGCTAAGGAAAGAGGATTATGCTTATCATTCCTTTTATTTATCCTTTGCTCAGTAGCTGTGAGACATTTTGTTTTGCTCACTGTGTTGCTTTCCTTTATGTAATCAATAGCTTTAATTAAAAGTAAAGGGCTTTAAAAATAAAACTTATGCTTCATTGTGGTCATTTTTCCAAACAAATCCTAAACCTCCTACATGTTTAGAAAGAAACAGAAAGAAGGTTGGGGGAATTCGTGTCCTGGTTTTAATTAGTAAACAGGCTAGACTCTAAGATGTGACCCTACTACATTGAAGTAAATTGAAGGGACTAGAAATTGAAGGGGCTACTCAAGAATGACTGTAGTCCTTAAAGTGATTAAATTACCTGAATATTTTTTATTGGAAAGAAGACTAAAGACCATAGACCTGTAGTTGCTTCTGCTTGTGGCAAATGGTGAAAGATCATATTTCTATTGGAGACTGTAGAATGAGGCTAGAGTAGAAATCTTCACTGGAGTCTAATAACTTAGGATCTGGGCTAATTGCATAAATTTTGCATTCCCTTGGAAGAATGGAAGCACTTATGGGACCTATTCAAGCTGCACGAGGGAACTTGGAATGCTATGGTAAGTGAAAGTTTGGTACATTTAGGACTTCACCACAGTACTATGCATGATAAAATTATTTCATGTAGAAAGTGCAACTGCAAGCCTTGTGTATGATGCATCTGACACATGGTAATACTGTCTTTTTCATAATCACAGTGCATCATCTGGATATGCAGAGAAAAAGCATTTGAGCTGATACCAGGATTTTCCAGCTGTGGTTCATAAACAGTAGAGGAAAGTGGCTGAATCTGGCCTGAAATTAATGGGTGTGTTTCAATTTACTTGTGCAACAACATCTGTACGTTTGTAATGGAAAAAGTTTCATAGATGTGCAATTAAATCACAGAGAGCATTCCACCCTGCCTGGAACCCTTGTTGCATTTTTAAAATGCACACAGTATTTAATGATCTGATTTTCAGACAAATATAACCCAGATGTTACATTTAATGATGATGATGATGGTGATGATATGATAAAGCAAGAAGTGGTTCTAAAACAATTAGAGGAAACATCTCATTACTTCAAACTGAATAATCTTAATAAAACATAGGTAAACATTAGTATATTAAATAATTTGAAATTTAATAAAAGTCAAATGAAGTATCTGCCTGTACCCAGCCATTAGTACATAGAACACTGCTTTCCCACTTTCTCCTCTATTTCTGCAGCTCTTTCTGACTCCCAGAAAGATTATTTCCAGCAGGTCACCAAAAGAGCTGAGTTAGGGCCTTGAAGTGAGAAGGATGAAATTACTCCTCCTCTATCATCTGCAAGTGCAGCTCTACTGAGAAGAGGGGACAATTTTGTTCCCTGGTCATACTTTACTACAGTTCCCTGACATGCATGATTATTCCCACACACCGGCCTTGTGACCCCAGGAATAATTTTTCCAGGAGTGGGAAAGGGCTGCAGGAACCAAGAGGGATATGAGAAAACTCTGCATTCCTTGCACTGACAGAGGAGGAGGAGGAGAGTTGGTCTTATGCCCTGCTCTTCACTACCCAAAGGAGTCTCAGATCAGCTTACAATCGACATCCCTTCCTCTCCCCACAACAGACACCCTGTGAGATAGGTGGGGCTCAAGAGAGAAGTGTAACTGACCCAAGGTCACCCAGCTGGCTTCATGTGGAAGAGTGGGTGGACTCTAATCTGGAGAACCGGGTTTGATTCCCCACTCTTCCACATGAAGCCAGCTGGGTGACCTTGGGTTATCTTCAAAGGAAGATTTAACTAAATCTGCAAGAAAGGACTTGTTTTATGTTCTCTTTTTAACCAAGAAAACTTAACTGACACTGCTCTTTTCTCCTCAGCCACATTCTCTCAGTACATAAGAAAAAAACAAACCAGTATGTTCCCCAATGGTCAGACTCCAACTGTCACTGCACCTGAACATTCTGAGCTCCAAGCCCTTCCAATGAGAAAGAGCTCAAAGCTTGCAATACTTTATACAAATGGTCTACCACACCAATACAGGAATTCTTTTGAATACTCAAACATCTTTCCAGTGTATTAACTTTATCACACAAAGCCACCTAGTGTGACACCACAGCCATTTTATTCAGGAGGATCTTTTTCTGTGGTTATGGACAACGTTCCCTCTAAACTGTGGAGTCTTGTGAGCAAAAATTTAAAACTAGTACCAAAGACTCATCAAGTAATCTCAGTGTTGGAGAAGAGGAGGAAAGACCCATGCCTTCTTGAGCATAACTAGGGCTATTTTGGGGCAGGAACGCACAGGAACGGAGTTCCAGCTGGCTCCTGAGTTGGCCACGCCCAGCAGGAACTCATTAGCATAATAGGCCACACCCAACAGCAGAAACTCATTAGGATTGGCTACATTAGGGGTGTGTGGCCTAACATGCAAAGAAGTTCCTGCTACAAAAAAAGCTCTGGGTTTTGACAACAAACAAGGTAAACAGAATAACAAGCAAAAGGTG
>NW_015167063.1:1297916-1302523 GCF_001447785.1 Gekko japonicus
ATAACAAAGTTATTCAAAGTGCATAGAAATAATACAGAAATAATGTAATAATATGGTGGAGGTTGTGGAAAGTGCCATCAAGTCCTAGTCAAGTTATGGTGACCCCGTAGTTTTGTCAAGGCAAGAGATATTCAGAGATGGTTTGCCATTGCAATGCCCTCCAATATGTTATGAAGGCTAATATTGGCTCTGTCACCTCCCCACTGTGTTGGGGTACAAAGAACAGGGTATTATTGTTCCCAGTTGTACCTTTTACACCTTGCGCTATGAACCACCAGTAGAACCTTGCTTCCCCACAGATATGTGATGTGAGCGAAATCATACTGGAAAACCTTACTGGAAAGGTGCAAGGAGTCAAAGCTTGGTGTGAATTGCACTGGAGTTTAATTCTTTTATTACTGTTTGCTTTTAGGGGCCATGGTCTGCAGCAACCTGAATCTCTGCCTCTTACTGCTGCTGGGAATTACTGATTAAGTTGGCAATAGTGAATGAGAGTTGCTGTTCTTCAAGGTGCTACTGAACTTTTGCTTTATAAATACAATTGTTTGACAGCAGGAACATTAATTTTATGCCATTGAGTGAGGCCCTGGAAACCCTGTAGGCTTCAGTACGTGCCCTACCATACCAGTTGCTGATACCAGCTCTGGCCAAACTAAATGCTACAATGTATTATGCCAGTTTGGTGTAGTGGTTAAGTGTGTGGACTCTAATCTGGGAGAACTGTGTTTGATCCCCACTCCTCCACTTGCAGCTGCTGCATGACCTTGGGCAAACCATAGTTCTGTCAGAGTTGTTCTTGAAAGAGCACTTTCTGTCAGAGCTCTCTCAGCCCTGCTTACTTCACAGGGTGTTTGTTGGGAGGGGAAGGGTAAGCCACTCTGAGTGAAGGGCAGCGTATAAATCCAATCTCCTCCTCCTCCTCCTCCTCTTCTTCTTCTGCCAGCCATATTGCAGCTGTGAGTTCCCAGTGGTCACTCCACTTGGGAGCCTGATTCAAACTGAAACCACAATGGGATGAGGGAAGAATTCCTGCCTCCCCACCTGTCCCATTTTGCTGAACAGAACCAGTTCAGGGGTGCATCATTTGCTCCCTCTGGTGGGGTGGGGAGGGCTCCACATGCACCAGATGCTTTCCAGCTCTCAGGCTTTGGCCCTGAGGTTTTGGGGTTCATTCCTGGGCAGACTGAAATCTAAGAGCTGCCACTTGCCTCCCCACTTCCATACACATTTGATGGCTTCTTCTATGACTTCAACTCATGCCTGCTTGTGATGACTACAACTTGGGGCCAGCATGCCTTGACTGCCTATGCCCATATAGACCTACTTGACTAACTTCAGCCATCAGAGGCCCTGCTTTGGGTGCCCTTGCCATCTGAGACTAGACAGAGGGCAACCAGAGAAAGGGCCTTCATGGTCATGGCACTGAAACTTTGGAACTCTCTCCCCAGGGAGATTCCTCTGTTTCCCCCACCGTTGTTTTCCGCCAGCACGTGAAGACTTTTTTCGTTATGTTTGGCATTTCCTAAACTCTTATTTGCTGTCTTACTGTGTGTATAAATGATTTATTTGATTGTTTAAAATATTTTTTATATATTTGCATTTTAAATGTCATTTTAATGTTTGAAATGGTTGCCACCTTGGGGTTCCTGATTTAGGTGGAAAGGCAGCAAGGAAATATTTTAAATAAATAAATAAATACAGCACATATAAACTGGAGACAGGATACAATAACCTGACACTGACTATTCAAATATATTTTCAGCCATAACACATAGATAATTTCCATGTTATTTTATTTTGTCTCGACTAAGAATACTCCAGCTCTTCAAAACTACATGTGCATGATTCCTAGCAGTAGTGTGTAGTAAGACTGCTATTCAAAGTGACATCAACAAGTCTCATTCCATGACTCTCAGGATTCAGGATTCTGTGGATCTGGCAACCCTTTTGTGACATCAGAAAAAAAGGGAGTAATAGCATATCAAGTGATAGCAAAAATCACATCCAAGAAGGATTAAAGAGGTTTGGATGCGGAGAAGTTTTACTGTAACTGCTTGTTATAGGCCAATTTTGCAGGCCCTGTTTTATGTCTGCTGGGTGAGGCTTCTATTTAAGGCTGCACCTCACCAGAGGCACAAGCCTCTGGCACAAGCTAGCCTAGGGACTCTTAGACTAGGTACTCTGTTAGAAGCCCAGAAAGGACCAGAAAGCCAGAGTCTCCTTGTGTTCCCGGTAAGGTAAGTAGACTTCTAAAAGAGAACCACATAAAAATGAAGGGTTCTAAAAGAGGAATTATATATAATTATTTTTAAAGCAATTATGAAGGCAGAATGCCAGCAGGGGGTTGGGAGCTATCCAGTGTTTTGCACAGAGTGTCACATGTATGATTATCTGACCACTGGATAGAAGTCTTGGGTGTGTGCCCGGTGCAAGGAGCTCCTGGTTCTTAGGGAATGAGTTTGCTCCCTTGAGGCCAAGGTGACTGACCTGGAGAAGCAGAGACAGTCAGTTAGGTGCATGGAGAAGACTCTCAGGGGCGTGTTAGATATGTCCCACTCTGGATCTGGCAGCCCCGCTGCTGTCAGGGAGCATGAGGGTTGAGAAGGAACAGGGCACTGTGCTGCGGATATGGGGAATGTGCCCTCAGAAGGGACCTCTTCTTCAGCTGGTGAACAGGTATCCATTTGCGCTCAGAAACCATCCCTGGGCAGGGAGGGAGGGGGGCTCTTAGTAGCTGGTGTGTCTGAAAGAAATGTGACTTCATAGTATCTCAGCCAATGGAGAAATGAAGAGGGCTTTTGTGGTCGGGTTAAGGAAATGCTTGTGTTTAAAAATGCTATGTAACCTTTGTTTGAGGAACTTCTGCCTTGAGAGAAGTTCCGCTTTATCTGCAGTAAAGTTGTTTTGAAATCTCCACTCTTGGTGTTTGTGCCTCTGATTATATACACATATTGGGGTCTTAATTTGTCCCAAACAATATGGTGACTGGCCTGCCTGGTGCGAAGGTAGTGGACATTACGCATGTTCTAGATAGGTTGGCAGACAGTGTTGGGGAGGAGCCAGTGGTCATGGTACATGTTGGTACCTAGGATGTTGTCAGCTAGCTGCCATTGAACTCTGTGGATGGAACCCCCCCCTCCTATGGCATCTGCACATGTCTCCTGTGTGCCCTGTGTGTATCCCTGTGTAATGCATTCCATTCTATGAACGCTAGTGCACGCTTATCTGCAAGATTAACAGGTGTGGAGAAGGAGCCACTTTGCTTAGACTATAATGAGCCGGACCGTGTGAAGCTTTAATTGTTTATCTTTATAGAAACGTTGCTTCTCAGGCTTTTGAGCGTGAATACGAAAGTCTGCCCGCGCGGCGGGAACCAAGCCTATTGGTTATTATCGGTTTGAATGTCTTTCATTATCCCCTGTTCAGCCCGTCCCAGGTATTCTTAACAGTGCACTTGTTCCTGCTCTAACATGGCTTTAATAAAATACTACTTTGCCTAAATGTGTATTGGACTTATAGCTGTGAGGGATCGGACATTCTGTTGAGAATTCCCTTTCCTCCATTGTTCCGAGTCGGCTGATACCAGCATGAGCGGAAAAGAGGAGGAACCCCCAAATACAACCGCGGACAACGGCAGCGGGCCGGTGACAACGACCCCACCGGTCACAACGACTACTACTTTGCTTAAACGTGTTTTGGACTTATAGCTGTGAGGGATCGGACATTCTGTTAAGAATCCCTTTTCCTCCATCGTTCCGAGTCGGCTGATACCAGCATGAGCGGAAATGAGGAGGAACCCCCAAATACAACCGCGGACAACGGCAGCGGACCATGACCCCACCGGTCACAACGACCCCGATGACGGGGGCTGACGCGGGAGCGGTTCCAAAGTTGTTTGCCACAACGATCCCCTGGCCATTCACCCCATCCAGATTGGCCAGGAGGGCCTGCAATGATTGGAGCCAATTCGATTTGCAAGGCACTCAAGAAACTTTCTCTAAGAGAGGAGGTGGCCTGAGAGAAAGCTTGTTCGAACAAGGACTCTACCCGGGCCCAAGTCTGGGTGCCTTGGGAGATCAGTTCGAACAGGCAGAAGAACCCTGGGTGACGGGACGCTCAAAGGACCAAGCGAGCAGGGCGTACCCAGGGGACGGCATGGAGGAGTGGGTGGAAGACATCGACCGGACCCTGCAACAGCTGATGGAGACGGTGGGCGAGGTGTTCAACGCGCTCCCGGATTTGGTCGAGCGGACGATCGAGAACGCCTTGGTTAGGCGGGGAGCCCCGCAAGCGGTCCCGGCGGGACCAGTGCTTCCACCCCCGGGACAACCAGCTCAACCGGTGCAGCCGGCGCAACCGGGAGTTCCAGGACCTGCACTACCCCCCCCCAGCCGGGGCAAGGGAGACTACGGCCGAAAGCACTTCTGGAGCAACCAGCGCAACCGGTGGTTCCAGCGCAACCGGGAGTTCCAGCACCTGCACTACCCCCCCCCCAGCCGGGGCAAGAGAGACCATGTCCGAAAGATCTTCTGGAAGCTACATTTGACGGCAACCCTGAGGAGCTGGCGTACTTCACGGTGCGAGTGCAAAAGTTCATCACTACGCAC
>NW_015167063.1:1302890-1303053 GCF_001447785.1 Gekko japonicus
CTCTCCCCCCTGCCTCTACCTAAAAGCCGAGGGCCCCCCGCCTGTCAGAAGCGACTCAAGAGCAGAGGATGCGTCAAGGGCTATGTCTGAAGTGTGGGGAGCGGGGCCATTTCGCAGCGGATTGCGGACAACGACTTCAGAAGGAAAAGCCCTCAGCGACCAA
>NW_015167063.1:1307239-1307415 GCF_001447785.1 Gekko japonicus
GCTGCAGCTCAAAAGCTACATTCATCCACACTTGGTGGGAATGTCCTTTAGTAGCAGATTACTGGAAGCAGATCATTTCTAACATTCAAACCCTTACAGGATATGATTGCACCTTTGGCCTGATGATGGTCCGCCTGAGAACAGGAGACAGTTGATTAATATTTTAGTAATTGCCA
>NW_015167063.1:1307557-1307858 GCF_001447785.1 Gekko japonicus
CCCTTTAGATAAATGGGCTCCAATTATTGATAAAATGAATTTGGATAAGTTCGATTGGGAATACATAAAGTCACCGAAATTTACGATGCTTGTCTTAGGGTGAGAGTTTGTTACTTGTGTTTTCAGCATTTGAAGTTTAGTTAGACATAATGGGTTGCGCAGCCTTAAGCCTTTTAACTCGATAGGGCTCTCAGTGTCATCAACTGAATAACACTTATTTTTTGTTTTTCTGTAGTTTTGTTTCTGTACTTTGTTAATCAATTTTATCGAAAATGTAATGTTATCTCTCTGTACTTAATGT
>NW_015167063.1:1307871-1346445 GCF_001447785.1 Gekko japonicus
TAAACAGTTATTTTTTTAAAATCAAGACGCTAAAAGACTTTCCATTTGAAATTCGGCAAAAGAGGAAAAATTACAAAGATTTGATTGCTTTTCTTCAAACTAATGGAATAACGTACAGGAGGGCAATCCCGGAAGGTGTCATCTTTAAGATCAACGATAAAAGAGAGAAGATAGACTCTATTTTCAAGGCTAAAGAGTTTTTGTGGCATCAGCTTGGAACAGAGGAAGAGTCTAAGGAGGAAGAAACAAAATCCAGTGACTCTGCTCCCTCTGGAATGGAAGAAGACTCTGCTACAGAAACGGGTGCTGGACCTGCCAAAGTTGTCTACAATTTTAGAGACAGAAAGCCGAAGTAAAGGCAGAAGGACTTGGAAACTGGCCTTTTGAAGCAAAGAACACAAAGATTATCAGAAAGTTCTCTCATAACAACTAACATAATAACATATAAACATGGAAGATGAGCAGGAACTCTACCAGTATATTGTGATACTAACACTTGTACTAACATTTACACTAACAGAAATAAGATCTCCTCCTCTTGGGTTTTTAGTTTAGTGTGGTTATCTTTCCTTTATCCCTAGTTGTAGTTCCCCTTCCTAATTTTCTTTGTAGTTTGTAGTTTAATGCAAAATAAAAAAAATATCCCTTTGGGGTTTAAAAAAAAAAAGGAAAAAGAGATTGAGTTTCTAGACACTCTCAATGATTGTGCTCTGGAGCAGATGGTCACAGAACCTACCAGGGGAGAGGCAATCCTGGTTTTTTTCCTAAGTAACACTCAAGACCTGGTGAGAGATGTAAAAGTGATTGCACCGCTTGGGAACAGTGACCATAATGCATACACTGAATTGTTGTCTCCTGTTATTCATTATTTGATGTCTTTGTGAAATAGAAATTTATTTATATTTAGCCATAAGCCATTACAAACCAAGGAATAGATGGAAAATTACGTTTTACCGAATGATGAGAATTATGTGGACTTGATATGAATATAAGCAGAGCTTTTTGTTTTGATGGTCAATCAGGGCTTTTTCATTTTAACCTCATGGCCTTCTATGCTTCATTTATACTTTTAATATATTTGATGTGATTTTTTTTTTTTACAAAAATAATTTAAAACAAAAAATAAAATAAAATAAAAGGGAACACCAGCTGTGGCAAATACAATGCAAATCTGTGATCAGGCAGGCAAAAAGGGAGTATGAGGAGCATATTGCAAAAAACATAAACAAAAAACATAAACATATGAGGAGCATATTGCAAAAAAACATAAAGACCAACAATAAAACTTTCTTCAAATACATTAGAAGCAGGAAACCAGCCAGAAAGGCAGTGGAGCCCTTGGATGACCAAGGGGTAAAAGGAGTACTGAAGGATGACAGGGAAATGGCTGAGAAGCTAAATGCATTTTTTGCCTCTGTCTTCACTTTGGAAGATGAAAAGTGCTTGCCCACTCCAGAAACACTGATTTCGGGAGGGGTGTTGAAAGACCTGAGTCAGATTGAAGTGACGAGAGAGGAAGTCCTACGACTGATAGACAACTTAAAAACTGATAAATCACCAGGCCCAGATGACATACATTCGAGAGTTCTGAAAGAATTCAAATTTGAACTTGTGGATCTCCTTACAAAAATATGTAATCTTTCCTTAAAATCTGCCTCCATTCCTGAGAACTGGAAGGAGGCTAATGTCACTCCCATCTTTAAAAAGGGTTCCAGAGAAGATCCGGGAAATTACAGGCCAGTCAGTCTGACGTCAATACCAGGTAAGTTGGTGGAAAATGTTATTAAGGAAATAATTAGTAGGCACATTGATGAACAAAAACTATTGAGGCAGACTCAGCATGGGTTCTGTAAGGGAAGATCTTGTCTCACTAACCTGTTAGTGTTCTTTGAGGGAGTGAACAAACATGTGGACAAGGGGGACTCAACAGATGTTGTTTACCTTGGCTTCCAGAAAGCTTTTAATAAAGTTCCTCATCAAAGGCTCCTAAGTAAGCTCAATAGTCATGGGATAATATGGCTCAAACAGCCCCCGGCCCATGGGCTGGTTGGCTGGGGAGGCTCCTTTGCCTCCCAGCCGGATGAAGCAGGTGCAATTTGAGCACCAAAAGGCCTCATACGGGTTCTGGAGGTGGGAGGGGTTGATGGGCTTAAAAGCTCAGTCCCTCCCATCCTCGCCAGCAGTCCCGTTTTGTCCTCGGCTTGCAAGGAGCTCTGCGGCAGGCCTGCCTTGCTGTAGGGCCTACCTGCTTAAGGGGGCTGTTGCGGAGCTCCTCGTGAGGCCAATGGCGGGGCTTTTCTGTGTGCTCATCGGCATGGTAGTGCGGCACCTGGAGCATTTGGGAGGGGCCAATCGGGCCCGGAGGCATGCAGCAGCGGAGCGCCATGGCAGCAGACGAGGCTGTGGGGCTGATTGGGTCATGCGGCGTGGATTGGCCCAGAGTTGGAGCGTGCGTCGGAGGTGGCGGTGGAAGGGCCAGTCGGGCCCTGGCAGCAGAAGCGGCAGTCAGGCTTGGCAGGGGCGGTGTGCTGCGTCTCCTGGGCGGCTTTTGCCCGGGGTGGAGGGATCGCCTCTTGATGGGCCCGTGGTTGGGAGACCGCCAGGCATGCGCTGGCTCCAGCGGGGGCCTGCAGGGCGGTTGTCGGTTGGGGGTGAGTGCAGAGCTTGAGGGTCAGCGGCTGTGTGGGGAGCTGCTTGCGGGGCAGAGCCAGCTCTCTTCAACCTTCCCCCCCCTTTTTCCCGGATGTTGGGCACGGACAGTTTTCGGCCAGAGGAGTTAACTTAGTGGGGCTGTTTGCTCCTTGCTCTGGCAACCATTTTAGTGGCTAGTGTTGGTCAGCCATTTTGGGGCAAATACTGGATGGCCATTTTGTGGTTGGCCCCTGGTGGCCATTTTTTCACTGGCTTGGTCAGTCATTCAGCACTTTCACTTTCATTTGCAGCCAGTGCTCAGGGAATATTGTACATTCCGGCGGGCAATAGGGGCCTTACTTTTACTTTGGCCCCGTTCTACACACAGAGCAATGGCACCTAAGAAGGGATCTGGGCAATCAAAAGGCAAACAGCCTGTGCCCAAGCCACCCCCTAAGCGCCCCACCCCCGGGCCGTCCTCTACCGACGATGAAGACGACGAGGTGCAGCAGGCTATTATGGCTCAGCTGAAAGCTGTGGAAAAGCACAGGAATATCAGTTCCTGCGGTTGGGCCGGGGGTTGGACCACAGGGGCAAAAAGAAACACAGGCGGCAACCAATAAACGTTTTCAGACTGAGGTTCTAACCCTCCTATCTCTCGTTGAAGGATGCACTGCCACTCAAGTACATGATAAGGATGGAGCTGCAGTGAATATGGACCCAGGTACGCCCGCTCCAGTGACGGCACAAGATCAGCAATGCCCATCTGAAGCGCAGGAAGGCCCTTCTGCGGCGGCGGGTAAGTGTTGTACATACCACACTTATGGGAGTTGGCCTTGGAGCCCACCTTCAACTGACGGAGCAGTGGTCTCCCCTGGGGCCCCTGCGTGCGGCCAGATTTGTGGTCAGACAGGCAGCGCAGCTTCTTCGCTTTGTGCTCACTTGGTGGGATGTTCTTCTGTGCCTGCACAGCCAGGCAACTCATTGGGCACACCCGGGGGGGGGGGCATTGCCTTGCGGCGTATCATATGCTGCTGCTCCCGCCACTGCTCTACCTTCAGGGGATCTGGCACTCCCACCAGGTGACCACTTGCTGCCTGCTACAAGGGACAAGATTTGAAGGGGAGAATATGTAGACTTCTTCACACTCCTGTACCGGGAGATGGAAAAGAAGGAGAAAGATGAGTTGCAACATAAGATGAGTTGGTGGATAGGGACAAAGAGAAGTATAAGCGAATGACGGTGGACAGAGCCTGGGCAAATTGGGTAGCAGGCTTTGTTATATACACCGGTGTGCTTTCTAAGGCTCAGCCATGCTGGGCTGCATCCTTGTTCCAATATTTTGACGTAATTTACAAGGGATACACCGGCTTTACCGGCCCTGCCTGGATTCAGTATGATGAGGAATTCAGGATGCATGCTGCCATGAACCCTTCTTTACATTGGGACCAGATCCACCCTCACCTGTGATTGCAGGCTATGGCCTCTTCCAGGCCGAACGTGGGTGATCGGTCGCATAGTGGCCACCTTGTTCACCGTTTGACTGGGTCACCTAGCCCCCGCCCACAGGCGGGGCAGGCAGTTAAACCCCGCCAAATTTGCTTGGAATTTGAGGCGCAAGGGGTGTGTAACCGGAAGGCATGCCAGTATTGGCATGAATGCCCCTTGTGCGCTGGCCCACACCCTTTCTCAGCATACTTCAAGGGAAAACTGCATAGGGGTCACAGACGACCGGAAGGTGGAAGACCCGGGCAGGCACCTGGAAAGGGGGCCAACACCCATATGGCTGAGAGTGCTTGAGGCACTGTTGCATGGTTGCCCATGATGCACCGATAGTTTATATTTGTTGAAAGGGTTTTCACAAGGTTTTCGTATTCCTTTTCAAGGCGAGAGGGTCCCCTTTATGGCATGCAACTTACGGTCCATTCAAGGTTTAGAACATGTGGTTAGGGATAAGATCGCGAAGGAGTTGCAGGAGGGATGGGTCCTTGGACCTTTTCCTTCCCCTCCAGTCCCCAACCTTCAGGTGTCTCCACTAGGAATTGTGCCCAAGAAAGCGCCTGGGGAATTTCAGCTTATTCATCACCTCTCCTATCCCAGGGGCAGTTCTGTTAACAATGCCATTCCTGAACCTTTGTGCTCCATCCGGTACATTTCCTTTGATCAAGAGGTGCACATTGTGCGTGGCTGCGGCAAAGGAGCGGAGATGGCAAAATGCGACATTAAGTCGGTATTCCGCCTTTTCCCAGTGCATCCGGAGGATTTCGACCTTTTAGGGTTTTGCTTTGAGGGGCAGTTTTACTTAGATTGGGCCCTGCCCATGGGCTGCTCTGTCTCCTGCGTCGCTTTCGAGCACTTTAACTCTTTTCTGGAGTGGGCTCTTGGCGCGCGCATGGGATTGCGCTTTATGGCGCACTACTTGGATGATTTCCTGTTTGTGGGCCCTCTTGGTTCGGGACGGTATGAGCACCTGTTAAGTTCTTTCATGGCATTAGCATGCGACTTAGGGGTGCCTTTAGCAGATGAGAAGACTGAGGGCCCAGCACAGGTTCTAACATTTCTTGGGGTAGAGTTGGATTTGGTGGCACAAGGTTCTCAGCTGCTGATATGCAAGCTGGGAGACTTGCGCACCCGAATCTGCACATTTTTGCGTAGGCGGAAGGCTACCTTAAGGGAACTTCAACAATTGGTAGGTTACCTTAATTTCGCATGCAAGGTTGTGGCGCCTGGAAGGGCCTTTTTGCGCAGGTTGTGCGTGGCCATGGCCGGACTGCGGCTGCCTCACCATCGGATCTGCATTACCGCTGGCATTCGTCAGGATTTGGAAATGTGGCTGGAGTTTTTGTCTTCCTTCAATGGCATTTCCTTCTGGAGGAATTATTTGAGGTTGGAGGCGGAACTTCAGGTCCATTCTGACGTGGCCGGATCATATGGTTTTGGTGTTTATTTCCGCGGGCGCTGGTGCGCAGAGGTGTGGCCGGCTTCCTGGGTGGTGGAGGAGCTGACAGCTGACCTTGCCTTTTTGGAATTCTTTCCCATCCTAGTAGTGGTTCACCTTTGGGGCAAGAAACTTGCCAACAGCACAGTGCATTTTTGGTGCAATAACATTTCTGTGGTACAGGTTATCAATTCACTGACGTCTAGGTCCCAGCGGGTCATGCATTTGGTTAGGGAATTTGTTGCCTCCAGCTAAACATTTTGTTTTTTGCCAGGCACATTCTGG
Source organism: Gekko japonicus (assembly GCF_001447785.1). NCBI lineage: Eukaryota > Metazoa > Chordata > Lepidosauria > Squamata > Gekkonidae > Gekko > Gekko japonicus. The sequence continues at coordinate 1,313,726 of NW_015167063.1, forward strand.
GGGTTGACAATGGGGTGGCTGACGTGCTCTCTCATAAACAGATGGAGAGATTCCAGCAGCTGTCCCCGGACGCTGACTTGGTTTACAAGATTATGCATGGGATAGAGCAGGTAGAAAAAGAAGTATTTTTCTCCCTTTCTCATAATACAAGAACTCGTGGTCACTCAATGAAATTGCTGAGCAGTCGGGTTAGAACAGATAAAAGAAAGTACTTCTTCACCCAAAGAGTGATTAACACATGGAATTCACTGCCACAGGAGGTGGTAGTGGCTACAAGCATGGACGGCTTCAAGAGTGAATTGGATAAACATATGGAGCAGAGGTCCATCAGTGGCTATCAGCCACAAGGTATAGGTAGGAACTCTCAGTCTGGGTCAGTGATGCTCTGTATTCTTGATACTGGGGGGGGGGCAACAGTGTCCTGGCCTCACTGGTGGACCTCCTGATGGCACCTGACCACTGTGTGACAGAGTGTTGGACTGGATGGGCCATTGGCCTCATCCAACTTTGGCTTCTCTTATGTTCTTATGTTATGTCTCCTTGCCTACAGAGGTAAAGTGAGTGGTGCCTCAAGAGACAAAGTCTTCATGTTGATGGTGTCTCATTTGTGGAACATCATTTCCCTATTCCTTACTTTGGCATCAAGTTTGATTATTTTCCTGCACTAAAGTCTTTTAATTGTGCTAGGCACTTTAATAATAATTTTATACTGCCTGACCTAGATTATCTGTTGATATTATCTTTTAATGTTTGGCTTTTATGCTAGGTTTTCGGCTGAGTGGCTGTTTTTAATTCAATAATTGTTATTTAGTCAGTTGTTATGATTTTAATGTAATGCTTTTACAGTTTTTATTATCGTCTTTATATTTTTTTAATTCGGAAAACCTCTCAAGCAATTTTCATCAGAGAGTGCAGTATATAAGTATTTCTAAATAAATCAACCAGATGTTCAGAAGTCATGGTGAGATTGCTCAGCATTATATGAAGAGACTGAGAGGTGACTGAGAAAGCTGTGGATCGAAGAAATTCCAAAGATCGAAGAAATTAGCAGCATAAACATGGGGGAGGGAAGGTGTTGGCCTGCTTTCCATGAACAATGGCCATCTGTTAAGAAGAAATTGCTTTGTTGAGGTGTATGGAAAATTAATAAATAGATTTATAAAAAAAGAAGAAGAAGAAAAAGAAAAAGAAGAAGAAATTGCTTTTGAAATTAGAGGAGTTTCCCAAACAGTTGGCCACAGTTGCCCAAAGGTAAAAAGTAAGCAGTCAATTATACTAGTGCAATTCCTGAGCATGAATTCCATGCTCAGTACATAAGGGAAAAGTGAATTATTTCTTCTACATTAATAACCTATCACTATTTCAAAAAAGTGCTGGTGATAGAGAGGAGATAGAGAAGCAGATGCTGCTTCTGATATCTCAAAGCCTACTTGTAGCTAGACGTCTCTTGGCTTGTCTGTCTGAAGAGTACAGGTTGCTATGGTTGTGAAATTTGAGCCACAAGGATCATCTGGCCACTCTTGCCCTCTGCCATGTGACAAATGTCAAGCAGTATGACTTTTCCATTACCTCCTACTGGAAAACATCACATGCAGCCAACACTACCCAGGAAATAATATTTCCAGGGCATGATTTCAAGATAGATAAGACTCATATAAAAATTGTTCTGGACTAGTTCCACATTTCTCCAGCAGCTGTCTTACAGTGTTCCATTCCAAATGTTTGGACAGGCTATCCAGTTCTGACTGCGTGGCCAGCTTCGAATTACACCCGGGGACCAGCCTGGCTTCCGGATAGAGGGGTACGAGTCAAGGGCCCCAGATCTTACGAGGTGGCCTGTGAAGATGGACACTGGCATATCAACCAGTTACGCCACCGGACAATGCCACTGGAACCCGAGGACTTGGACATTACAGATGCCCCAGATACCTCCGCCCTTCCACAACCATCCACCGCAGAACCCGTGCCTCTTCCCTTAGGCATGCACGAGGACCCTCCCCCGACTTCACAGGGAATGCTGGCACAAGGAACCACAGCGCCACTCCCGGCCAGCTCTCCGTTGAGGGCATCAGGGGTGGACCCAGCTGCCGTTCTCGAGCTTCGCCACTCTACCCGCACCAGAAGGTCACCAGCACATTTGAAGGACTTTATCTGTGGGTGTATTGCAGACCAAGGGGGGAGGGGTGTAATGTATCCAGTTCCGACCACGTGGCCAGTTTCGGCTCCACGCGGTCAACACAAACGTCGAGCTTCGCTCAGAGGAACAATGGACTATGCGGATCCTAGCCCGTGCCTATCCGAGGGCTAGGCTCCCGGCCAAGAGCCTATGGAACTCTCGGCCACTGTAAATAACCTATTGGGAAGTGGATGTGTGTTCTGAGTGGTGGTTTCACGGGGGATATAAGCCGGCCTGCGAGCCGGCTAAGGTTGTCTTGTTCTGCTCTAAATAAAGTACGTTAAGCTGAAATCACTCGTCCATCTGAGTATTTTTCACTACCTTCTCCTTCCTGGTTGTTTCAAATCAAGGGGATGAGGTAAAACACCCTTAGGAACTCCTTTTGAGATCATAGCATTGGTGGTAGAGGAAAGTGCCGGCAGGTCACACAGCTGACTTATGGTGACCCTGTAGGGTTTTCAAGGCAACAGACATTCAGAGGTGGTTAGCATTGCCTGCCTCTGCATCACAACTCTGGCCTTCCGTGGTGGTCTCCCATCCAAATACTAATCAGGGCGAACCCTTCTTAGCTTCTGAGAGATCTGATGAGATTGAGCTAGCCTCAGCTATCCAGATCATAGCACTGGGACTAAGAAAATTGGGATCCACATCAGGAGCAGGATTCAGTTAAGAAACAGAAGTTTCTTCTTTCAGTTCTTGTATTTCATTACCTTATCACCCATCAAAAGAGATTTGCTCGTGCAAAGTTTCTGGAAAGTTCTTTTTGGAAAGCTTGGAGTAGGAAGGAATTAGTCAATTATTTCAGTAAGTCTTTTTTTTTTTTTAAGCCCCCGGAGGGGATTTTTTTAATTTTTTATCACTACAAAAAACTACAACAGAAAAAAGGGGAGGGGAAAACTACACATACAGGAGAAAGTAAAGAACCCACTACTATCTAAAAACCCAAGAGAGGAGATCCTCTAACAAGCTTAGTAACATCAAGTATATCATCATTGCTCTTTTTATAAACTGAGTCAAACATTTAAAACCTTTTACCCCCCACTTTTATATTTAACTGCAATAATCCCCAAAAACCAAAGTTCTCAAAGGCACCATTCAGAGTCCTTCAGCCTTTACTTCTTCTTCCCCCCTCTCTTCCGCAACTTATAGGGACTCTTCGGAGCTGCTGCCTCCTGCTCAGACAAAGAGTCCTCGCCCGAAGAACCAGTTTCGAGCTCGCCGCTGGATCTGCCGTCCTCTTCTTTTTTCCCATCCTCCGGCCTTCCCAGCTGCTCCTTTAGAAATTATTGAGCTTTCAGTATAGAGTCAATCTTTTCCTTCTTCTCTTTGATCTTGAATATTACTCCTTCTGGAAATAGCCATTTATATCCAATTGAATTTGATTGGGAAAAGAGCACACGTTCTTTGTATTTCTTTCTGTGTTGTCTTACTTCAAATGGAATATCCTTTAGCGTTCTAACAGCATTCTCCCCTTCCTTCAAGGGTGTTGCCGCTACTGCTTTCAGGATAGCATCCCTGATGTGCCTCTTCGAGAATCTTACTACTATTTCCCCAGGCAGATTGTTTTTCTTTATATATCCTGAATATGACCTATAGGCCACATCCATGTCGTTGAGTAACAGTTCTGCTTTTTTTTCTGTTACTGGGGCAAGTAGCTCGCTCATAAGTTCTTTAAGCTGCTACTTCCTTCACTTTTTCAGCATCTTGCTTCATTACTTGGATCAAATCTGTTATTTGGGTTTGCTGTGCAGTTATACTCTGCGTGGCCACTTGGATCTGCTCTTTAAATGTATTTAGCTGTTCCAGCAGAGGGTGCATGAACTCCGCTATAGCCTTTGCCATCTCACTGGTCGTTTCCGGCTTTGGGGACTCTAGTTTCGTTTTCAACAGTCTTTCTTTGACTTTGTCCCTCTTCCCCGCCATCTTTTTCCCGTTTGTTTACTTTCGAAAAGTTTCTGAATTCTCTGAATGAGCGCTTAACTGCTTAGCTTCTTTGGGTAAGTACTTCTGGGCCATTCCGCTTGCGTTTTTCTTCTGCTCCCCCCCTTCATTCACAGTTTATACACATGGGAGGTATCCCCCCCCCCTGTTCACCTTTCTTGTTCCGCTGAATAGGGTAGGGAGCGCTTTTTCTTTCAAAATTCGTTTCGCAATTGACTCACATTCATAATTGGCCTTCCGACCATGCTTCTTTAATCATTTTTAATGCCCGATCTCCTACGCTTGACCTGGCTAGCTTCACTTGTACCATTCGGTCTCTCGGCTGGAAGAACCACTGGAGCAAGGGGGTGCCTCGATTCTCTGGCATTCCGCCATCGAAGCGGCTAACCCCTCAAAGCTCCTTGGCCAGGGCCCCTTCCCCGGGCCCCTGGGGGGATTTATGAGCCTGCTCACCCCCTCCTTCCGCCGGAGCATGGAGACACCCCTGGGAGGTCCAGGAGGTGAGTCCGCAAGTGTGCCGCCATCGACCGGCTTCAGTAAGTCTTTTTGTACCACACAACTGACCTTATAAACTGTAGATACTGGCCATAAACAACTCATTAAAGAATCACACCAGCATTTTATCTTACAAAATAAAGGAACTTTGCACAAAGTGTTCTTGGGATTGCTTGCTGTAATTTCAGAAGTGCAGTGGTTGGACTGAATCCCAGTTTATCACAAGAAAAGAGTGTTTGTTCTATGTGGCCACAGACCATCACAGCTGACCAGATAAAACATACAAGTAAAACATAGACAAAGAGCAGAAAACAACAAAGCTATAATTTTAAAAACATGTAATATTTCATTAAAACTGATTAGCACCTTCTTTGCATACTGGTGAAAGAGTCTCAACCATTAAGCACAGCTGAAGCCCGAATTTTCTTTGTTGCCAGGGCAAACTGTACTACTCTATAAAAGGTAAAGGTTCCCTTGCTTGAAAGCCATTCGAATCCGACTGTAGGGTTGCGGTGCTCCTCTCCGTTTCAAAGCCGAAGAACCAGTGCTGTCCGAAGATGTTTCCGTGGTCATGTGGCCGGCATGACTAAGCACCAAGGCGCATGGAATGCTATTACCTTCCCACCGAAGTGGTACCTATTTATCTACTTGCAATTTCTTGCTTTCGAACTGCCAGGTTGGCAGGAGCTGGAACTAGAGATGGGAGCTCACTTCATCATGTGGCACCCGGGTCTCAAACTGCTGAACTACTGACCTTCCACAGCCTGCAATTCAGTCTCTTAACCACTTGAGCCACCGCAGCATACAAATCCACATCAGAAAAAAGGAGAGTAGTTCTTCCAAAACAGGGGATGAAACTAGGCCTTTTAAAATTTCTCCAATGAAATTGTTTCTGGGTTCTGTATACAAAGAGCAGAACTTTCCATGGCCCCAACCGGGTGGGACTCTGTGCTGAGTGACACTCGTGCCCTGTGGGACTTAATGCAGTTCTGCAGGGCATGAAAGACAGAGATGTTCTCCCAGGCATTTGGTTGATGGTTTTCAATATGGCTGGCACTCTTGCTTCCCCTGCCTCACCCCCCCCCCATGAAGCAATGGTACACTTTGGCAGTTCCTTTTTTTTAAGCCCCCAGAGGGGATTTTTTTATTGTTTTTATAAATCTACAAGTACTACAGAAAATAATAGGGTACATATAATCAGTACATATACTGAGAGAAAGGAAAGAAACCAACTAATACCTAAAACCCCCAGAGAGGAGATCCTCAAAAAAAGCTTAGTTACATTAAGTCATAACTTGTTTAAGTAAATATGAATTGAGTCATGTTTTTCACACATTTTCACCTTTTTTAAACAAATTTAACTGCTCAGAAACCATACTCCCCATCATCACATTTTTGCATCATTTACTTCAAGGCACAATTCAGAGTCCTTCAGCCTCTATTTCTCTTTTCCTCATCTCTTCCTCAGTTTATAGGGACTTTTAGGAGCTGCAGCTCCTTGGTCCGCCAGAGAGTCTTCTCCAGAAGATTCTGTCTCCAATTCGCCACTCGAACTGTTGTCGTCTTCTTTTCCTTCTTCCTCTTCCTTTCCCAGCTGAATCTTTAAGAATTCTTTGGCTTTAAAAACAGAGTCAATTCTTTCTTTTTTGTCTTTCATCTTAAAGGGCACTCCTTCCAGAAATAACTATTTATATCCAATTGAATTTGTCTGAAGATAAGTCACCAACTCTTTGTACTTCCTTCTCCATTGTCTTATGTCAAATGGAATATCCTTCAGCATTCTGATCTTGGTTTTCCCCATTTTCAGAGATGTTCCAGAAACTGCTTTCAGGATTGCATCCCTCATGTGCCTCTTCGAGAATCTCACAACAATCTCCCCAGGCAGATTATTCTTTTTTATATAGCCTGAATATGATCGATAGACCACATCCATTTCATTTAGTAACAGTTCCGCCGTCATTTCTGTCACTGGGGCCAACAATTCACTCATTAGTTCCTTAAGACTCTCTTTTGGTTTTTCCGGCACACCCTGGAAACAAAGGACCATATTAGCCTTATCCATTTGTACTTGCAGCCATTTATCTTCCATTGATGTTTGATTTAATTCCAGCTTTTGGACTTTCTTTTTCACTTTTTCAGTTTTTGCAGCCACCTCCTTAATTTTCTCATTGTCTTGCTTCATTATCTGTATCATGTCATTCATCTCGGTCTGCTGTGCTGTTATCTGGGTTTGCTGCACTGTCAGGTTTTTGGTTACCTCCGACATTTGGTCTTTGAAGTTGTTAAACTGTTCCAGCAGAGGGCGCATACACTCCGCTACAGTCTTTGCCAGCTTGTTCAAGCTTTACATAATTTTAATTGAAGTTCAAAAGTTAAAACCATCAAATACATAATAAATACCAATAAGATGGCAATGGAACTGCCAAAGTGGCCGGTCGATGGCTGCATGACTGTGGACTCTCCTCCCGGACCTCCGTGTTCTGGCCAAAGAAGGGGGTGAGCAGGCTCATGAACCTCCCCAGGGGGCTGGGGAAGGGGCCCTGGTCAAGGAGCTTTAGAGGGGTAGCCTCTTCGATGGCGGAATGCCAGAGAATCAAGACTCCCCTCCGCTCCAGTGGTTCTTCGTGCTGAGAGGCTGAAAAAGCACTAGTGAAGCTAACCGGGTCAAGCGTAGGAGATCGAGCATTTAAAACGATGAAAGAAGAGGGGTTGGATGACCAACTATGAATGTTAGTCAACCGAGAAATGAATTTTAAAAGAAAAGACACTCCCCACCCCACCTTGCGGAATGAGAAAAGCGAGCGGGGGCGGCGTCTCCCATGCGCATGAACTTTTAAACGAAAAGGGGGGGAGCGAGCAGAGACGAGGAAAAAACTGTTTAGATATACTCACCAAGGTAGTGAAGCGGTCGAGCGCATTTCAGAGACTTTTTAAATACTTTTGCAGAGAGTAAACAAACGGCAAAGATGGCAGGCAAGAGGGACAAAGACAAGCTGATTCCGAAAGTAAAAGGACTGGAGAGTCCTAAACAGGAAGTGATGAACGAGCTTTTTTAAATATAAACTGCCCTGAGCCCTGTGCTACAGGGGAGGGTGGCCTAAAAACTGAATTTAATAAATAAATAATAGCATGGAAGGTCTTCAGCTCCACAAATACAAAAATGGGCAGCAATCAGTATTTGTGAGTAGTGGTCATCTAGAATGGCTGAAGGCATGGTTTGAAACCTCAAAGAAGTTAAAGCTATTCTAAGACTAGGAAATGTGATTTTAGTCCAGGGGTGACCAAACTGTGGCTCTGGATCCACATGCAGCTCTTTCATGCATATTGTGCAGCTTCCGGCAGGGTGGCTGGGGAAGCGAAGGGGAGCCATGCTTTTCCTTCCTTCCTTCCTTCCTTCCTTCCTTCCTTCCTTCTTTTTGCTTGCTTTGTTTCTCTCTCTCTTTCTCTGTTTCTTTCTTTCTCTCTCTCTCTCTCTCTCTGACAAATAAATATCATTGGACAAATAAATATTATATTTTACGCCTTTTGCTTTTATTTTTGGCAGTCTTATTTAATGTTAATAAAAAGCAAATTTGCATATTTTTAAATAAAAATGTGTTTGTAATATCTGTTCCTGCCTTGTGGCTCTCAAACATCTGACATTTATTCTATGTGGCTCTTACGCTGAGCACATTTGGCCACCCCCGATTTAGTCAAATAAGATGCTATGCTGGGATCTCTCTTGAACAACTTGAACCAAGGAAAAAATTTGGAGCAGAGAACTGTACTTCTGTTCAGCGCAGCATCAGTCTTAAAGATCAAGTCTCATATATTGAGGCCAGGCAAGGGGACACCCCAAAAGTCATCCACCAGAGAATAATGATGGAGTATATTGTTGAAGTCAGCAATGCAAATGTCATTCCCAGTTTATTACAAAAATAGTAGCCATGTTTTTGTGATCCTATGCCTCATGCAGCCACATAAAATAATGGAAATTAAACGTATTTCCCTTGTAACGGCCAATCTTTTATGACCTTCTAGCCTTGTCCTCTTAATCCCTATAGGCCTTGCCCAATACATTGACAAAATCAGATATGCATGGACTCATATCTTGACAAGGAGTCATCCGCTGCACTCACTGCATATACAAAGGCCTCAGAGACAGTGGTGCAAGAGGGAGGTGTTAGGTCGGTTACTTAACAAATGAGTCAGAGAGTGATTCAGCATAAGATCAGCTTTATTCAGCAACTTGTAACTCAACTCCAAACATAGATCAACTCGGATAGCCAGAACAGCTTTTGTATTGAAGCTGTTCTGCTTTTAAACTCTCCCGGCTAATGTAGACACGCCTACTATACAAATTCCAACCAATAAGGTTGTGTACATAAAGTCCAATCACTGAACACATCATCAAAATATGGAACAGTGCCAGGTACCCCTCTGAGTAATCCTTCCATGAGGCCCTGGAAAATCCCCGGGGTGACATTTACCCAAACTGGAGTCTTCATTGAACGTATCCCTCCCCACCAGGGGAATACACTTTCCCTGAAAATCTGATACCCTCGTGTCCGCTGGCTTCAGCCGCCACCGACTCCTGGTTGGAAACGTTCTCGATGAGATCACCTGTCAGCTACGCTGCCATGAATGTGGAGATGTTTTCTATTTGCTTTGCATTCCTTCCCATGTGCTTAATTGCTTCAGAGCTGTAACGCTTATCTTTGATATTGTACTGATGGAGAATGTGGTGTCTATCGTCCGTGGGAGCTTCTCCGTTCCCAGCTTCGCAACTGTTAGAGAGTTCAGCAGTATCCCCCGCGTGGGAGCACACCTAATTGGTGATTGCTGGGGGGGCACATACAAATGCCCTATATCCAGTTATGCACACAGGTAGCCCGCCATTCCTAACAGTGTTCATGTTATCACATCTATGGCTTTTCAATAAAAGTAAAACCTTCCTGGAAGCGTGTACTTAGTTGCTTAGCTGTGGGTCCTGACATCACCGTAACTGATGATCCTGAGTCGACCTCCATGCTGCATGGAATGCCGTCTAGGTGGAGGGTGACGTGGATCTTCCCTTGACCTCCAGTGCAAAGGGCGGTCGATGTGGACGACAGGCTGGTTGTCATCTGACAGCTGGCCTCCTTTACTGCTTCTTGAGACTGCTGGTTCCTTGGTGAAGATGCCGGCAATGATTTCTTCTGCGATCTGCAGACTCGTGATAGATGGCCCCACCTTCCACATGCTTGAAACACGATGTCTCTGGTCCAAAAGTGATCACGAGGGTGGTTCCCACCACAACCGGCACACACTGGGCTGGCTGTGGGCTTCACTCTGGTCCGCTTGTCTGCTCCCGCCTTCACTGCATAGACGTCCTCGTCTGCGTCACCGCCCTCATTGCCGGAAGCTTGGTGGTGAACACGCTGCTCTGTTGACACCAACCGCTGGCGTACCTCTCTGGTAGACTTGTCGGCTGCCTCTGCGGCGACAGCCTCAGTGTAGGTGACAGCCCAAGTTAAGGTGGTGTGGGCAAACAAACGCTGTTGCAGCCTTTCGTCTCTCATGCCACACACCAGCCAGTCTCAGAGGGCCTCCTCGATGTTTGTGAAGTTGCAGGGTCATGCAGTCCTGCGCAACGCCGCCACATATTCAGCCACCGACTCGTTGGCTGCCTGACTTCTTTTATAAAAAGCGTGCCAGCAGGCAATCTCTGATGGCTGAGGTGAGAAGTGAGCTTTCAGCTTCTCTGTCAGGTCCTTGAACGGCACCGTCTTGATGTCCACTGGGGCAACCAGCGACCAGGCAATGTCAAATACGCTCTTGCCACAAGAGCTCAGGAGGGTTGCCCGCTTCTTCTCTTCAGTCGCGATGTCGTTCGCCTCGAGGTGGAACTCAAACTGTGTCAGGTAAGCGTCCCAGTCCTCGGTTGTAGGTTCGAATGCCTCAAACGTCTGGCTATTGGCCATCATGACAGGCGCTTCCACCGGATCTGGCGGTGCCTGTGGCTGATCGGCCACTCCGCGATGCTCACTGTTGTCCATCGTGGGATTGATTTAAGCGGGGGCTGCCTACCCACCTTAATATCCTATCCTCATCGCCAATTGTTAAGTCGGTTACTTAACAAACGAGTCAGAGAGTGATTCAGCAAAAGATCAGCTTTATTCAGCAACTCGTAACTCAACTCCAAACACGGATCAACTCAGATAGCCAGAACAGCTTTTGCATTGATGCTGTTCTGCTTTTAAACTCTCCCAGCTAATGTAGCCACGCCTACTATACAAATACCATACTATACAGATACCATAAGGTTGTGTTCATAAAGTACAATCACTGAGGGAGCTTGCTGTCACGTGATTGGTTTGTTCTTCCTGGGCTACCAATAAGATGGGAGGGATTAGGATCCTAGCCCAGGACAAAGCTTCACATGGTATTTCAATTATGTGAATCACAACATACTTTGGCAGCTTTGAATACATCACAGTAGGTCAAGGTCCAGTGTTAGAACTACTCTGCTGTATGATTCCCCTTTTTGAGACTACAAAGCCACTTAGGGGAAAGGGTATATGGTGAACCTGAAAAAATAAATTAAAAGGGTTACTTAATGCTTTGAGAAAAACAAAGCATGGAGAACAGTTTGCCTAACTGATGGGAGATTAGTAAGAATAGACATTTATCTACTTCATTTACACCCTGCCTTTCTCCCCAATGAGAATCCAAAGCAGTGTTCTCCTCACCTTCATTTTATCATTTTATCTGTGCAAGAACCCTGGGAGATAGGTTAGGCTGAGGGAGTGCATAACTGGCCCACAGACTGACCACTACTCCACACTGTAACAGGCCTCACCAGTGCCTCTTTCTGTATCACAGGGAATGAGGAAGTTACTCAGCCAACTCAGGTGAGAGCTGCCTACAAAAATCCTCTTTATCCCCACATTTCTCAGGGTACCTGCTGCCACCAGCAAATCAATTCTCAGAGGTTTTGTACGATGAGGATCTTCACGCAGGCTCCTCTCACAATCAGTCTCTTTTTAAAAAATCCTTAGCACCAATTTGGAGTCTCCCTCTCTCTCCAAATTTCCACAGAGGGGACCAACTTTTCTTCTGCTCGCTCTCTAGGTTAGTAGGGCATTATAGCATGTGCCCCCCATGCTCCTGGTAAGTGTGGACTGTTTTGAGGTTAACTGGTGTGGTTAGTCCAGTCACCATTAGTTTAGCAGAGTGCTTAAATAAAGCTACAAATGCAGGAACGTCACTTCACCTTACAAACTACACAGAACCACATTGCAAGTTTAGAAGAGAAATTTGTTGTTCAGTCACAGAGTTGAGTCCGACTCTTCACAAAATACTTCTCTCTTTATTTGAAAAATACACTTTGGATAGGATACCTGCGGTAACCTTTGGATAGGAAAGAGCAGAGATTGATAGATTACTAATTTACTAGCTAAAGGATGAAAGCAGATGGTGAGAGGCCCATCTCCCTCGTGGTGCCAAGAGAGGACTGCATGTCCCTCTCTTGGTGCATGCAGGAAGAGAGCACATCTTCATCCAGAGAGGGAGAAGAAGGGGAAATTGATCCCTGAGAACACAATCTGCATTTCAAAGAGGATAGTAGCAGAAGAGTAGATACAGGAAGAAAGGTCAGTGTGTCTGTCTAGCTATCTAATCTCTCTTGGCACTCAATCTGGAGGTCTAAGACAGGGGACATCACATTTGGACCTTCCAACAGACTGAACTGGCCTTAATATAGTTTATAAGAAATTATATTGACCAAATTAATAGCACATAGTCCATAGGCAAACACAACAGACTGAACAGGGGTGAAATAAATTTGAATAAATACCCTTTACCTAGCACTGCACTTATTTCTTAAAATGGGTATAAGAGAAAGGCTATCCAGATCTTAAAATTACACTCATTTTGGGACATCCATTACCTTGTTTTCAGTATTTGGGGATCATGCCTGGCTTTGTCAAGACCACATGCTCACGGTTACTCCCCTGATCTGTAGTGGCCCCTTCCTTTTTCTGAAGATGTCTGAAAAAATGGTTTCCTCCCTCAACTAGCTCCTAAGTTTTACTTTCTACCTTTCCCTGCCCCCTCAATCTTAGATGTGAATCAAGAGTGCCCATTGTCTTCTTCTGGCTAGGATCATCTGCATTTCTGTGGCTCTGAATGGCTGTGCTTCAGAGAGGTGGCTCATTACCAACTTGTTTCACAACTTTTCTCCTGCTAACCTAAGGAGCAACATATAACCTTTGTGCTTACACAGAGTGCAAACTCAACAGTAACTCTGTGGGACTGTAAACTTTGGTACTATACTTCCAGGGTAGAAGGCATTTTACCACATCTTTCCCCACCCAATCAATCCAACAAGGCATACTATACACCTGTACATGTGTAATATACACCCAATTTTGAAGCGAGTCTGTTTTCAATTTTGGCAACAGCAATGCATTATATGCACACACAAACAAAAACAACAACAAAACAAGCACAGATCATCCAACAAATCATCTATTGGTCCAATGTTCATCTATTGGTCCAAGGCTCAGTATATAAAAAAGAGCTTTACATACACAGATGTACATGTGTATGTTTGAATACATGTGTGTTTGGACTCTGTGATATTCATTTCCAAGGCAGACTATGGGAGATCACTATAGATTCTCTCTGAGTGAATGCACATATCATATCAGAGAAAAACCTTTGTTCATTGCAAATTGCTTCAGACAGAGACTTTGTTTTGATCTCACTTTGTGACCCTACTTAGGCACCCCCTCCCCACCAAAGGAATCTGAACACTGAGAATTGTAGCCTGAATGTAATTGTGATTACTCCCAAGTTAGTCCATCTGAGTTCAATAAGTCTTATTTCCTAGTAAGTCTGCTTTCAGATTGCTATCTTGATAGTTTTCAAAAGCAGAGAAGCACATAAACAGGCTATGAAATAAATTGGGCAAACTTCCTTCAAGTGAAGTCTGAATGAATTCTCATCTCTATTTCCCTAGGGAAATGATTTTCCTTAAATTTGCATGCCAAATAGACCCCAAATTAAACAAAGCAGGTGCATTATTTCTCTTTGAAAAAGTACATCCAGACAGCCAAGTACACACTTTTCAAGATTATGTTGCAATTAATTTCATTTAATGCCAAAATCTCTCCTTTTCTCTTACATTATCTATTCCAAGGTTGTATTGGAGAGGAACTTCCTGCTTGAGGATGGTTGTCTCTATGATGTAGGAGGAAGGTATTGCATATTACAATTAATTTCCATGGTAACAAATCCAAGCCCTCACAAAGAGAGGCCGTGAAATGAAAACTTATTCCTTTCCTGACAAGGACAAGTGTTAGCCTTGGGGACACAAAATGAAAATAATACTTCTGTGGATTAGAGGACAAATTTGGTCTCTTCCCAATAAGACAATTCAGATCTACAGAGAAATGGCCCAATTTTGAAATGATATAATAGTCTATTTTCAGTGCTGGCAGCAGAGATACATGATATACCACTAAATGAGATATAATACAGAAGTGGAGACTTTCCATCTCCTTGCTTGGCCATCAAATGATGATGATCATTCTTGAACTGTCAGTAGCAAAACTGCAAACATCACCAAAAATTTATGATCCTGAAGTATTCTGGGCCTTTTAGAAAAGTTAGTCACTATATATCTTGAGGGCCTTTAACTGCATTTATCCCCATATGTTAGAAACTGGACAAAGAATTAAAAAAAAAATAACTGGCTAAATGCCCATCAATTTGATAGGCTGCATGTGGAACTCCAGGCTGAGAAGAGGAGGAAAAGGAGGAGGTAGACATAATCTCCTGCAAAATCTGTTATTCTACAGTGAAAGTGGCAAAACCACCTTGGTTCTGAGGAGATAAAGCAGCATATAAATCCTATACATACATACATACATACATACATACATACATACATGCATGCATACATACATACATATATATAGCTGGGCAGGACCTTGTAGAGGTCCAAACAAGATATAACCATTCCCGGATTCCAATGATCTGTTCAGTTTGCATAAACCCCCCCCCCCCCCCCACTGAAACAACAGATTATGGAAGCTGAGAAATGGCTTTTCTTGGATCCAGTTTCCCATTCCATGAACCAAAAGGTACTTCTTGCAATTTCTTCTAACTTCCCCTTCTCACTGCAGAGTCCCCATACCCACTGCAACCCAGGCCATTCACACAGTTTACAAGGATCAGTGTTTCAGGTGCTCTCAGAGGAAGGGTGCCCTGTTTCCGAAAACTGGCCAGCACTGTTGTACAGACATGGGAGACATTTTTAATGCTTGTAGCTGAGACTGGATCAGAACCAGTGCTGTCCATTAGGATAAGGAACTGGGGAAATAGACAAGTCCTTGAGAGTTAGGGCTCACTCAGTAGTGGAGTTGTCCAGGCTGGAATACAAACTGGTCAGACTCTACATAAGGAATCTGATAGGACTTGGTGGTCCTATTTTCTTGTTTTCTTGAGTGGTAGCCCTGACCTTGTCAAGACTCAAGTGAAGTGAAAGGCCTCTGTCTCAGTCAACACCCTTGGAGCACAGTCAGCATCATGGGTAGGCTTAGATGGGTACTCACTGACCAAGGACAGCTGACAATGGCACCCACTCACAGTGATGGCTTCTTGCAAGTGAAGGAGGGAGTCTGGAGGAATCAGCTGCAAGTCAGGGGAGGGGCTGCCTCCTTCCCAGGTCCCCTCTACCCCTATCTATCTCTTTCCTCTCTCCCCAGCTTTCCCCTCACAGTCTGCTGTCTGCACACAGCATTTGCTCCTGTGAGCTTCAGAGGATTTGCTGTATTTGCATCTTCTTGTTATTTGCTTCAAAAGGCAATTTTCAGAGTCCTTCTGCCTTTACTTTGGTTTTCTATCTCTGAAATCATATGTAACTTTCCTTTCACCTGCTCCAATTTCTAAAGTGCTAGTTGACAAGAATATGGATTTAACATGCTTAGCACAAATTCTGCCTTTAAGAACTATTGTTCTTGTTCTAGAGTCTTTTCTTCCTGCGTTTCTTTGTTTTCTTGAGTTTGGAGGCGGCTTCTCCTTTCTCCTATTCCGATGATTCTGGTGATGTGGAAGTAGTGCTTTTTGAATCCTGTGAGTAGGATTCTTCTTCTTCTTCTTCTTCTTCTTCTTCTTCCTCTTGGTCTGGTTTTGAGTTCTTTTCTTTCTTCTTATATTTTGAGTTGAACATTTGATCCATAATTTTTCCACTTTTGGAACAGTCAATTTTATATTTTTTATCCAAAAAATTAAAGCTCAGTCCTTCCACGAATAACCATCTGTATGGTGTTCCCTTTTTTTGCAGACTGAGTGTAAGCATCCTGTATAGTTTCCTCCATTTTCTGACTTCAAAGGGGATGTCTTTTAGTATTTTTATCTCTTCATTCTTAATTTTTAAGGGCTTTCCCATTATAGATTTTAACACCAGTTGTCTGGTAGATCATTTCATGAATTTTAAATAGGTTTCCTCTGGGAGTTTATTTTTCTTTATAAAATCCGGGCGTTGCTATCAACACTAAAAGATTTCACCGAGCTGGGATGTCAGCTTAAAATCACCATTTCCTAACTTCATAAGATACAAGGAAAAATTTTTGATCGAAGGAGGCAGTGCGAAAACCTAAGATAAACAAGCAAGGTAATGAATAACATTTTGCTTACCGGGAGGCAGTGGGAAGGTGAATGTTGGATGAACTGGATAGGAGGCAGTGAACTTTAAAATTACTTGAGAAATTTTGGAGCAAAATGAGTGGAAAACAGAAGCAAAATAACGGAAAAATAGAAACTGTTTAACATTCCTGTGGTGACTAGAGAGATAAAAGACTGAAACTCACGTTAAAAGGTGAGAGATCGTGAGAACGGGGAGGTGCTGCAGTAAAACAACAAGGCAGTGTTCCAGGAGAAGGAGCTTTAAAATGCGGAAGGAGATTGGAGGAGACACAGAGGACCAGACCAGAGGGAACACAGAAAACCGGAAGAAGATCGGAAGGTAAAGGGCCGGGCCGGAAAAAAGCAGGGGAAGAAAGAAGAGGAACACCGAAAGTCTCCAGGGGGAAGCAAAAAGTGGATGGACAGGAAGTGACAGGAAGTGAGAGGTGAAAATCAAAAGGGAGCTACTCTACACTAAAAAACAATAGAGTCAAAGCGCCCGACATTTTTGGGAGGACTAATTTTTAAAATTGAAATTTTAAGCTTGGTTTTTACATTTGGAAAAAGAAATAGAGTGATTCTGCTAATTGAAAAAAGGACAATTGGACTGTGTAATTGAAACTGAATTTAAAGTTGGTGGATTTGTGACAATTGTTAACAACGGAACTAAGACAGAGAGCAGCGACGTGGTCAAGCCCGAAGATGGCTAAAGCTAAAGATAAACAGGAGTGGCAAGCAGCAATGGAGGCAATGGAAAAAAGAATGATGGAGACTATCCAAGGATTGGGAAAACAAATGGAAAACCTAGAGGAAGTCCAGGATAAAAATATGAATAAAGTGAAAGAGCTGGTAGTGTCAGAGGTTGCTGATCTTAAAAAAGAAATGGGAGAAATTAGAAAAAGTGATTCAGCAAGTGATTCAGCTTTATTGGAAGTAACGAGCAAGCACTAACTCAGTAAGAAACCAGAACAGAAAACAGTGGGAGCTTATGCTCCTTTTAAACATAACCGGGCTAATGTAGCCACGCCTATTTACAAATAACAACCAATGAGATTGCTAGGATAAAGGCCAATGGGAGTCTTTCCCTCCTAGGGAATGGTATCGTTCTGATTGGTCGCTGTTACGAAGCGACCAATAGGAAGTTCGCTCAGAGGAGCCCTGGTCTGGCTCGAAGCTTAACATGGGAGTCCTATGAGGTGATTCATGTAATCATTTCAATACATTACAGCAACAAAATACCAATCTAAAGCTGGCCACAGAAACATATTGGACAGTAAGGGGGAAGGATAAAAGAGGTGAAGAGACAGCAGAGAATGGCCAGAGAAGCCATGACATTATCAGCCCTACAGAGCAAAAACAGGTCAGAGAAGTTCTGCTTTCCATCAGCAGCAGAGCTGTCCAGCTGAGCCGCCTGCTTGGGCAGTCCTCACATGCAACTGGGTCTGGCCAACCTAACGTCACATGACTGTGAAGGGTGGTTAACTTAGGATGCATAGCTGTCTTCAATAAAATTTTGTTACATTTAAAGGATCCTTTCCTGGGACTCGCCATCTGTTCACTTCTGGATACAAAGTTCACAGGCCCAGAGCCCTGCCTTAGGGTAACTCGAGGATCTGATCAACCCTGAAGAACAAGGTCAAGGGGCCACAGATAAAGTTTTGTACATGAAAGTATGCATAGGATTGTACCTTGGAAGCAGTTACTTCTTTACATAATGATTAATCATCACATTGTGTACTTCATCCTCACATACCTTAACTGTGGCCATTTCAATCTCCCTCCCCATAGTTTGTATTTAATCTCCCTATCTCTGATCCAAGCCCGTAGTTACCACGGGGCCCAGCCCCCACAGTTTTTACGGGCCCCTCTCCATTCCTCGGCTCCCCCTCCCTTCCCCCCATCGCTGCCCTCAGTCCAACAGCCAGCAAGAAGAGGGCAGCAGCGCACCTGTGCATGAGGAGGGGCCCTGTCCAAGCCCTGTAGCTGCCGCGTGTGCCATGTAGCCAGGGCTTCCAAGTGCCCCCGCTCGGAGATAGACTGGGGCTGCTGCTGAAGCCGCCATGCCGTGCCTGCCTGCTTGCCCAGGTCCGGAGGAGCCTGGCTCACTCCCCCTTCCCTTCCCTTCCCTCCCCTCCCCGCTTTTGCTCACTTGCAATGGAGGGAGCCAGCCTGGGCACAGCTTGGCAGCCCGGGGCACCCAGGGACAGTGGGTAGGCAGGAGGCGAGCGGCCGGGGAGCCTGCAGGCACGCCAAAGGAGCAGCCAGCCAGCTGGCAAGCCCCGCGCTGGATGCGGTGGCAGAAGCAACGCTATCACCTAGGCTGGAGTGAGCCCAGCGAGGAGCCCAGAGCCATCCTGTCCCACTCTCTCTCGCCGTCCTGCTTCGTCGTGATCGCCGATGGACCTTGCGAAGGAGGCGTCTTCTCTGCCCCATCGCCGGAGCCGTTCTGCTTCTCCGCCACCCCGCATGGCTGCCGACCCCTGCCTCGGTGGATACCGTGATGCCCTGGGCTGTAACCCCTCCGGCCCCCTCCCCAAAAACTCCTTAGCTACAGGGCTGCTTCGATCTATATGCAAAATATTTTATAAAGAAAGCTGGATTAGATTCATATAAACGCGGAGTAAAAATTGGTGGAAGGAACATTAACAATATGAGATATGCAGATGACATCACACTGGCAGAAAATACCTTGGCTCAATCCTCAACCAAAAGGGAGACTGCAACCTAGAAATTAGAAAGAGATGGAGACTGGGAAGGGCAGCCATGAAGGAGCTAGAAAAGATCCTTAAGGGTCGGGATGTGTCGCTGGTGACCAAGATCAAGTCAATTCATGCCATAGTATTCCTCACTACTGTGTTCGGGTGTGAAAGTTGGACAATGAAGAAAGCTGGCAGGAAGAAAGTTGATTCATTTAAAAATATGGTGCTGTAGGAGAATTTTACAGATACCGTGGATCACTAAAAAGACAAATAAGGGGGTTCTAGATCATATCAAGTCTGAATTCAATAATGAAATAAGAAAACAATAATACCAGGAAGAGTTGAAGGCAGCAGGAAGAACCAACATGAGATAGATTGATTGACTCTGTAATGGAAGCCACAGCCCTCAGTTTGCAAGACCTGAGCAAGTCTGATAATGACAGGATGTCTTGGAGAACATTAATCCATAGGGTCGGCATAAGTTGGAAGCAACGTGATTAAACTTAACACACACCCCCAAAGAAATCGACCACTTTTGGTAGCTTAATTATTTTTGGTGTTTTTTATAATACCCCTCTCATTTTCTGGGACACAACTGCAAGAGTATTGGAAACTGAACAAAGTCAGGGACTGAAGAACAAGGAATCAAAGGCATACCCTACAACAGCTGAAAACCCTACCCAGCTCTCTGAGCCCTCAGCAGACACTTCTAACACATTTCTATGCTTCTTTTTCAACCATATGGGCAAGAACCTTGGTTTTTTCACATGAAAGTTGAGAATCTTAACACTGACATTGACAGCAAAAACAAGGCACTGCCATTATTTGTTATTTAACAACTAACTGCCCTCTGTAATAAAGCCATCTACAGTAGGTTGCAGTTTTCCTCACTGGACAGTCTATTCAGATACTGCAACAGTGGGTTCAAGTTTTTTTTTTTTTTTTTTTAAATCTTAGCCACTGTGTCTCAGAATGAAGTCATCTCAACAATTTAAACTTCTCGGGAGTGGGAGAAGTTTGCATGCATGTATGCGACTGAACAACAAATGCATGTTCTTCAAGAAATTAATGAAATGACTTCCAAAGAAGACTGCATGAGTAAGCCTTTATGAAATGAACTTTTTATGAGAAAGAACAAGAAGTGTAACAGTATGCTTGGAGGGAGGAATGGAGAAGGGGAATTGGACCAACATAATACATTTTTTAAAAAAGAAAACAAAACCACAAACAGGATACAGACATATTAAAAAAGCAACACTGACCTAACAGTGGAATGTGAACTATATTTGACCTAAACCACGTCACATCCACTACTCTTCCCCACAGTGAAATGTTGGTAGCTCTTAAAGAAGCAAAATAGACACACAGCGGTCATCTAATCATGTTTTTATTTTCCACAAAGCATGCTGTTTTGATTGTACAAGACTGTCTCGTTCAAGCCGCTTCTCCTGCATTATGGGGGGCAAAGCCTGAAGGGTGGGGGGGGGGGGCAATGCCTCCTACAGAATGCTGTGACATTTTATAAATATCTAACATAATCCATACCACAAAGGTTCAAAGACTAGAAGAATAGAAACAGACAGTTCTCCACCTGTTGCTTTGATTTGCTGTGGAGCATTGAACAATACTAGGTAAATAAGTTGTAAGTAGCTGGAAGATAGAACTCAGACTTCAGCAATATTCATAACTAAAACAGTAACATTCCCCAGTTGCAAAACGTGGGTGCATATGCAGACAATTACAACTCATATTTGCTAGCTGGTAAATATCTATTTGGCTTAAGGATATACCTGTTCCTGTGTAGTGTAAGTTTTCAGATTTCTACATCAAGACTCTGACTAAAACATAAATCTAACCTTTTGGTTATTTGGTACTCATTATGGCCAATTTTCCCCCTCATGGATCACTGCCTTGTCGTGGCGAGGGGGCTTGTGCAGTTCAATGAAGCTGTGGGCTATGCCGTGAAGGGCCACCCAAGACGGACAGGCCACAGCAGAGAACTCAGACCAAGCGTGATCCACCTGGAGAAGGAAATGGCAACCCACTCCAGTATTTTTGCCAAGAAAACCCCATGGACAGTATCAAAAGGCTAAAAGATATGACGCCGGAAGATGAGCCCCTCAGGTCGGAAGGTGTCCAATATGCTACTGAGGAAGAGCAGAGGACAAGTACAAGTAACCCCAGAAAGAGTGAAGCGGCTGGGCCAAAGCCGAAAGGACGCTCAGTTGTGGATGTGTCTGATGGTGAAAGGAAAGTCCAATGCTGCAAAGAACAATACTACATAGGAACCTGGAATGTAAGATCTATGAATCAAGGTAAGCTTGACGTGGTCAAAAATGAGATGGCAAGACTGAACATCGATATCCTAGGAATCAGTGAACTAAAGTGGACAGGAATGGGCGAATTTAACTCAGAAGACCATTATATCTACTACTGTGGCCAGGAATCTCGTAGAAAAAATGGTGTGGCCTTTATAGTCAACAAGAGAGTGCAAAAGGCAGTACTGGGATACAATCTCAAAAATGACAGAATGATTTCTGTCCGATTCCAAGGCAAACCATTCAACATCACAGTAATCCAAGTCTATGCCCCAACCACTGATGCAGAAGAGGCTGAAGTGGACCGGTTCTATGAAGACCTACAACACCTCCTAGAACTAACACCAAAAAATGATGTCCTCATCATCATAGGGGACTGGAATGCTAAAGTAGGAAGTCAAAAGGTAACTGGAATAACAGACAAGTTTGGCCTTGGAAAGCAAAATGAAGCAGGGCAAAGGTTAACAGAGTTTTGTCAAGAGAACACACTGGTCATAGCGAACACCCTTTTCCAACAACCTAAGAGGCGACTCTACACATGGACATCACCAGATGGGCAACACCGAAATCAGATTGACTATATAATTTGCAGTCAAAGATGGAGAAGCTCTATCCAGTCAGTAAAAACAAGACCTGGAGCTGACTGTGGTTCAGATCATGAGCTACTCATTGCAAAATTCAGACTTAAACTGAAGAAAATCGGGAAAACCACGAGGCCATTCAGGTTTGACCTAGATCGCATCCCTGATGAATATACAGTAGAGGTGAAGAATAGATTCAAGGGTCTGGATTTGATAGATAGAGTGCCTGAAGAACTATGGACAGAGGTTCGTGACATCGTACAGGAGGCAGCAATCACCACCATCCCAAAGAAAAAGAAATGTAAGAAAGCAAAGTGGCTTTCTGATGAGGCTTTACAAATAGCAGAGGAAAGAAGGAAAGCGAAAGGCAAAGGCGAAAAGGAAAGATTTACCCAACTGAACGCAGATTTCCAGAGAACAGCAAGGAGAGATAAGGAGGCCTTCCTGAATGAACAGTGCAAAGTAATAGAAGAAAACAATAGAATGGGAAGGACTAGAGATCTCTTCAAGAAAATTGGAGAAATCAAGGGAGCGTTCCATGCAAAGCTGGCCATGATAAAGGACAAAAACGGTAGGGACCTAACAGAAGCAGAAGAGATTAGGAAAAGATGGCAAGAATACACAGAAGAACTATACAAGAAAGACCTCAATGTCCTTGACAAACACGACGGTATAATCACTGACCTTGAGCCAGACATCCTGGAATGTGAAGTTAAATGGGCCTTAGAAAGCATTGCTAACAACAAAGCTAGTGGAGGTGATGGTATTCCAGCTGAGCTATTCAAAGTCTTAGAAGATGATGCTGTTAAAGTGCTGCACTCCATTTGCCAGCAAATTTGGAAAACGCAACAGTGGCCACAGGATTGGAAAAGGTCAGTATACATTCCAATCCCAAAGAAGGGCAATGCCAAGGAATGTTCAAACTATCGCACAATTGCACTCATATCACACGCTAGCAAGGTCATGCTCAAGATCCTACAAGCTAGGCTTCAACAGTACGTGGATAGAGAACTACCAGAAGTACAAGCTGGGTTTCGAAGAGGTAGAGGAACTAGAGATCAAATTGCCAACATTCGCTGGATTATGGAGAAAGCAAGAGAGTACCAGAAAAATATCTACTTCTGCTTCATTGACTATGCTAAAGCTTTTGACTGTGTGGATCACAACAAACTATGGCAGGTCCTTAAAGAGATGGGAGTACCAGACCACCTCACATGTCTCTTGAGAAACCTGTATAAGGGCCAAGAAGCGACAGTTAGAACCGGATATGGAACAACTGATTGGTTCAGCATAGGAAAAGGAGTACGACAAGGATGTATATTGTCACCTTGCTTATTTAATATATATGCAGAGTACATCATGCGAAATGCTGGCCTGGATGAATCACAAGCGGGAATTAAGATTGCTGGGGAAAAGATCAACAACCTCAGATATGCAGATGATACCACTCTAATGGCTGAAAGTGAAGAGGACCTAAAGAGCCTCTTGCTCAGGGTAAAAGAGGAGAGCGCAAAAGTGGGCTTGAAGCTCAACATCAAAAAAACTAAGATCATGGCATCCGGCCCCATCACTCCTTGGCAAATAGAAGGGGAAGTCGTGGAAGTAGTGACAGACTTCACGTTCCTGGGATCCCAGATCACCGCAGACTGTGACAGCAGTCATGAAATTAAAAGACGCCTGCTCCTTGGGAGGAAAGCGATGGCGAACCTAAACAGCATGATAAAAAGTAGAGACATCACCCTGCCAACAAAAGTCCGCATGGTCAAAGCAATGGTATTCCCAGTAGTCATGTATGGCTGCGAGAGTTGGACTATAAGGAAGGCCGAGCGCCGAAGAATAGATTCTTTTGAACTATGGTGCTGGAGAAGACTCTTGAGAGTCCCTTGGACTGCAAGAAGATCAAATCAGTCAATCCTAAAAGAAATCAACCCTGACTGTTCCCTGGAAGGCCAGATACTGAAGCTGAAGCTCAAATACTTTGGCCACCCAATGAGAAGGGAGCACTCCCTGGAGAAGACCCTGATGCTGGGAAAGATTGAAGGTCAAAGAAGACGGGGACGGCAAAGGATGAGATGGTTAGACAGTGTCATCGATGCAACGAACATGAAATTGAGCCAACTTCAGAGGACGGCGGAAGACAGGAGGGCCTGGCGGGAGATGATCCATGGGGTCGCGAAGAGTCGGACTCGACTGTGCGACTGAACAACAACAACAACAATGTTTTTGGTAGAAGATCCTATACAAAAATTACCGCTGCTTATAGAGAAGATAAAAGAATTTGGAGATTTAGCGGGATTCTATGTAAATCAGAATAAATCCAAGGTGATGTGTAAAAATATGACTGGTGTGAAACAAGACAAATTACAGAAGTTAACACAATGTGAAGTAGTTAAAAAGACAAAATACTTAGGTATCGAACTGACAATGAAGAATATTGACCTCTTTAAGAATAACTATGGTAAACTTTGGCTTCAAATTCTTCAGGACATAAAAAAATGGAATGTATTAAACTTGTCATTAATGGGTAGAATTTCGGTGGTGAAAACGAACATTTTACCGTGTTTGATGTTTCTCTTTCAGACCATTCCAATAGTGAAAGACTCAAAGATGTTAAATTCTTGGCAGAAAGAGGTCTCAAAATTTGCATGGGCGGGGAAAAAGCCAAGGATCAAGATGCTTTGTGATGCAAAAGAAGGAGGTGGATTCCAGTTACCGAATTTCAAACTGTATCACGATGCGGTATGTTTAACATGGCTGGAACAATGGATCACTTTAGACAATAAAAAATTGTTGGCATTAGAAGGACATGATTGTAGATTTGGATGGCATGCATACTTATGGTTGCGTTTTATTGGAGGATCTATGGTATGGGAAAACAAAAACAGGCGGTTTTTTTAAGCACCACTTCATCAGAAGAATGATATTTGATACCTGGATTAAATATAAACTTTTTTTTTTCAGATGAGAGGCCACTTTGGATATTACCAGCAGAGGTAATTAAACCTTATTCGGTTTATAAGGGAGAGGACTGGTTACAATATAGAGATATATTGAAATCTGATGGAAAATCATTTGAGATGAAATCAGAAGAAGAAATGGACTATAAATATGGTTGGTTACAATATAGACAGGTTTATGATCTGTTTAAAACAGATAAAAAAGAATTTGGGTTCAGGAAAAAATATAATGAAATTGAAAATTTATGGTTGGAAGGAGGCAAAAAGATGATATCTAAGATGTATAAGATTTTGCTAAAATGGTATACGGATGATGAAACAGTGAAAGAGCAGATGGTAAAATGGGCAGTTAATATGAATAATATATATGTCATCCTGGGAATTTTTATGGAAAAATGCAATGAAGATGGGACGGGACGCGTGGGCGACGCGGCATGTGCAGAGGAGGTGAGCTCCCGAGCAGCTGACTGTTTCTCAGCAATTAAAGGTTCTCTGAATTCTCAAAGACCACCGCCTTGCCTCGGGGGAGAGGTGAGAGGTCCAAGGAACTTGAAGCGGAGGTCCGGCAGGAATGGAAGCCTGCTGTGAGGACCGGCGTCCATCAAATGGACAGAGCTGTTGTCAAAATGCCAAAGCCAAGAGACGGAGGAATTTAAGCACAAAACTGTGAGTTAAAGGAACATTGCTACATCTCAAATAAGAACTTGAGCAAATAATAGACCCCCTGGCAGATGATTTTCCTCCCTAATGTGAGTTAAGTGGTCACCAGTGTTCCCTCTAAGCTGAGTTAGTGTGAGCTAGCTCGCAGTTTTTTAGCCTCCGGCTCACACGTTTTTGTCTTAGCTCAGGAAGGATGGCTCTAGTGCAAACTAATTTATGCAGTTGCCAAATCATCTGCTCACAACTTTAATGCCAGTAGCTCACAAAGTAGAATTTTTGCTCACAGGACTCCACAGCTTAGAGGGAACATTGGTGGTCACAGGCAGAAAGGGAGGATGTCATTAAATCAACAGTGCTCTGACATCGCAGAGGGGGAGTTGGAGTGAATAGACATCTGAATGTCAATAGATTTTTAGGCTTGTTGTTAAGAGAAAAAGTTTATTCTGGAAGACGGGGATTGAAAATAAAGCAATTGGGTGTGGAATTTGCCTGCAAGCTGCGTGCTAGAATAACGGCTGATTTTTATGCATGAACTGAGAGGTGCATGGACAAGAAGCTGACAGGTCCAGTGCAGAGAGATATGAAATCTATGGTCTCAGACGAGATGGCCGGGGTGAAAGGCCAACTGGACTTGGTTTTACAGCAAATGGCACAACAATCTCAACAGATGACGCAACTTGCAGAACAGTTTACTAGCAGCATGCAGGCAATACAAGGCCAAATGGGAGTAAATTCAAAGGAAATTGAAGAACTAAAGAAAACCACCCAGAAGACTGAGAAGAGGACCCAAATAGTGGAAGAGGATATGCAAGAG
Source organism: Gekko japonicus (assembly GCF_001447785.1). Taxonomy (NCBI): domain Eukaryota; kingdom Metazoa; phylum Chordata; class Lepidosauria; order Squamata; family Gekkonidae; genus Gekko; species Gekko japonicus. The sequence continues at coordinate 1,340,019 of NW_015167063.1, forward strand.
ATGGAAATCAAGCAAATAGAATATGAAAGAGAACTAATACAGATGCAAATGGAAAGAGCGAACTATATACTCAGATTCCAAAACATCCCAGAAGATGGAGAGAATATTTTGGAGAAGATGGCACAGATGATAGCGAAATTTTTGGGAGTGGAGGAAAAAGAATTGATACTAGAAATTGAACAGGTCTACAGGCAGAACTCAGCGTATGCGAGACGAATGAAAGTCCCAAGAGAGGTGCAAGTTCGATTCTTTAAAAGAACAATACGGGATAGAATACTGATCGAAGTAAAAACAAGTATAATGAAAAACCAAGTACAGAGAAGAAATAAAATTCAATATAGATGGCTTACACCAGAAGGCTTAACTTTTACATTTCGAGAGAAGAAGCACTGGATTACATCAATTTTCAAAGCAGAGGATTTTCTTAGAAAATTTGGAGAGGAGCTGGGATGGGTAGAAGAAGAAGAAGAAGAGGAAGAAGAGAAAAAAGAAGAGGAGGAGAACAAGGAAGGAGGAAAAGCTGCGGAAGGGATAGAGATGGCTGTAAAACCTAAGGAAAGAAGAACACAAATACCCGGATGGGAATCCCCAATTGGAACACGGCAATGGCTCAAGCACAGAGGATATCAATAGAGCAATAAGAAAAATGGATAAGGGAGAAATCAAAATATTGTCGATGAATGTGAATGGATTAAATGGACTGCAAAAAAGGCAAAGAATTTTTCATCAATTGGGAAAGCAGAAATTGGACATAATTGGATTACAGGAAACGCATATACGGGGAAAAGATGAGAGATTGATCCATAGTAAAAAACTGGGAAAAGTTTTTCTGGCATCAGATAAGAGAGAAAAGAAAAGGGGAGTAGCGTTATTTGTAAAAGAAAAACTATATCCAGAAAAGGTCTTTGCGTCAGAAGATGGGAGAATTGTTATGGTAGAAATTTAAAATCAAGACAAGAAAATATTGATGATAAATATTTATGCACCAAATCAAGAACAGGAGAAATTTTACAAGAAATTGTATGAAGCCATTGCAGAACAGGACTACCAAAATATATGCATTATGGGAGATTTCAACGCAATTAGCAATAAAGATAAAGACAAATGTTCGGGAGACAAGAGAAAAAGGAAAACGGGAATGCCAAAAGCATTGACTCAAATGTTGTTAGACCTGAATTTAGTAGATGCATGGAGGATAAGAAACTTTTCTTCTAAACAATTTACTTACTACTCGGCAAGACATGATACATGGAGTTAAAGATTAAGCTGATATGGCAAAAATAACATTGGAGTATGCAGCAATATATAATAATGGAACTAGAGAATATTAACAAATGCTAGAGAACAATGAAGCGATGGTGTAGATATAGTAACAAACTGTAATAAGTCTCTTGGCCTATATGTTGTTCATTGTAGTTGTTTATGTCTGTGTGTAGGAATATAAGAAAATAATAAATGTGTACCTTCGGGTACTTAAAAAAATGCAATGAAAAATTCAACATGTCATAATCTAAAAGAAAATTGTTATAAGATGATGTATAGATGGTATATGACACCAAAAAAGATAGCGAATATAAGTAACAATTTATCAAACAAATGTTAGAAATGTAAAAAAATAGAAGGTTCTTTTTACCATATGTGGTGGAGATGTGATAAAGCAAAAAATATTTGGACCGAGGTCCATACAGAGATGGAAAAAATAATGAAATGTAAAATTAAGAAGGAACCTGAAGTGTTCCTTTTGGGACTTAAAATGGAGGAAGTTAATATAGCAAAACGTACTTTAATGTGGTATATGATTACAACTGCCAGAATGATATACGCTCAATGTTGGAAGCAAGAAAGAACTCTTGATATCTGGGAATGGTTGAAAAAGTTACTTTTTATGGTTGAGATGGACAAAATGATGAGAAAGCTGAAAAATCAAGAAGCAGAAGATTTTTTTGCAGATTGGAAAGACTTTAAAGACTACTTGGGGAAATACTGGGATGTAAAAAACAATTTATTTTGCTTTGACAATTACTAAGGTTGGATAGACATTTAGATTAAATGTAAACATGCATAGACAGACAGATAAAAAGATACGTTACCTGAAAGAAATATGTTCAGGGGTCTTGTTGTAGAAAAAGAGCTGCCGGAGCTCATTAGCATAACTCATTAGCATAACTTATTTGCATATGCCACGCCCCCTGACATCACCGGAAGTGACAGAAGGCCACACCCCCTGACATCACCGGAAGTGTGTCAGAAGGCCCGGCTACTTACCCTCCTGCTTCATCCTCATTCCCAAACGGAATGAGGATCGAAGCAGAGGGCGGGGTAAAGAAGGGGCGGGGCTTCACCACGTGACCGCCCCACCCCCTAGAGGTTCTCTTCCGGAGCTCCATACCTGAGAGCTCCCCCCCGACTAGAGCCCTGAAGATAAATGAAATGAAGGGATCACTGCAAAAGCATCTTTATATGTTTGTGCATACCAACAGTATTACAGGGATCAGATGTGGAAGAAAAATCATACAGTCAAAATGGAAGCCGATGAAAGTTTTTTTTTTAAAAAAAAATCAAGGTAAGTCCTGTAGGCCACATCCATCTCTTTCAGTAAGTCTCTCTGTTTGTAATCCATTAATGGGGCCAAAGACTCCGCCAAAAGTTCCTTTAAATCCTCGTTCTTCTCTTCAGGGATCCCATGGAAACATAGAACATACGTAGATCTTTCCAGCTGGAGCTGTATTCGTTGCGTTTTATTGGAGGATCTTTCTTTCTCTGCTTCATCTACTCTTTTGTTGATACTCTCAGTCTGTTTTTCCATCTTTTCCAGCATTTTCTCGGTTATTGAGGTTCTTTTATCCATTTGATTCAATTGTTTTTGAACACTGTCCAGTTTGGCATTGAGGTTAGTCATCTGTTCCATTAGGGGGCGCAGTGCATTTGCTAACAGTGAAGAAAAGTCTGTAGTTACTTCCTGGTTCTGAGAGGGAGTTGTTAGTATGTTATTTCTAGACACCAGTTTTTTCTCCGGCGCCCTTTGTCCTCTCCCAGCCATAATATCAACAAGAAGTAAGTTTTCCAAAACAAGACAAAAGTTATACGATTTAAATCCACTTTATATATATTGGCAGTTTTTGCGTTCGCTTAACTTCTTATGCACTTATTTTAGCTCTAAGTCTTTTTATTTCCAATTTAAAACTGCTTTTAAATCTTTTTCAAAAAAGGGGGGGAGTGCTTGGGTCCCTCTCCCTCCACGCTCAAGCTTAGGCGCCTCCAATTACTACCAAGGTCTGTTCGCTTTTTCACCTGAGCATTGCTTAACTCACAGTTTGGAGACCTGGATATCTTTTGGAAGCATTTTAAAGTTTTGATCGTGATTGCTTGCACTGGCAGTCGTCTCTAAGCGCCATCTTGGCTCCACGGTGACGGTACCTTTTGGGGATAAGGTGAGCCTCAATTCCTTGGCCATTGTTTTGGAAGAGGCTCTCCTCAACTCCCCAGGCTGAGGGTCTCCTACAGAGACCCAGGGGAGGTCCGGGATGAACTCAGACCCCTCCCGTCAGCCGGGTCTCAGCGCGTCCCCATCAGAGTGAGACAAGACACGTCCGAGGGGCGAAACGCTTAAACCAGAAGTCTACCATAAAATTTCTGCTTCTAATATGTCATTTGTCATTGTGGTAGAGATCCAGCACATATCTATTCTTGACCAAGACTTATGCCTTGCTGAATAAAAGATATAGTCTTTTTTGTGTGTGGATTTCTCACTTTCCAGGCATCCACACATTTTTTTTCTTCTGCTAGATGAAGGAATGTTTCCTTGTTTTTGTTTTCTAGTAGAAGTTTTTCTGTCTAAGATTCTGTCAAAAACAGCACTGTAGCTCTCGCCGGTACGGCGTTTCGACGGGCGGGGGGAGCGAGACGCGCTCCGTCCCCAACCGATCTGTTTTCGCTTTATTTGAGCCCCCCGAGATTCGGGGGAGCCCGACCAGCCTCCCGATGGTGGGGGCTGGAGCAGGGGGCGTCCTTTCGGCCCTTTCCCGCAACTGGCAGGGCGGGGGAGGTGTCCGGAAAAGCTCCGAAGCTGAAGCGAGTAACAGAGAGCATGGCGGCCATGTTCTCGAGAAACGACCATCCATTCGTTTTAACTTATAAATGTGGATTATAACCAGCAGCAATGAAGAAAAAATTCAGCAACAAGCATCTTTGTGTGGAGAGGATCCCCAGACTGGACTGGCTTAATCGTTAAAAAAGCGGCCAGAAAACGCTCAGCTAAGTATTAATATACTTTTGTATTGGTTTCCTGAGGGGAATGGAATTTTCCGGGATGAGACCTTTGAGACTGGAACGGTGAATTATAAATAGAGGGTAGAAAAGATGGATGAGGGACAAATGGAATTGACGGGAGAAATGTTTGAACAGTTTTTAAAGGCGATGGTAGAAGGAATTCGGGAAGGCATTAAAGAGGGATTTAAAATGACATATGCAAATTGGTATGGACCCTCTATGCCTCTGGAACACACTGAAACTGTGGAAGAAAACAGCCTGAAACAGGAGAACAAGGAACAGATAATGGAGTTTGAGATGGGAACTGAAAAGATGGAATTATCAGACACAGCGGAGCGAAAACGAGACGAGGATTTAAATAATGGAAATGACTCGAGAAAAGGAAAGACGAAAGGAGAAAGGAAAAGGAGTAAAGTGAAAAGAAAGCGGAAAAAGAAGAGAACTTTATGTAAGAGGCAAAAGATCAGGAAGACAGGAAATCAAGAGACGTTAAAAAACATAGAAGGGAGATCGGAAAAAAATTACCACTGGTGTAAAGGGAGAGAACATGTGGATAAATTACAGTGGTTAGAGACATTACTGATATATAGAAGGCAATACAAAATAAATGGTATAATATATTGATGTTTATGGAGATTGAGAACATGGGATATTGATGCTCAGACATATATATGGGATATTGATGCTTATCAAGATTAGGAATATAAATTTTGAACGTAGGACATGTGTACTGTACTGCTCAGGGGAAAATCAACTTTTAAATGTTAAGACCTAGAGCCATTTGGAATTAAAGGATAAGAATGATTGACAGATATTTAAATGAAAGTAATTTACATATACCTGTCAAGATTGTGTTTCTTATGTTGATCTTTTGAATGAATTAACTTTTGTGGAAATATTTTTTGATTGGAAAAATGAAAGTATCTAGACCTGTGATAGAAAATGTTTTAATTTATCTATAAGTGTTTATATTTTCTTTAATAAATTATATATTATACTTTGATTGATAAAATGAAATAGAGTATGCTTGGAATATGTTTGGGAGGATTGTTTAAGAAATGATTTGGAAGGTATGAAATATGGTAAGGAATATATATGAAAAAAATATATGAACATATTTACAAAAAGGCACTTATAGTTTGTTAATCATGTAGGATGGTGTTAAAAGAATGGAGTAAATTAAGTAAGATAGATTTATACTGATTACTAGAAAATTGGAAATAATGATTAAGAGTTAGTGGTCTGCCCCGAGAAAAGAAGGAAAGAGTACTATAAACAATGTAATTATTGGATGCTGAAAGTAAAGAAATGTATTTGTTAGGCGAATAGGACGCTGTCTGGAAGAAATTATGTATAATGAGATAGATGTGTGGTAGTTTTGGTGGTGGGTATATTTGTGTTTAAAAAAAACCAATAAAAATATATATTTTAAAAAAAAAAGCACTGTAATCTCCAATCATGCACATTTCATCAAAATCCTGTTTTGAGATCAGTTCCTGTAGGATTTTATAAAAATTTCCCCTGGTGTTTATTTGGTGCATAAATAATGAGAGTCTTTTTCCCTTGTCTTTTTATTTGCACCAATAAAATTCATCCATCTTCTTCTTTTTTTTATTTAAAAGCTTTATTCCCTCTCCTAAAAAGGAGAGATATTTCGCTTAATTAGAAAGGGGGAGGGTATATAGTGAGATCAAGAGAAAGCTGAGTGATGTTTTAACTAGTAAATTAATCTGTTAGTAATATAAATCTTTTCTTCTTTTTCTTCTTGAGTGTGTTGTCAAACTTCTTTCTTCATACCGGTTAAGTACATTGTCTATGTTAATATGTTAGTAGTGTCCCATTGGTGCCTTGTTAATAAAGTCTTTTCAAAGCGCATTTCGAACCGATTTTCTGCGGGCTGGCTTCTTTTAGCCTCCAGCTTCTACAAGGAACTTCCTCCGCTTGCTTCTCTCCGGCTTTTCGGCTCCTCCTCCAGGTCGCTGTTTTCTCTTTTTCCAAACTAATGCTGCAATCCTTGTTCCGTCGTGCCTCTTCAAAAGATCTTTGGCTTTGAGAATGGATTTATCCTTTTTCTTTCGCTTTTAAGTTTAAACGCTGCCATTCTCTTAGCTAGACCTTTTCTCCGTAACTGTTGACTTTTAAAAGCGCTTTTTAGGGC
>NW_015167063.1:1347342-1347466 GCF_001447785.1 Gekko japonicus
ATGCATTCAGCCACGCTGTTTTCTGGAGCAGTTTATTTCTGATTACGGTGCATCGATGATTTAACCCTTTGTACTCACTGTCTCTCAGTTTACGGTTCTGCTCCTTCTGTCCAGTCAGCTCTAG
>NW_015167063.1:1347637-1347797 GCF_001447785.1 Gekko japonicus
CTTTCTTTTTATATAAGCTGCAAACTGCAATTGCACTGTAAAGTCCTTTGCTTTTTTCCCCTTCCTGGAAACATTCCTTTTTTCTTTCGTTATTGCAGAGGAGGAATCTCTGATCTCTTCCAGCTGCTTGTCGTCTTTCTCAGAGTTCTCGGCAGTTTGC
>NW_015167063.1:1347930-1357793 GCF_001447785.1 Gekko japonicus
CACCTTCTATGTTTTTTAGGTCCACCAATACAATTTCATTTGCTAGGATAGCTTCAGTCTCCCCTTTCAACGCCATTTCCACGCCTTTTACTCCGCACCTTTTCACAGCCGCATATATTTTCCCGAAGTGGAGCTATCTTAAGGGATCTTTTTAATGGAGGTCTTTCTCAGACAATAAGGAAACACGTACATACCAAAGTTCTCTGTTGCCTTCATTGCTTAATGAACTTAAAATCGAAACTTAAAAGGGAAGGTCGTAACTTGTACAAACATGCAGCATGTTTGCTCCTCGTCCTGCTCTTGCATCGGGACAGAACGCTCTCCCCCACGCTAACCGCCGTTGCGGGGGGGGGCAGACAAGTCCCCTGCGCCCATCCTCACTACGAGAGGTCTGGGTGGAGCCCAACTCAGTGCCAAAGCATAGGGGGGGGTCTCCAAAAGAAACAAGAAGAGTAAGGTGGCTCAGGAGAGCTCCGAAGCACACCCTTAGCGTTACGCCATTTTCCCGGAAGTCGCTCGCTTGACTCTTTTTCTCCACGTTCGACAACTCACAGTTTCAGCCGCTCTTTTTCTTTTTCGTTTGTTTGCTTTTTGTCTTTTTATCCATTTGTTCGCTTCATCACTCGGTGACATCTGGAGGCTCCGCTAAACCCCGTTCGGGGTCGCTTGCGCGGCAAGGTCCATTGGGGCATGGCAGGATCCTCAATTTTTGACCGTTTGGCTGAGAAAGAGGCTCCCGCCTGCTGCGCCCCGGGTCAGAGCCCCCCCCATCTGGGGCTTGTCTGGGTCTCCGCTTGCGCGGATTCCTCCCTTAACCACGGGCGGGCGAGATGCCCTCGGGAGCGCCCCGAGGATGCGTCCGCCATTCGCGGAAGCCAGACCGAAATCCATCTTCTGAAGCATAAATAATTTCTGGATGCAAATGTTCTTTTACATTGGTCACAATGCCTCTTTTGTTTTTCTCCTTATCTGAAGAGATAAAGGCTTTCCCAAATTTCATAATTTGTAAGTATTTCTGGTCTGCGATTTTGATATGAGTTTCTTGCAGACAAATGATGTCTAGTTGCATTTTTTTCAGTTGTTGAAATACTTGTCTTCTTTTTGGGGGTACAGTTAGTCCACTCACATTTATTATATCCTTATCTTCCTTCTATCCATCTTGTGGTTGAGTCTGTGATTCTGTGTCTTGTTTATCTCTCATTTGTCTCCTTGTGCGTATCTGTGATGTTGTGGTCTTTGCGGTTTTTTTGATGTTGTTGTTTTCTTGATTGTAGTTGATGCTGTTGAGGTTGTTCCTGAGGCACCTTAGGAATCCTGGTCTTCTTATTCTGTAGCTTCTGAGTTTTCTCCTTCAGTTTGAAGGTCTGCTCCATGTGTCTTGAGAAAATTCTCTGCCTTGAAAGTTGAGTTGACTCTAAACCTTTTGCCTTTATAAGTAAAGAATAAGCCTTCTGGAAGTAATCATCTATATGGAATCTCATTTATTCTCAACGTTGCTTTCCTTTTTTCTCTGACTCTCCAAGGAATTTCTTTTAAAATCTTTATTTCTATATTTCCTATATATAGAGGCGTTTCATTTGATGTTTTGAGAATTTCATCTCTTAGAATTCTCTTGTGGAATCTAACATGAACTTCTCTGGGAAGCTGATTGCTTCTGGCATAACCTGAATTCATCTTAAATGCAATATCAATTTCATCCAAGACTTTCTCTGTTTCTTCTGTCGTCATATATTTCGCCAAAATGTGTGCCATCTTTCTCCTTATGTCTTCATCTTTTTCTTCTGGAATATTTTGAAATCGTAATATAAATGCTGCTTTATCTACTTTGAGTTTCATAAGATCTTGTTCCAAAAAGGTTTGTTTGGAGTCCATTGCCTGTACTTTATAATCTGTTTCTTCTGCCTTATCTTCCAGTGTAGAAGTTGTTTTATTCAATTCAGCAATCTTCTGGTTATTCTCTAGCAATTGTTTCTGCAGATCCTCCATTTTATTTGACAGCTGCTGTGACATGTCTTTCATTGTATCTTTAATTGGGCCCACTGCTTCTGCAATTGCAGCTTTTATACAAGTTGAAACTGTCTCCTGGATCAGCATTTGCAAATCCTTCATTGTGGCCTGTGGTAGGCTAGAAGCTACTGATCTTATTATACCTGGAGAATTATACTAGAGAATTGTGGTTTGGAGGGGTTATTTGTGCCTGCCATTTTTAAATAAGGTTATACAACAAGACCAGAGAATCTCCACAGTATTAAAGCAGACTATTTTTAACACGTCTCTATGTCTGCAATACAGCTTATTATTTATAAAACAACCTTATTGTAAACAGAATGAAGATAGAGTACTTCTAAACCACATGAAACCCACAGCTTTATCGGCTATAAGCCAAACATACACCACAAGATGTGACTCAATAAGTCAGTTTTGTTATGGGAAAGACTTCTTGGCAGGCTCTTATTTCTTATATGGAAAAGACAGGGGGGAAGAGGGGGAAAAGAGAGGGGAGGGAAAAGAACCCCAATAATTGTAATTCATACACTGAAATATTAAAATATAAAGAGTTTAAAGCCAATTGCCATGTAGATTAATCTCTATCTGGTACAGAGAATTTTTGTTTATTATAATTCCAAGGGAGAAAGTTTAAATCCAGAGTATTTTTTTAAGGAAGGAGGATAAAATCCAAACTTGACCCAAGAAAGAAAAATAAAAAGCGGTCCAAGATTTTCCAAAAAAGAAATTACTGTAATCCGTTTGTTCAGGAAGGAAAGTTTATTAATAGGGCTTCTGGATCTTTAGCCCTAACAACAGTGTAGCAGTGCTTCTTGTGTCTTTTGCTAGCTGCAGGAAGGAGAGGGTGGGGGAGACATCCTCCCCCACCCAGTCTTAGTCTGTGTCTCTTTAAGTTTTAAAGGGCTTAAATGTTAAAAGCAGGTTCTCGGTTTGTTGCTTAGACATTTATTCATGATGATCTTCTTTAGGTGATTTTAGGTAGTGTTTCCAATGTCCCTCTAGACGGGTAGTGACAGCTGGGTGCTCATTACTGCCAAGAGCACACGTCAAACACTTCTTTCTGGGGACGATCCTGGGCTACAACCCATGTGCTGCAACAGAACGGGGAGCCCGGATCAAGTCCCTTGCTCTGAACCCCCCTCCAGGTAGTGCAGTGGAGTTTGGGAGCCCCTGATACTACACTGAAAAAGCACAAAGCCGGCAGCACCCAAGGAGCAAGTCCTGGTGCTGTCTGTCTCATCACGCTGCAACCCGGCAGCAGCTACCAGTCAGCATAGACAACACTGACTTTGATGGACCAATGTTCTGCCTTTTTATAAGACAACTTCATTTGTTCATTATACTGTTTGCTAGAGAAATGTCCACTGCTAATAGAATACTTTCTGCGTGGTAGGCAGGAGTTTGGTTCCTAGAATCTTACCGTGTTGTGGTAATGTGGTCCATCAGGATAGGTTTCCACAGGTGCTTTTCAACATGTGAAAAAATTGATAGTCCCCCCCTTGTGATCAATTTTAAAAAATGGTTATAAGAATGGTACAGCAATGAGAGATTGTCTTTCCAAGGTCTATATAAGGAACACTTTACAACTGAAAGGGGATTTCCAGGAAATGAATCTTGAGAGAAATCACAAAGGGACCTTCAATCACCAGGCATCCATCTGCATGGGGTATAGCAGTCTAATCAACTACAAACTGGCAATGTTCTGGGAAGAATAATCCCTGCAAACTGATGGAAACATGGAATATCATCTGCAGGAAGTTCTGAGGGGCAGGATAACTGTTTCTGAGCCATAGTGCATATGAGGCAAAACAACCCTGGCCTCCCCTTTAAGGGTTAATGTGAATAATAATAGGACTGGTCCATCTTGCAGGTGTTACTAATTGGTCTCTTGGCCTTATCATCTTCAAGGCCAAATATGGAGGTGGTGTGATTAGCTTCTCACGAGAACCTGCAGCCTGTTGGAGGCAGGGAGGAGCCAAGGGTGATGAGGTAATTTTCTAAAGGCTTCTCCCAAGAACATGTTCTGATTGGATGTCATCCTCACCTGATCTTGCTGGGCCAAAAACTATAATTAAGCTATAGGCACTGATGAAGAGAGACTAGCTGAGATCTTGTGGACTAGAGGCCTAAACTAGGATCTGCTTGAATTGCAATTGATAGCAATGTAGACAACACCTGAGCATTGGCCTTTGACTTTGGAATTTAAGGTTTGTGCCGTCTAATGCAAGCCCTAAGAGTGTTATACAGTTGAGCTAGTTTTTTTGTTTTCTTACTGCATGGTTTTAGAGTATTGTGTTGGCTATAGAATAAATTCTAATATGGACAGAAACTGAAATAAACTTTATAAAACATTTTAAAAATTAAACATGGTCTGGTTACTTGTGTGGAACTGCTCTGGGGATCCATAGGGTTCAGACTTGGACTCCTTGACAGTGTAATATAGTCCCTATCAGAAACATCCATTTGAAACTCAGGAAAATGCCCTAGTTTGTTTAAGTGAACAAACCTTGTCTATATATGGGAAGGATGTTAGACAATCGATTTAGGGGCAAATGGGTTTTTAAATCTTTTGGAAATATAAGATTTAAGATAATATAAATCAATTTGTTTTGTTGTTTGTATTTTATGAAAAACATTTATTCATCATCTGAAAAATTGGATCAAATTGTCTCAGAAGGGAAAAATAATAGTTTGCTTGCAGTCTTCCACATCTTCATACTCTGCATATTCCTCAGTCTTAATGAGAACAATTGCCCTGTGGTGTTTCGTGTCCATCTCTGCTTGCAGGCTTTTATAAATTACAAGTGGAGACCCGCAAGAAACTTTCGGGATGGTTATCTCATTCATCACACCTTTGCTTCCTCTCCTCACCCCTACCTCTCTTACACTATCTCTGCCCTCTGCCCCCCTTTTCTTACTCTCTATTTCTCCTCCATGCATGTGACTTCCTCTCTCTTTCTGACTTGTCATCTTTCTCTTTGTTTTTCTGCCTCCCCAATTCATCACTCTTTCTCTCTCTTTCTGCCCCCACCCCATCATTCTTTCTTTCTGCCCCCATCACTCTCCCAGCCTCCTTCTGCTTCATCCCCCACTCCACAGAGCAGCAGCAGTGGTAGCAGTGCTCCTACCCACCCACCTGCTTCCTCTCCCCCCACAGCAGCAGTGGCAGTGGTCTGGGAATCACAACGGATCTCCCAGCTACAGAGATCAATTCACCTTAGGGCTGCCAGCTCCAGGTTGGGAAGTTCATGGAGATTTGGGGGTGGAGCCTTGGGACAGTGAGGCTTGGAGTGGCAAGCAGCCTCAGCAGGGTATGATGCCATAGACTCAACACTTTAAAACAGCCATTTTATCCCAGGAAACTGATCTGTGTCGCCTGGACAACAGTTGTAACTCTGGGTGATCTCCAGTCCTCACCTGGAGGCTGGCAATGGTGGTTCTTGTGAAGGAAATGGCTGGAGGGTGGAGTCTATGACATTACACCAGTCCAAAGTTCCTCCCCTCCTCAAATCCCACCCTCTCCAGGCTCCACCCCTCAAATGTCCAGGAATTTCCCAACCTGGAGTTGGCAACCCTATTTCCTTCCCACCCAACAGCCAACCTACCTTTATCTGCCTCTCTGTCTTCTGCTTTCCATCTCCACTCCCCAGCCTCTACCTAGGAAAATTACAGTCTTTCTCCACAGTGGGGACCAAAGCAGCTTTCATTATTCCCTCCTCCTTTTTATCTGCACAACAACCCTGTGAGGTTGGTTAGGCTGAAATATGTGACTGGTCCAAAATCATGCAGTCAGCTTCCACTGCAAGATGGGGATCTGAACCTGGGTTTTGCAGACCCTACTTTGAAGCTCTAACTGCTGCACCTCACTGGCTTTCATAGGGTGGCTGCTGATGAACGGTAGCAAGCAGCCGAGGCTAGGTGAGTCATGCAAATCAGGGGGGACCTGGCAACCCTAGACTACTGCCAGGCCTAGAGTTGCCAACCTCCAAATGGGACCTGGAGACCCCCCAGAATTACAACTGGACTCTAGACAGCAGAGGTCTGTCTCCCTGGAGAAAACAGTTGCTTTGGAGGGTGGACTCTGTGGCATTATACCCAGCTGAGACCTCTCCCTTCCCAAACCCAGCCCTCCTTAGAGTCCACCACAAAATCTCTAGAAATACCCCAGCCTGGCACTGCAACTCTTGGCCCCAAGGCTCCCTCCTTCCCTCCCTCCATGAAGCAGATCCCTGCAGAGGCCATTTCAAACGGTTTTGGGGGGAATTCAGCCATCCCTGAAGGGATTTTTTTAGTTTTTGGATTTTTCTACAATTTTTTGGCAGCTGATGGCATGCTCTTTAGCAACCAACAAAGTTGTTGTTGTTGTTTAATTTATAAAACAGTGCAATGCTAAAAAGACATACACTCTCCTAAACTCATTGACTTAGGTGTACTTAGAAGGGTATAACTCTCTTAGGACTACTTTGTTACTTTGAGGTTTATTTAACTCCCATACCAGATTAGTAAAGTACATTTTTGGCTTTGGAAAGAGAACAGCTGAGAAAAACAGCACTATTGGGGTTCCAGATGGAAGACTGGCTTTCTCTCTCATTTACAATAGTTAGTTTCCTCCTAAACTAAATGGCTTTAGTCTTAAATTGGTTTAACAGTCATTTCCTCCCCTCAGGGAATCCTGAGAACTGTAGTTATTTGGGAGTGGGGCAGGGGAAGGATTCTAATAAAGAATTCTCAGCAATGTCATTATAATTCCTAGGATTGTATAGATCAGAAATCCTTTAGGAGAGTTGTGGCAATTCATGATACTATGCTAGCTGATCCAGTACTTGTACCTTGTAAAAAATGGAAAATGAGAAGGGAATAAAGCTTTTCTTCCTTTTCCTAACTAACTGCACCTGTTCTGTGTGGTCCCATAGATGTGACACTGACTGATCCAGATCATAAGCAATTTCCAGTCTATTCATTTATACTCTTAAGGAAAAGGTATATAATTTTTCTCTATGGGGGGTTGCACATGAGTAAAGATATATATTACCTTATATATAAATCTGAGGAACATGTGACTAATTGCATTCTTGAAAGGAAAAGAAACATGGTCAAGATAATGAGAAATATCATGTGGTTATTGGACACCTTCTAGCAAGTTCACTGTTTTGACACAAATGTTTTAATATCTAAAAAAATCTAAATTCTTATTAGAATTACTAAATGGTATGTATTTTAATTTTATATGAACAAATTTCTTCATTTTTAATAACTCATAATACTTTTGTATGGTGTTGTTAGTGTTCCAACATTTCCAAGATTAATCTTGAGTAACTGTGAAAACTTACAAAATCACTTGATTCAAATATAGTAAGACTAGCCTGATACCCGTGCTTCACTATGGTATTTAAGTTCTGTAAATCCAGTTATAATACTTATGATGTGAAGTCTGAAATGTAACATTTGTTGTAGGAATTCTAATGGAGAAGATTGTTGTGTAAAAAATGAAGTGAGACACACGTAATTTTTTCCTCTACTGAAGGACCTCTCTGTAGACCACATTGGTGGTTCTGCCCTCAGGTGCGAGAATCACCAGGCTGCTTGGTGAGCTCACTCTGGAGCAGGCAACATAGAACTGTCCATTTAAGAAGCAGTTGTCTGTTAAGTAAACTCCTGCCACCTTCCATGAAAGTCATGGCCTCTCTACTTGTGTTCCTGGATTGTTTTGCTCATATGGAGACTGTGTTGTTCTGAGCACCTCAGGGTGATCTTGCTGGTACATGGCCTACGGAGCTTAGTGCTCCACAGGAGTATTATGTGCAAATGTCTTTGCTGCATTCCTAAGTTGCCTCCTCCTTGTAGCATTGGTGAATCTGGCTTGATGTTTGCCAGGAGATTTCTTGGGGGCAGTAAGAGGTGTGAGGGGGGGGTTGGTATGAGGGAGTGGTGATGTGGTGGACATTTCTTCAGGTTCATGAGGGAGGCACACATCGAAATGGCTCCTAGAAATGTCCTTTACTCTCTCCTCATAAACATTCATTAACTCAATTGCCATGCTGGCTTTTTTTTTTTTTAATGTCTATTCAGGAGTCTTGAATAGCTGATTTCTGTAACTGTCCTCAACTGTCTGCAGTCTCTTCTAACTGTGTTTTTACCTCAGAACATTGAGATTCACAGCTGAGCAATCAGAGGGAGGTGGGTGTAAGCCGGTAGGTTTTACCTCAGGTTTTACCTCTGAACTACACAGTTGACCAATCGGGGGAGGGGTGGGCAAGGAGGCAGCAGCCTGCCAGGCACATGGAAAATAATTGAGGGAACACATTTTGCCCTTTTGTTACCCCCTTAGGGGTCATGTTTCTCAGAAATCTCTTTGGGGGGGGGGTTGACATGGTAGAAATGCACTCCCCTTATTTTTGGTTTGTTGGTGCAGGGGTTTGGCCTGGGCATTGAATTGGGGGGAGGGCATGCTTTGTGTGCCAAAGGATAAAGGTTTAAACCTAGGAGATCTAAGAGAACAGGTGTTGGAAAGGATCTTTCCCTGACTGAGTCTCTGAGCTCACCTGCATCAGAGCAGACCATGCTGAAGTAGTTGGATCAATGGCATGAAGACCATTGTGGATTGAGGAGACCCATGTTCAGGTCTACATTTTGTATGACGCTTACTCTGTGATACTGGGACAGTTAGATTTGAGTCCAGTAGCAGATTAGAGACCAACAAGAGTTTCAGGGAATAAGATTCCAAGAGTCAAAGCTCCCTTCATTACGCTGGGTAAGACTGCCATTGTTGTGAGGTCAATATAAGAGAAGGGAGACTGGAGGAAGGGTGGGATAAAGAGGGGATTGACAGATAACATGTGAGCAGCAGAGTCCATTGTGATGGAAGAGGAGTTTACAGGAAAAAAATAGCACCAACTGATGTGACCAAGAAAACAGATCTTTCCAAACTAAGACATCATAAATTATAGCCTGAACACGAACCTATATTGTAATGCATTAAGTGATATAGTAGTGGTGACAAAACCTCTAGTGGTATTTAGTTGAACTTTATGGACAGGCAGATGTATTTTGGGTTGCCACTGGCCAAACTGGTCTGACTTTAGAGCAGTGGTGGCGAACCTATGACACGGGTGCCAGAGGTGGCACTCAGAGCCCTCTCTGTGGGCACATGTGCCATCGCCCCAGCCAGGCCCAGACCATCATTAAAGTGTTGAATTCTCTGCCAAATAATTTTAAGTAAATGAAAGCATTTGGGATTGCTTTCCTTACTTTGTTTGGATCATCTTAAGTTAATGTATGAGTTGTTTTTTCTAAAGTAAAACCTCAGTATTCAGGTTAAATTGCCGTGTTGGCACTTTGCAATAAATAAGTGGGTTTTGGGTCGCAGTTTGTGCACTCAGTCTCTAAAAAGTTCACCATCACTGCTTTAGAGAGTCGGGACAAGCAGCAAGGCCTGAGGAAGGGGATGTAGATCCATGGGTATAGAAAAGAAGGCAGCTAGGACCTGAGAAAGCAAAGCAGTCCAAATGAAGCACGGCATAGAAAGCTGTACATAGTTGAGAGGAATTAGAAAGGAATGGAGATGCACAGTTGGTGTGAAGTACATTTAGAAATGATAGAAACAGCATAGAAGTTTCTTAGGTGGGGTTAACTACAATGCTATTGCAAGGTCTGTGTGATATAACAGGGGAAGCAGTCCACAGAAAACTGCATTACATTTTCAGACATTCTCTCTCTATCTCTCATATACTTTAATTGTTTATCCCCTTCTTATAACAATTCCTCATCAGTCTGACAGAGACATCCTACTGAGGTCTATCCAAGAGGGCTTACTCCCAAGGAAGTGTCCTCAGGATTGGACTATAAAGAGCTCTATT
>NW_015167063.1:1358564-1370459 GCF_001447785.1 Gekko japonicus
AAGGAAGGAAGGAAGGAAGGAAGGAAGGAAAATATATGAGAGAGAAAGAAAGAAAGAAAGAAAGAAAGAAAGAAAGAGAAAGAGAGAGAGAGAAAGAAAGAAAAGAAAGAAAAGAAAGAAAAGAAAGAAAAGAAAGAAAAGAAAGAAAGAAAGAAGGAAGGAAAGACAGGACAGACAGGAAAGACAGGAAAGAGAAATAGGAGAGAGAGGGAGAGAGGGAGGGGAGAGATGGAAAGGGAGGGCTGCAAGAGTGTATTCTGGTGCCAAGGAATCCTCTTGCACACAAGCGCATGTGCACACACACCCCACCCCCACAAAGTGCCTACCCTGCCACACATTTTGTTAGTCTTGAAGAACAGAGAACAGCCAGAGGAACCCTTGGAGATACAAGAAAGAAAGAAACAAAACTCTCTTCCAAACAACATGGAACCTGTGTGGAAATGCCCTTTGCAGCTCCCCTCTTTTCCCCCACCTCTCTTTCACTAAACGTTTCACCACGAAGCCTGCCAGGTCCCACCACTGGCTGTTGGGTGCATTCAAGCCTGGCTAGCGAAGGAATGGGGAGGGGGAGAGCTGGACCTGGAAAAGGGCATCGCACTTCCTCTTGAGAGTCCACTTCATCTGAACAGCCAAAGTCGGGGGTGGCTCCTGAGGAATAACCCCCACGTGGAAGGGAACTGAAGGGGGAGGGCACACTGATCTGGACCTCACCCAGAGAGCAGAGTTGCTAGCCGGCCGGGAGAAAGACGCCCCATCTCTTGCATGGAGGCGCAGTGCATGTAAATGGGCAGGCGGGGCTTTCTCACAGCCAGGAGGGAGATCACATTCCCCTGGTGGACTGGGCGGTTAAGGAGCCTGCTGGAGAGACTGGTGACTGGTGAAAGCTGGTGACCCTCAGCAAGAAGCAGGGCGACTATAGAAGACGAGGGGCTCCCTAGCACTGCAGCAGAGGGGAGGGAGGGAGTGTGGCTGCGCCATGAAGCCCACGCCAGACACTTACCCACCAGGCTCCAGCCATTGCAGGGGCCTACAGAATATGGATTCTCCAGTTGTGTCTGATTTTCTGGAGCACCAACATGATTGTAATAACTTTGTTTTTGCTATTTTGGAAGTTTTTAATCATGATCCCTTTAATAAAATTGATGTTAAAAATGTTGCTTAGAAGTGAAGCATGTTGGATACATCGCTTAAAAACTATTAGTCCTTATGGCTTAAGTAATGAAATAGATTTCTCCTGCTTTTTATATATAAACTGATAATTATACATTATTTAAAAAAGAATATGAAAATGGATTGTAGTATAAAATAATTTTATTTTATTATATATATTATTTACTAGTTTTAGGGTTCAATTTACATACATACATATATATATATCAAACCATGGTCTAGCCCTTAGGTGCCCTTTCAGGCCTTTTTGTAATTCTGTCAAAATTTGTTCGTAATTCTCCAGGCAAACCTCTACGTTATCTGCATTCATTAAACTTTGAGAGATAGTATTAAGCAACTCAGATTGAAGTGTCTTAGTCAGGGCTCTTTTCACTGAGTCTCTCCATCTAGGGCGATCATGTGTGTATAACATTATTGGTAGTCCCTGAGCTGAGGTTGCCAGGTTTAACTGTGTGCCAGTCTGACTTATGCATATCTGTTTTCAGTTCAAGAGGCAAGTGATCATTTTCACAAAATGGGGAAACCTCAAAACATTCTATATATTGGACTACTTCTTCCGAGACCATGATATAGTCCAGGCATGTCCAACTTGGAACAGGTAGTGATAATTTTTTTCCGGCCAAAAGTGCCAGTGATCTACCACCATGAAAATAAAGTTTCAAGTTAGTTTCAAATTAGATTGTAACCCACTAAAGTTGGGTTCCACCGCCCCCCCCCCCCATTTATAACGCACGTCCTCTCATTTACTGGTAAGCAAAATAAGCAAAAACAAAACAAAGAGACGAAGATCCAGAAAGAACTGCGAACATTTTTTATTTTTTTATTGAGTTATAACTTTCTTTAACTGTCTCAATAACTTTCTTTAACTTTTATTCAGAGTTATTTGTGTTAAATGTAGGTCAAATATCGATCCGGCTGATCTTGCGCAATCTTTAAAACTTTGCTCTTGCTCATTAGTGAGACTATTAGTGAGACCAAGTGGGGCTGGTGATCTACCTCTGACCCCTCTGCAATCTACTGGTAGATCGTGATCTACCTGTTGGACATACCTGATATAGTCAATAATGCTAACGACCAGAATGTAAACTCTGCGGGGTGATCACTTGGGAAAGACCTATTCAGTATATAGAGATTAAATCTATTTATTACCTGACTTAACATGAGGCCCGCATAATTGACTGTTGTGTCTTTTGAACACCTATTTAAAAGTAAAACTGTACTTTGAGTCTTTAAAAAACAATAGTTGCTCTTATCATATAAATTGAAATCATCAGCTCCTATCCTCTCATTAAAGTCACCACCTACGATAACATAATCCATGGGATAGGCTGCCCTCAGATCTTGTAGGTTTGAAAAAAATGTATAATGAACACTCCGGAAAATGATATGTATAAAAGAAATGAAACTGAATTTCTTTTTTGTTGGAAAAATATAAATACATTTATTTAAAAAAGAGAGATCTTGTAGGTATGATTCTAGCCCAAGTAAAGTTACCAATATTTGTTCATTGACCCCACCAGATGGCAGATAAATGTTTACAATTAAACAAAGTAAGTCCCGGGACTTAAGTAATAGGTATTGTGCAAAATGCTCATACTTAGGGAGCACCACTTCCATTGTTTCCAACAGGGTAGAGCTCAAAATACAGAGCCCTCCTTTGGCTCTACCATGCACTGAGGCTACTGCAGGTAAAGCAAATGTCTTATAACCTGTTAATGAGGTATCCTTTGTGCACCATGTTTCCTGCCCTAAAATCATGTCAAATTTACAAAGAAATTCCATTGCACTAACCTACCTCATTCTGCACTGCCACCCTCTTAAGTTCCATGACAGTAGTGATAGAACCTGGAACAGGGTAAAAGTTGGAACGGGCCGCAACGGCCCGGAACGGGCATTAAACACACAATAGTACCGCAAAAAACAGTGCCATGCATTACAGGCACTCCAGAACAATATTCTAGAAGTGGAAACATGGAACTCTCACTCTTTTATTAACCCTTTCTAGGCCGAAATGCCTCTGGAACACCGTGGAACGGCCCAGAACGGGCATTAAACATACAATAGTACGGCAAAAAAAGTGACATACATTACAGGAACTCCAGAACAATATTCTAGAAGTGGAAAACCGGAACTCTCACTCTTTTATTAACCCTTTCTAGGCCGAAATGCCTCTGGAACACCGTGGAACGGCCCAGAACGGGCATTAAACATACAATAGTACGGCAAAAAAAGTGACATACATTACAGGAACTCCAGAACAATATTCTAGAAGTGGAAAACCGGAACTCTCACTCTTTTATTAACCCTTTCTAGGCCGAAATGCCTCTGGAACACCGTGGAACGGCCCAGAACGGGCATTAAACATACAATAGTACGGCAAAAAAAGTGACATACATTACAGGAACTCCAGAACAATATTCTAGAAGTGGAAAACCGGAACTCTCACTCTTTTATTAACCCTTTCTAGGCCAAAACACACAATAGTAATGCAAACATCAGTGGCGTGCATTACAGGAACTCCAGAACAGTATTCTAGAAGTAGAAAACCAGAACTCTCACTCTTTTATTTCTAGAAGTGGAAAACCAGAACTCTCACTCTTTTATTAAACCTTTCTAGGCAGAAATGCCTCCGGAACACCCCGGAACGGCCCGGAACGGGCATTAAACACACAATAGTACTGGAAAAAACACTGGCATGCATTACAGGCACTCTAGAACAGTATTCTAGAAGTGGAAAACTGGAACTCTCACTTTTTAATTAACCATTTCTAGGCCGAAATGCCTCCGGAACGGGCCGGAACGGGCAATAAACATACAATAGTAATGCAAACAACAGTGGTGTGCATTACAGGCACTCCAGAACAGTATTCTAGAAGTGGAAAACTGGAACTCTCACTTTTTAATTAACCATTTCTAGGCCGAAATGCCTCCGGAACGGGCCGGAACGGGCATTAAACACACAATAGTACCGGAAAAAACACTGGCATGCATTACAGGCACTCTAGAACAGTATTCTAGAAGTGGAAAACTGGAACTCTCACTTTTTAATTAACCATTTCTAGGCCGAAATGCCTCCGGAACGGGCCGGAACGGGCATTAAACACACAATAGTACCGGAAAAAACACTGGCATGCATTACAGGCACTCTAGAACAGTATTCTAGAAGTGGAAAACTGGAACTCTCACTTTTTAATTAACCATTTCTAGGCCGAAATGCCTCCGGAACGGGCCGGAACGGGCATTAAACACACAATAGTACCGGAAAAAACACTGGCATGCATTACAGGCACTCTAGAACAGTATTCTAGAAGTGGAAAACTGGAACTCTCACTTTTTAATTAACCATTTCTAGGCCGAAATGCCTCCGGAACGGGCCGGAACGGGCATTAAACACACAATAGTACCGGAAAAAACACTGGCATGCATTACAGGCACTCTAGAACAGTATTCTAGAAGTGGAAAACTGGAACTCTCACCTTTTAATTAACCCTTTCTAGGCCGATGTGGCTCCGGAACACCCCGGAACCGGCATTAAACACGCAATAGTACCACAAAAAAACAGTGGCATGCATTACAGGCACTCCAGAACAGTATTCTAGAAGTGGAAAACTGGAACTCTCACCTTTTAATTAACCCTTTCTAGGCCGATGTGGCTCCGGAACACCCCGGAACCGGCATTAAACACGCAATAGTACCACAAAAAAACAGTGGCATGCATTACAGGCACTCCAGAACAGTATTCTAGAAGTGGAAAACTGGAACTCTCACCTTTTAATTAACCCTTTCTAGGCCGATGTGGCTCCGGAACACCCCGGAACCGGCATTAAACACGCAATAGTACCACAAAAAAACAGTGGCATGCATTACAGGCACTCCAGAACAGTATTCTAGAAGTGGAAAACTGGAACTCTCACCTTTTAATTAACCCTTTCTAGGCCGATGTGGCTCCGGAACACCCCGGAACCGGCATTAAACACGCAATAGTACCACAAAAAAACAGTGGCATGCATTACAGGCACTCCAGAACAGTATTCTAGAAGTGGAAAACTGGAACTCTCACCTTTTAATTAACCCTTTCTAGGCCAAAATGCCTCCGGAACGGGCATTAAAAACAAAATAGTAACGCAAACAACAATGGCGTGCATTACAGGCACTCCAGAACAGTATTCTAGAAGTGGAAAACCAGAACTCTCACTCTTTTATTAACCCTTTCTAGGCAGAAAAGAGATAGTATTCACGTATTAACCCATTCTGGGCCTAAATGCTTCCAGAACACTCCGGAGCAGCCCAGAACTGGCATTAAACAAACAATAGTATCACAAGAAATAGTGGGGTAGAAGGAGGAGAAGAAGGAGAGGAAGAAGAAGAAGAAGAAGAAGAGATTGGATTCATACCCTGCCCTTCACCTGGAGTCTCAGAGCGGCTTACAAACTCCTTTCCCTTCCCCTCCCCACAACACACACCCTGTGTGGTGGGTGGGGCTGAGAGATACTATTATGTGTTTAATGCCCATTCCGGGCCGTTCCGGCCCGTTCCGGCTTTTACCCTGTCCCATAGAACCTGTCTATTATGGGGTCTAGTGTGAGCATTTTGCGTAGTACCCTTATGTAGTCATCCATTGTTCTCCCTCATCTGATGTGAGCAGGGCTGAACCTTGGTTTTCAAGGATTCAGTGGGCACTGATGAGGCCAAGAGTCCTCTGAACATAGGCTCCAGATGACTTCTGGATGCTTCCCTCTCAGAGCCAGAGTTCTTGGGCTAGTCCTCTGTTATATTTGAAGGTTGTAATTGCTTGGACAGAATGTCCATTGTTGTAGAGTTCTCTTCACAGGGTGGAAAATAGTAAACTTCCACGTCCTGAGTTGGTTGATGGACCTTTGATCTTAACAGCCTCTTTCTTAGGTCCTCCAGTCTGTCTGTAATCCTTAGTTGTTCTTCCTGAGAGAGGCCATCAAAGGAGTGCAGCAGGTCAGTTTCCAGTGAGTTGTAGCAGGTCCTCTTCCAATGAGTTCTCAAGTAAGTTACACTGTTATTTCAATGAGCAGGCTGACATCTCGTCCACTGTAATCAGCTCATTTGCCTCATCCGGGTTAGGTCATGTTGATCCATGTCCATCCACCCATCTGAAGGCTTTACAACCTCCTTCATTGCTACTACCCACTGCCACTTAGGAATAAGGGGAGTGACTTTTGGTGTTGCTAAAGACCCTTGAAGGCCAAATCCCCTTAAGCTTCAGACTGGCTTTTTGTTCTAAAATCACAGAAGGAAACATGGGGCTGCTGAAGGAGAGCATAACTCTTTGGAGTTGGTTGGTGGAATTTAAAACTTCCACTGATGTGAGATCCAGGTGGTGTTCCGGGCCTTTAAGTACAGACCTTAAGTGCCTAGTGACCAAACGTTTAGAGTCCCAACTCACTAAATGTCCTTTGTAAGGATGGATTGTAAGGCATCTTTTATGAGTTTGTAGGACTAGACAGTAGGGTTTTATACTCCCCCAGTCCGACTGCTTCACCTGTAATGGAAGGCAATTAGTGTCTGTGCAGGTAGTATCTTGACGTCTGGGCCGTTCATCACCCAAGACTGGGACTGGGGCAGATGATGCTCTTGCACCAGATATTTTATCTTCACAAAGCCCTACAACCATTTGAGACAGTTTATCAACAGCTTTCTCAATCTTTTCCGCTGATTTAAAAATACAAGAAACTGTTAAGGCCGTGAGTTTAGGATAATTATTCACAGTACTAGTAGCTGCATTAATCTCCTCCTCCTCTAATGAAAAAGCTGCCACTCCACCTGTAGTATCTTTTGTTCCTTCATTTTCAGCTTCAGTAGCAATATCAGCCAAAGGGGAGTAACGATTTGAAAGAGGAACGTTAAATAAATCCTTCTTATTAGTTGAAAAGTACTCCCCTATCTTTTTTGTTTCTGGGCAGGTTGTAAATTGAAGTCCTCTGGTTCGTGTGGGCGTTTCCTGCTGCCCATAGTTAAGACTGAGGAGCTTTGTTTATTATGAAATGCTTCCCTCATCACTGTCTCGGCTTAGCAGCAACAAGTCAAACAGACAGAGTTCCAAAAGTACAACCTTAGGTTCACAGAGGAGAAAGGAAGAGTATGCAGCAGAGTTAAAAGAAAACAAACTTGCAGGCACCTGCACTCTCGTTAATGCTTCTGTCTTGCCGTTGCTATGTTCTCTCGATGTCAAATGGAACTTCCATGTTTAAAACTAATGTATCTCTGAGTATCAGTTTCAGGGAGTTTCAGGGTGCAATAATGGAAAGGCTTAGGACTCTGTGGCCCTCCTGGTAGTGGAACTATTCTTTGGCTACTGTGGGAAATGGGGTGCTGGCCTAGCCTGGCCATTAGTTTGATCCATCAGGCCTCTTATGTTCAAATAGCACATCAGCCCTATTCCTTAACTGTATCTCCTCAAATTATAGATAGTGTCTCACATGATTAATACTTCTCCACACTAGCATGTCAAGAAGGGACTGAGTTTGTCTTTCCCCCTGTTCACAATATAGAGCATGCCTATAATTTTTAGCACTCAAAAATTAGATGCCTTCATTAATAGAAAAAGAAGAGAAATGTATTTACTATTCAGGAAAGCAAAAAAAAGGGTACCTACCTACAATATGTACTTAATATTTCATGTTTTGCCTGTTTGTTTAAGCCTTCCAAATAAAGGTTAATGTGCTAATTAATATGCACCAATGTCATACTGTTAAATATCACCAGCACGTGGAGTACACTTTAAAGCATCAATAAGCAGGTTAAAACAACATGAACTATATGAAAAGGAAGCATGGCTTCCCATTTCGTTAGCGAATATCCATTTGGGTAGATTTATTGCATGCTCTGCTGCATACAAACCTGGGCTATCAGAATGGAGATGCCAGGATTTCAACAGAACTTTGTTAGATGTAGACCACTTCTCTTTGTACCATCTGCTATGTCCAAAACTGAAGGCTCATGGGAGAGTAGAAAGAGGCTTGCCACTTTCAATGTAAAGAAACAAAAAGAACCACAGCTCTCTGTTTAAATAGTGCAGGTAATTTAAAAGTAAACCAATTTAAAATAGTTCACCTAGTAATAAGGGCTCAGCTACAGAAGATCCAATTGGTATAGACATCACCATATTCTTGGACTTCCAAAAAAGCTTTCCAAAAAGCTGTTTACTAAAGATTTCTGAGGATGGGTCCTCTCATGAGGTAGAAGCAACAGAAAATGAGTAAATGAACAATTCTTAAAATAGGGGAGTAGGTAGAGGGGTTCCACAAAGATAGTTATTGGGACAACAGTAGTTTAGTTTGTTCACAACTGATCTGGAATAAGCAAACAGCAAATTGGAATCAGATAACTACGAATTATTCAGAACTAGCCTGATACTCTTTCTTTGCTATCGTATTTAAGTTCCATAAATCCAGTTATAATACTGATGATGTGAAATTTGAAATGTGACATTTGTTGTAGGAATTCTAACGGAGAAGACTGTAATGTAAGAAATGAAGTGAGGCATACTTACTCCCCCCCCCCCCGTACCGAAGGACCTCTCTCTAGATCACATTGGTGGTTCTGCCCTCAGGTGCTAGGATGACCAGGCTGCTTGATGAGCTCACTCTGGAGCAGACCACATAGAACTGTCCATTTAAGAAGCAGTCATCTGTTAAGTCAACTCCTGCTACCTTCCACGAAAGTGATGGCCTCTCTACTTGTGTTCCTAGATTGTTTTGCTCATATGGAGACTGTGTTGTTCTGAGCACCTCAGAGTGATCTTGCTGGTACTTGGCCTGTGCAGCTCAGTGCACTGCAGGAGTACTCTGTGCAAATGTCTTTGTCGCATTCCTAAGTTGCCTCCTCCTTGTAGCGTTGGTGTATCTGGCTCGATGTTTTTCAGGAGCTTTCTTGGGGGCAGGAAGAGGTGAGAGGTGTGAGGGGGAGTTGGTGTGAGGTGGACATTTCGTCAGGTTCATGAAAGAGGCACACATCGAAATGGCTCCTAGAAATGTCCTTTACGATCTCCACATAAACATTCATACCCTGGCCCTGCTCCTACACCTGACAGGCAGCTGCCTGTCCAGTGTGGGGTGGAAGGAGTATTTATTAGAAGCCACTGTGGAGGCAGGGCTGGCAGGATCACTAAGGTGTTACTGCTGGGGCAGGCTCCCTGTCCTGTGTAGGAGGGGGGAGGAGTATTAGAAGCCACTGTGGAGGTGGGGCTGCACATGACAGACAACCGCTTGTTAGGTGTAGGAGGTGGGGGGAGTGTGTTGGAAGCCATCCCACCTCCTCTCCTAAACCTGACAGGCAGCTGCCTGTCCTGTGTAGGACGGGGAGGGGGAGGAGTATTAGAAGCCACTGTGGTGGTGGGGCTGAACCTGACAGACAACTGCCTGTTAGGTGTAGGAGGTGGGGGGAGTGTGTCAGAAGCCATCCCACCTCCTTTCCTACACCTGACAGGCAGCTACCTGTCCAGTGTAGGAGGGGGAAGGGGGTGGAGTATTAGAAGTCACTGTGGAGGTGGGACTGCACCTGACAGACAACCACCTGGTAGGTGTAGAAGGTGGGGGGAGTGAGTTGGGAGCCATCAGAGAGGCTGGGCCCGCAGCTTTGCTTCACCTCACAGGTGGTTCTTGGCCCCTCCTGATTTCCTCAACTGTCATTAGCTCTCTGCAGTCCCCTTGTAACTGTTGGGTTTTTTTTACCTCAGAACTCTGATATCTGCCGCTGACCAATCAGAGAGTGGGGGGTGCAGAGAGAGAACTGCCTGGCAGAAGCATAGGAATTAATGGGGGAAGCACATGTCCCCCTTTTGCCCCACTTAGGGGTCGCATTTCTAAAAACCTTCTTAGCGAGCACCTATGCCATGGTAGGAGCGCTCCCCCCAAATTTGGTGTCTCTAGGTCCAGCGGTTTGGCCTGGGCGTTGATTTTACAGTGAGGGGACTTTCTTTATTATATATAGGTGGTGACGACAGGAACAGCTTTTGAAGCTCTCCAAAATTCTCTTTCCAAACTGGGTAAATGTACAATAAGATGGCAAATGAGAATCATTTTAAGTAAGTCTAGAGTGATGCAAATTGGCCCCAAAAACCCATCCTTTAAATCTATATATCTAATAGCGAAGGCGCCCCCTGTGTGCGGATATCTAAATCTGCACATCGGGGGCACCTAAGAACATAAAAACATAAGAGACGCCAATGTTGGATCAGGCCAAAGGCCCATCCAGTCCAACACTGTCACACAGTGGCCAAAAATACCA
Organism: Gekko japonicus; assembly: GCF_001447785.1. Classification (NCBI taxonomy): domain Eukaryota; kingdom Metazoa; phylum Chordata; class Lepidosauria; order Squamata; family Gekkonidae; genus Gekko; species Gekko japonicus. The sequence continues at coordinate 1,368,993 of NW_015167063.1, forward strand.
GGTGCCATCAGGAGGTCCACCAGTGGGGCCAGGACATTAGAAGCCCTCCCACTGTTGACCCCCCACCCAAGCACCAAGAAGACAGAGCATCACTTGCCCCAGAGCCCCTATCTATACCTTGTGGCTAATAGCCACTGTTGGACCTCTGCTCCATATGCTTATGTAATTCCCTTTTGAAGCTGTCCATGCTTGTAGCCGCCACCACTTCCTGTGGCAGTGAATTCCATGTGTGAAAAGTACTGGGTTCGCCGCATGGAGGACTCGGACGACGACATGCGGTTGCACACGTTTATTGAGTACTTGACAACAGAACAACAGCGGCCCTGCAAGGCCAACTATATACACCCCCGTCCCCGGACCTCCCACTCCATTGGAGGGTTTGAATTTCCCGCCACGGAGCCTATTGGTCAGCTAGGGTGGGGAACTAGGATCCGAGGTCCTATTGTCCTGAGGAGCCAAGCTCTAGTCTTTCTTGTGGGCGCCTTGTGGTGGACCGCATACATAACAATGTGTTAATCACTCTTTGGGTGAAGAAGTACTTCTTTTTATCCGTTTTAACCCGACCACTCAGCAATTTCATTGAGAGCCCACGAGTTCTTGTATTCTGAGAAAGGGAGAAAAGTACCTCTTTCTCTACATGCTCTATCCCATGCATAATCTTATAAACCTCAGTCATGTCACCCCTAAGTCGTCGTTTCTCCAAGCTAAAGAGTCCTAAGCGCTTTAACCTTTCCTCATAGGGAAAGTGTTCCAACCCTTTTATCATTCGAGTTGCCCTTTTCTACACTTTTTCCAAAGCTATAATATCCTTTTTAAGGTGTGGTGACCAGAACTGCACACAGTATTCCAAATGAGGTTGCACCATTGATTTATATAGGGGCATTATGAAATTGGCTGGTCTGTTTTCAATACCTTTCCTAATATTTCCCAGCATAGCATTGGCCTTTTTTTTTATTGCAGTCACACACTGTCTCGACATTTTCAGTGAGTTATCTACTACGACTCCAAGATCTCTCTCTTGATCAGTCTCTGCAAGTTCAGACCCCATCAATGTGTATTTATATTTAGGATTTTTAGCTCCAATGTGCATCACCTTGCACTTGGCCACATTGAACCCCATTTGCCATGTTGACGCCCACTTGCCCATCCTTGACAGATCCCTTTGGAGTGCCTCACAATCCTCACTGGTTTTCACCACCCTGAACAACTTTGTACCATCCACAAATTTAGCCACTTCACTGCTTACTCCCAACTCAAAATCATTAATGAACAAGTTAAAAAGCATTGGACCAAGTACTGATCTTTGTGGTACCCCACTTCTTACCACCCTCCACTGAGAAAACTGCCCATTTATACTCACTTTCTGTTTTCTATTCTTAATATATCTCCAATTAATTTACTTATGTTTTAAATACATATCTTAATAGCAACACATCAACCAAGTCAATATAAATTTCCTTTCTTCTC
>NW_015167063.1:1370579-1371177 GCF_001447785.1 Gekko japonicus
GGATTATTATTTTTTATAGTTATTTCAAATTCTTCCTTGTTTACCTCCCTACATAAGTCAGGATTGTCCTCAAACCTTAACTGCTATACTACTCATAGTTAATCTTTCAACAGTAGACAGTATGTTCTCAATTTCTTTCCTGGGTTTTCCACTTCATATAATTCAATTAAAGTTTGTCAATATATTTATGCACTTTTTAATTATTTTATAAATCATACCCTTCTTCTGTCTGAAAATCCCCCCCCCTCACATTTTGACCATCTTCTCTACTGCTACTACTTTCTTCTTCCTATCAACACCTCTCATTTTTATCATTATTTTCCCTATACTTACCTCCTACCTAATTCATTCCAAATTGCACATTTTCCCCAAATCTTTAAAGAGGTAGCACACACAGGAAAAAAAACAAAACCAAAATAACAGACAGACGAACAAAGTCCTGCAATGCAAACAGTTTTATATACTTTCCCCATAACATACATTAATTTATCTCAGCACCCTTTAAATCTACTAACCCACATCAAACAAAGCTCTAATCTATTCAACTCTTTTTTTTCACAACCAAATACTCTAATTTATTCCCACAATCAAACAGATA
>NW_015167063.1:1371232-1379658 GCF_001447785.1 Gekko japonicus
TCCACATATTCATGCTTCCAAGCCATTTTGTCCTTCTCACTCTTTCGCATACATTGTCCCCGTCTTTCCCTTCTCCTCTTTCTCTTCTTTCCATACCCAAGTCTTTGCACTTTTCTTCTTATCTTTTCCCTCTTCTGCTGGCTCTTTTTAGTCGCTTTCTTATTTCGCCTTAATGTCGGTAAACTTAGCAGTTCTACTTCTTTCTCCTCTTGTTTACATCCATCAGACCTCTCTGAGTTCTGTACCACTTGTTCTTGAGTCTCCACTCTCTCAGGCACCGTAAGAGCTTCATGTAAACCCGCCAATGCTTGCTCAATGCCTCTTTGTATTCCCTCCTTCAATATGCTCATAAATTGTTCCACCGTTAGCTCCTCAACTAACATATCTCCATCCATATCAACAGTCATTTTGTCAATTTCAATATGCCTGTCTCGAGAGGATAACACATGTTGCCCCGAAAAAAAAAAGATTTTACTCCGTACTTCGCTCCTTCCTTCCTCTTTCCTGGCCGCTTTTCCCCCCTTTTGCAACCTTCAGTTCAGGGATAAATCTTCTTACCTTGATCCTAAAGACACCTGTGTTTACAAAACCATAGTTTCCATTCATGTTGCTTCATTTTAAAGTTCACAAAGATTTAAGTTAAAACAAAAACGGGAGGCAGCAGCTAGCGAGAACATGGCACCCATGTTCTCCTCGTAATCCACTCTTGCTTCGGAGTATGTAGTGGCCACCCCCTCACGTTGCCAGTCATGGGAGGGGCCACAACTGCACCCCCTGCTCCAAATCTCCCCCCCGGAGATCTGGTGGGGCTCTCCCGGGCTCCGGGAAGCCCCAAAAAGAGCAGAAAAGAGTCGGGTGTCTCGGAGTGTTCCGAGCCCCGCCCGTCGCCATGCCGCGCTGCCGGAAGTCTCCGATTTTACCTGGTATCAAAACCAGACTGACTGGCCTGTAATTTCCCGGATCTCCTTTGAAACCCTTTTTAAAGATGGGAGTGACATTAGCTACCTTCCAGTCCTCAGGAATGGAGGCAGATTTTAAGGAAAGATTACATATTTTTGTCAGGAGATCCACAAGTTCACATTTGAGTTCTTTCAGAACTCTCGGATGTATGCCATCTGGGCCTGGTGATTTATCAGTTTTTAAGTTGTCTATCAGTTTTAGGACATCCTCTCTCGTCACCTCAATCTGGCTCAGGTCTTTCAACACCCCTCCGGAAATCAGCGGTTCTGGAGATAATCAGTTCTGGAGTGGGCAAGCACTTTTCATCTTCCACAGTGAAGACACAGGCAAAAAATGCATTTAGCTTCTCAGCTATTTCCCTGTCATCCTTCAGTACTCCTTTTACCCCTTGGTAATCCAAGGGCCCCACTGCCTCCCTGGCTGGTTTCCTGCTTCTAATGTATTTGAAGAAAGTTTTATTGTTGGTCTCTGCATTTTTTGCTATATGCTCCTCATATTCCCATTTTTTCTGCCTGACCACAGACTTGCATTTTATTTGCCATAGCCCATGTTCTGTTTTATCAGCCTCACTGGGACTAGCTTTCCACTGCTTAAAGGAATCCTTTTTACCTTTTACAGCTTACATTACTTTGTTTGTTTGTTTGTTAACCATGCAGGCTTTTTCCTATACCTGTTTGTGCCTTTCCTAACCTGCGGAATATTTTTTTTAGCTTCTAGGATCATAGTTTTAAATAGTTTCCAAGGTTCCTCAATGGTTTTGACCCTTTCTACTTTTCCTTTCAGTTTCCTCCCCACATGTCCCCTCATATCAGAGAAGTTACCCCTTTTAAAGTTAAAAGTGGTTGTGTCAGTCTTTTTGGCCAATTCCCTATTTATACAAGTGTTGAACTCAACAACATCATGATCACTGTTCCCAAGTGGTGCAATCACTTTTACATCTCTCACCAGGTCTTGAGTGTTACTGAGGACTAAATCAATGGATCGCCTCACCTGGGGGACAGGGAGATTTTCCTGCACACTTGGGGCAGTCCCCAGGTGTGCACAAAAATCTAAAAAGTACAAAAAATGGGGGCAATATTTAAATCCTCCCAAATGTAAAAGAGCCTTCCCTGCACATGCGCAGGGAATGCTCTGGGAACTCTGCCGTAGGCTGGTGGTTGGAAGTCTCGCTGCAGGAGCAGGGGGAGGGAGGAGGAGATCAGAGAGGTCTGGCAGCTGGAAGCTGCTCGGGTCTCACCGCCAGAGCCAGGAGTGGGGGGAGGAGACCGAGGGAGGGGGTGGAGGAGATCAGCGAGGCCCAGCAGCTGAAAGCCGCTCGGGACTCACCACAGTAACCGGGGGTGGGGGAGGAGACTGGGGGAGGGGGTGGAGGAGATTGGTGTGTCAGCATATTGTTTTGTATTGCTGGCGAGATGACAGCTAAGATAATGTGAGTCAGTTAGATCATCTTGATCTAGAAGTGACAGGAGTAGTGTAATGTGACATGTCACCAGATCAGGATTGCATCATACTCACAGGAGTCACAGTGAGTCAGCACTATAATGTGATTGGTGCTTCACAGTATATATTCTGTGTACTCTGTCTGTATTTTATTTATTTATTTATTACTTTCAGTTTATATACTGCTCCAACCTCAAAGGGTCTCTGAGCGGTTTACATACGACTTTTTAGTACCTATCTAGGGCCACATAGTATCTGGGGGAGTGACGGCCTACCGGCACCCAGGCAGCAAGGCTCTCTGATTTTATTGTGCGGCTCTTATTCTTTTGGTACAGTATCACTCTCATAATTTGGATGTCTTACGAAGCACTTTGTTAGTCTGTCTATGAATTTGGATTCTATCAGTGCTTACTTGGACTGTATGTATAATATAGTTCAGCACTAACATATTGTGGATTGGATTATTCACCGTGCTTCCACTACACCGTCAGGGTTATGGGCCCAGAGCTACACTAGAGCTGACTTCAGTTCGTGTTGCCTGCACTGAGCTGTGGAGTCTATGCTTGGAAAGGGTTTGGTGAGCTCTGGATACAGCAGAGCAGTGAATGTCTGCTGACTAGGCAGGAGCTGAGGCAGGAGCCGAGGTACAGTCCACGAGTGGCAGCATATCTCTTTCTGACTCGGAGGAGGCAAAGGAGTTGGAGGACAACATCCAGCCGTTTACACAGAGTGATCAAAGTGAGTAAAACATGGCTTTGGCCCCAACAGCTATGCTTGTGGATAAGTTAATGTACGAAAACTACTCCGTATGGGCTCTTCGCATGAAACATTATCTGGTGAGGGAAGGGCTGTGGACTTATGTGTCAGCCCCCCCCCCGGCTGCTCTGACAGCAGAAGACATGACCAAAATAGAGAAAGCACTTGCATTAATAGTGCTCAGTGCCTCTGATGAACAATTGGTTTACATTTCGGGAAAAACAACAGCGAAAGCAGCCTGGGACAGTTTGGCAGCTGTCTATGTGCAGAAATCCTCAGGCTCCATAATGTCCTTAATGAGGAGAATGTACAAAACTGTTATGCTGGGACACCAGATTGTGAGAGAGCATTTGAATTCACTCACTAATTGTTTTCAGCTACTTGCAGAGAGGGGTAAAGAAATATCTCAGGAAGATAAAATATATATCATATTGTGCTCTTTGCCGGAGAAATATGACCCTTTTGTCTCTGCACTGGAAAATTTGGAGCCGACAGCTTTAACTCTTGACTACCTGTGTGGGAGATTATTCCAAGAGGAAGATAAGCTGAAACAACGCCGAGAGTTGGCAGCCAGCCATTCTGGGAATGGTGCCAGCCAGTCCGAGAGCCGTGCCAGCCAAGCCAAGAGTCGAGCTGATGTGCAGGAAAGCAGTGTACACAAAAATGAGCAGCAAATCAGCCAGCCTCTACTTGCTTTAAAGACACGCTGGTGTTATCGTTGTGGGTCTACTCAGCATATTCAAAGGTTTTGCACTCGGAAGACACAACGTGCCACCAACGCATTCAAGGAAGGAGGTGGGCCTAAGTCTCAAAATGTGACAAGACAACTGGCAACTCTGGTGACTGCCAATGAGACCTCTACGCCAGATATCTGGGTTCTCGACTCTGGCACATCGCAAAATTTTGTGAGGGATAAAAGCTTGCTGTTTGACCTGCAGCCAGCTAACATGGACCATGTAAGTCTTGCAGATGGGGCCCCTGCACTTGTTGATGCTCAAGGGAAGGTATTATTTCCTAGTTTAAATTACACATTCCACAGTGTCTCATGTGTTCCTAGCCTACAGCACAACCTGCTTAGTGTGTGTGCATTAACTAAAGCCGGTTTCACTATTCTCTTTGAGAAACAACAATGCAATATTCTAAAAGAGAACAGGGTACTTGCAACGGGGAAGGTACAGAACGGAGTGTATGATCTGGAAAATAGGTCTGGGCAAGTTCAGTCTGTGTTAAGTAACAAAGCATTTCATGATGAATGTATTCATTTTTTTTTATTTACATGAGGCTTATATACCACCCATAACCCCTAGTGGGTCTCAGAGCGGTTTACAGACTTACTACTATATAGTAGTGATTAGACCTACCTAGGGCCACATTTCACAAGGGGAGGGACTTCCCTATCGACACCCGGTTGGCAGCGCCTCAGCGCCTTCTCTCTGCGCCCGGCGGGGTCCACATGTTGTCATTTTCCTGGCTTCTTTCTGGCTGCCCGGCGACCTTCTCCCGGAGGCTCGGTGTTTTTGCGTGCAAATGCTTCTTCAGCTGCAGCTTCCGGCTCACGTCCTTCCGGCTCCAGCCGGGCTGCGCCGTCCTGCGTCCGCTTCGCCTGCGTCTCGCATCCTGCGTTCGCTCCGCCTTCCGTCAGGTCTTGGTCATCCGGATATCAGCCGCCATTGTTGTTTTTCGCCGCTGCCGCCTTTCACCTCCGTTGCTGCTGCCAACACTCCTGGCACGGAACCAGGAGGTGGGTGCCCCCTGCCACCTAGGGCAGGTACCCATTTATCTACTCGTTGTTTTTACCTTTCGAACCGCTGGGTTGGCGGGAGATAAATAAAATAAAAATAAAAAAATAAAATTTCATGATGAATGTATTCATGTTTACCATAGGCGATTGGGACACATGTCGTTCAATACACTGACCAAAACATTTGCTTGCATAGGTGTGGATAAGGTGAAACAATGTCAAACATATTTATACTGTGATATTTGCAAGCAGAGCAAGTCTCAAGCACACCCCATAGCAAATGTCAGTAATAGGGTTACCCAGAGGCCTCTAGTTCTTGTACATGCTGACGTCATTGGCCCCTATCCAAATAGTATTTCAGGTTAAAAAATATGCATTATTGCTTGTGGATGATTACTTGAGATTCTATTGGTCCTACCCATTAGAGAAAAAATCTCAAGTGTGTGAAACACTTAAGCAATGGGCTAAAAGTGTGCAGAAGCAATTGGGACAAGAGGTTGTATCTTTTCAAAGTGATTTTGGTGGTGAATTCATTTCACAGGAGTTACAGAAATGGTTCATTTCACAAGGCATACAACATAGAGTAGCAAACACAGCGAGTCCTGAAGAGAATGGAATTGCAGAAAGGAGGGCAGGCATATTGCAAACTGTTATGCACTCAATGTTATGTGATTCTGGGTTGCCCAAATCTTTTTGGGCTGAATGTCTAAGATGTGCTACTTACAATGTCAACAGAGTTTGGTGCAGAACCATAAATGACATACCATTCAGGGCCCTCTATGGCAAAAACCCTTCTTTACAACATCTAAGAATTTTTGGTTCAAAAGCATGAAACAGAGACGTAAGGGTGGTCCCAGAGCTCAAAAGCTCACATTCATTGGTTATCAGACTGGCATGAAAGCTTACAGATTTGTGAATGCTAACAACATGCTTGTATTTAGCTGGTCAGAAAAGTTCTGTGAACAAGTGAACTGGTCTCGAGTTCATGCAAATGAAACTCCAGAACAGGTTATGTTGCCGGTGACAGAAAGTGCTGAGTGTAAACAGGAAATTAAATGGGAAATTTCTTCTCCTGAAAGACAAGCCTCTGACTCAACTCACAGTTCGCCACTGCCACCTAGAGTGTCTAGTTGAGCAACAAAGGGAGTACCTTCACAATGTTATGGTATCAATCATGTGTATGTAAAGGTGCCTGACAATTATTCTGAAGAGTTATCTTTAGAAGAATCGCAGCGAAATGCGTGGATAGATGCTATGGAGGCGGAATTTAACTCTCTGAAGTCACACAATGTGTTTTCCACTGCCGTGTTGCCCGAAAATAAGAAAGCAATTGGTTGTCGTTGGCTATATAAGTTAAAACAAAAGCCTAATGGTGAGGTACAATATAAAGTGCACCTAGTCGCAAGAGGCTTCAACCAAATAGAAGGTCTAGATTACGATGAAACGTTTTCATGTACTGTACGTAATGAGACTATCGGAGTAGCTCTTGCACTAGCGTCTGTGAAGAACATGCAAGTCAATCACTTCGATTTCAAAACAGCATATTTAAATGCTCCCATCAAAGAAGAGCTGTATATGCAACAAATCCCAGGGTTCAGTACTGGAGGTAACAATAAGTTCTGAGATTACAGAAAGCACTTTACAGCTTAAAGCAAAGCAGTTTCGAATGGGGGCAGTTTCTCAGCAGAGCACTCACAGGTCTTGGTTTCACTCAAAGTGTAGCTGATCCATGTCTTTATAGTGTTAAGGTTCAAAATGAGTTTTGTTATGTTCTTGTGTTTGTGGACGATATTTGTTTTGTACACTGTTCTGAACAGCAACTGACTTGGTTCATTAAGACATTGCAACCAGTGTTCAAAATGAAAAACCTGGGTCCAATACAGAACTATCTTGGAGTTCAGATCTCCAGGGACGAGCAAGGAAATTTTGCACTCAGCCAAGAGATTAAAATTCTGGAGTTATTGCAGAAATATGGTATGACTGATGCTAATGTTGTGGAAACCCCAATGACCACTAGTTACTGTAAAGAATCTAATGAGAATTTGTTTCCCCACAAAGAGGTATATCAGTCTCTTGTTGGTTCTCTTTTATACCTTGCATGTTCAACAAGGCCCGACATATCCATAGCTGTTCATTGGTTATGTCAACACTGCAATTGTCCTTACCAAAAGGACTGGGTCACAGCAAAGCATGTGTTAAAATACCTAAAAGGGACAGCATCAGAAAAACGTGTGCTGGGAGTAAATAAAAATGATGATGTGTATGCATATTGTGATGCAAGTTGGGGGGATAGACCTGATTTGGTGCCCTAGTAGGATGGAAATCCATAAAACAGACACACGTAGCCACCAGCTCGTGTGAATCAGAATTTTCAGCAATTAGTGATGTCACTATACAACTTGAATGGTTTTATCAATTGCTGTTGGATTTCAATGTGCAAAGCAAACTGCCTATTACAGTTCTCTGTGACAGTTCTGCTGCAAAACAATTAGCTCACAGTCAAGGAATGAGAACTAGGAGCAAACACATTGCTAATAGATATCAAAATGTAAAGTCTGCTATATGTAACAATTTTATTTGTATACATCAATGTGCATCTGCAGAAAATATTGCAGATTTGTTCACAAAGTGTTCAACTGTAAGTAGATTTCAACTGCTAAAAAGTAAATTGTGTATGTGTTAAGCTGCATCTTGGGAGGCGTGTCAGCATATTGTTTTGTATTGCTGGCAAGATGACAGCTAAGATAATGTGAGTCAGTTAGATCATCTTGATCCAGAAGTGACAGGAGTAGTGTAATGTGACATGTCACTAGATCAGGATTGCATCATACTCACAGGAGTCACAGTGAGTCAGCACTATGATGTGATTGGTGCTTCACAGTATAAATTCTGTGTACTCTGTCTGTACAGTATCACTCTCATAATTTGGATGTCTTGCGAAGCACTTTGTTAGTCTGTCTATGAATGTGGATTCTATCAGTGCTTACTTGGACTGTATGTATAATATTGTAAATAAAACCACTGTATATAGTTCAGCACTAACATATTGTGGTTTGGATTATTCGCCGCGCTTCCACTACACCATCACAGTGAGGTCTGGTGGCTGGAAGCTGCTTGGGCCTCGCTACAGGAACTGGGGGTGGGGAAGGAGACCGGGGGAGGGGGGTGGAGGAGATCGGTGAGGCCCAGTGGCTGGAAGCTGCTCGGGCTTCGCCACAGGAATTGCAGGTGGGGGAGGAGACTGGGGGAGGGGTGGAGGAGATCGGCGAGACCTGGCAGCTGGAAGCCACTTGGGCCTCGCTGCAGGAACTGACTGGGGGTGGGGAAGGAGACCGGAGGAGAGGCAGTGGAGGAGATCGGCGAGGCCCGGTGTCTGGAAGCCACTCAGGTCTTGCCGCCGGAGCTGGGGGTGGGGGAGGAGACTGGGAAAGGGGGTGGAGGAGACCGGGGAAGGGGGGAATCGGCAGGCTCGGTGGCTGGCAGCCACTCAGGCCGCTGGGGTACGGGGATGGGGGGGGATGCTTACCTG
>NW_015167063.1:1379691-1445025 GCF_001447785.1 Gekko japonicus
CCCCCCCCCACGAGTATCGCGGGTCCCCTTTCTTGTATACACTAATGAGGTCTGAACTGGCAGAGAATGAGCAAGACATACTGTGGGGTCAAGGATGATAATACAATCACAATGTTGACTCAGTATGCAGTAGTGGTGAAAAGGGCAAATTCTATGCTAGGGACAGATTGAAAAGAAATCAACCAGTGTTGTTATGCCCTTTAAAACATCTATGGTGCTGCTAAATATTGAAAACTATTTTATTATATTTCAGTATTGTAGAGCATGAAAGGGCAGTCAAAATGGTTAAGGGCTTGAAGCACTTCCCTGTGAGGAAATACAAAGAAGTCTAGGTTTTTTTGTTGTTGCTTTGAGAAAAAACAACTGAGGACATAATAGAAATTCTCTTTATCTGTTTCCCCTCATTCTAGAACTAAGTTGGGAAAACCCAGGGAAGCTGATGGTCAATAGATTCAGAATAGATTAAAGGGACTGTTTCTTCAATCAATGAGTAAATCATTTATGAAATTTATTTTCGGTAGATATACTGGCAGTGGCAGCCACTAATTCAGCAAGCTTTATAAGAAAGCTAGATAAATTCATGGAGAATGGCTGAATGTATCTTCCATGTTCAGAGGCAAAAACTATAAAAATATTAGTGCTGAGGGACAACAACAGGGGGAGGCTTTGACCTCCAGACTGTGCCCTGTATGTAGAGGCATGTTGTTGGCCACTTTTTGAAATAGGTTGATGGACTACATTGTCTAACTCATAATGGCTTTTGTTATGTTCTAGATTTCCTCTGATTTAAAAAAAATTTGATAGTAGCCATGGGGAGCCTGAATTGAATTGAGGATGTAAACTTTGTTGATCTTAAAGGTGCCACTGGACTCAAACTTCTTTCTATTGCAGAGCTACTGTTGCCTGAGCCCTGTTCCGCAGGGAAGGGTGGTTTAAAATCCAATCTAATAAAATAACTTTTCTCTGTCAATTAAAAAAGCAGCACAGGGAGGGAAGGGTGACATCCCACAGTGCCATGGCCTTGAATTACATCAAGCCCCCACCCCCACAGCAACTTGTAGATTTTTTTTAACTAATGGAAGATTGGATAATAAATCATCTGCCTTATCATGTTGAGTAAAGAGAAAACCAAGCTGAACTGTGAAATTAAATCTGCAAGTCTATTTAATTGCATACCCATAATCAATAGCCCAGTTTTTCAAAACTGTTTTTAAATTCTTTAAAAATACCCATGATTTTCAAAGTTAACTGTAACACACTAAATATGAAATGATCATGAGTCCAAAATTCAAAACATATAAATCCCAGCACTAATTTTAGCCTACCCTACTGCTCATTCTAAAGAGAATTTATGCTCCAAGTAAAGATTATTGACTGTCCTTTGAGCCTTTGTATTGGTTGCCATTTGAATAGGTATATTTGCCTTGAGCCTTGAACATTCCAGAACTATGAAGGAAAGACTTGGCCTTCACCTACTGAGTCAGAAAGTCTATTTGGCCTTTTTTCTTGGAAGTGTTTTTTAACAATCACTTCTGCATTGTGCAGCTTAGATAATAAATTTTACAGCGGTTAACCATAAGTATATTATGCAAACTAGATCTTATTCTAACTCTTCAAGGATGAGCGACTAGTACATTTGATTCATTGTTATTGCCTGAGAGCTGGTAGAATAATATTTTGGGAGAAGAGTGTCTATGTTAAAATGCTAACTTGCAAAAATTTAAGTTATAGTAGGATCTGGAATTATTTAAGAACCTCAGACATTTTGGGTTGTATTCAACCAGCTTTTCTGCTGGTGAAAAAGGGAGGAGGAGTCTGCTTTGACCACCCCAAAAGGGATATGGATAAAAAGTATGTGGGGCAAGGTGTCTGAGGCAGGATACTGGGCAAGACTGAGCAAAAATGGTAACTATGTCCCATCCCTTTATGTGCTACTTTATGTTTTGGAACAGTAGAAGCTGAAAGAGAGACAAGCTAGTTACCAGGCAGGTTTTTATATCAACTGAGTGGATCCACACAGCTTCCGATGATTTAGCGGGAACTAGGATTGTTTTAAACCATGAACCTTTGTTACCTGAATTGCCTGTCTCTGTTTGGATGGGGAAATTAGCAAGGAGACCAAATTGGCAGGATGGGCGTAACAGGTGGGATCTTACACCTATGTATACCAGGGTCAGTTTCAAAGAGAGACGCTCTCAAATAATTGGGACTGAGTTGAAGGAAGGTTGTTTTATTGAAGACTACTGATTAAATGCAAAGCATACACACAAGGCAATCAAATAACACGTAAGCAAGGCTACAGCAAAACGGAGGAGCTTAAAGACATAGTTTTGAGGTGATATTTACCATCCATATGTGCAGACGTCCAATGAAAGAAAATTGTAAATGGCCAGCGTATCACGAACAAAGGAGGGGACCCAAACTGAGCTTGAGGGGTCTACTCTGTTAGGCAGCCTAGAGTGACACACAGAGCTATGGCTGGCCCCCTTTTTAATACCCGAGAGACTGAGAGGTTTCCCATACCTTACATCAAAAAGGTGTGATGGCACTCTGTTGGGTACATCCTGGAGTGTGCATAGGTTGATGGCTGATAATTGTCTTCTACTTCAAAGTTAATGGTTCTCTTTGGCAACCCAAAAGAATAGCCTAGAAAGAAGACCATAAATCTGCTTCCCAGAAAAATGTTTACATTTAAAAGGAAGTATGACCCACATTTAAAAGGAAGTATGACCCAGGAAGGGGAGCCATAAAGGACAGATGTAGGTGCTTTGCAGAGAAATGTTGCCAAAGGAGGTTTATACATGAGAGAGACAAAAGAAGTTTTCAGAGGAAGAAGATCTCCAATATTGGGACATGCTGGAATGCTGAGAGCGCTGACACTTACTTGGGGGGGGGGGAGGCAGATTACATCTAGACAAGACAGATTTTCTACTTCAGCCACCTCCAGGGCCCACATTTTAGGCAAGCTCTCATTATCATCCATGTGTGTGTCCCCCTTTAGGACTGTCACAGACCCAAGAGTAGTGCCTTGCAGGACCCTGGGGAATTCAGAGATGTGGGTGCCTGTACATGTGAGTGTGACAGGCTACCACTTTTGATGCAGGGTATACCGGTGGGGTTACACCTTCCCCTCCATTACCAGGTGTTCTAAAGGTAGCAGATATAAAGGTTTTGAGTTCACTGTTGTGAGGTAAGTTTTCTGGTGAGCAGGGGTCAGTTGGAGCTGGAGTGCGGTGGAGCGGCGCTCCGGTAGAGAGGAGGCGAGGGAGTGGGCACATTGTCAGCAAGCTGCCATAAGATGGTGTATTCATTTCTCTGTGTTACATTGCACCCTGCTCATCCCCCTTGTATTTTCCTGTGTAGGTGTTTACTGTCTTTTGCTGCTATATCTGCGGAACTGCTCAAGGTCAACCAGCTGGAGGTGGGATGGAGTTATGGCATTGCTTAGCTTATTATGTATCTCATGCCTGAGAACTGAACTAGTGTTTATGCTGCAGAACCATTGTGTTCCCAAGGAATTGGGCGCTTGTTTTATCTGCCTTCCCGCCAGCGGGAAGTGGACTCATTGGTCCTCACCTGGTTCAAAGTTCCTTTATTATGTTTCCTTAGGGGGCTTGTAATTATTCCTAACAATGCTTGTGTTCTGATCTCATCATTGCTTTATAATAAACTCTACTTTGTTCTTCAAACGTGGATTTATTCGAATGCATGGGGAATCGGACACACATGACCAAGCCCCGCCCTCTGCTCTCAACAATTGCTGGGAGGGAGGTCAGGAGGGACAGACGGTGGGTGCTCCACAGGTAAAGACTTCGACTCCCGAAGTGAAGGGGCCAGCGCCAGCCTGAGTTCACACAGGGCATCTGCACGGTCCTAGCATTCTCCCACCTCCAACCTCACCATCGCCAGGGCCACTGTGTGACAAAGTGTTGGACTAGATGGGCCATTGGCCTGATCCAACATTGGCTTCTCTTATGTTCTTATGTAAGGTTTATTCAGGTACAAGCTCTCCCTCCTCTGTGAGGACAGATCTGCACGTTCTCTCCCCCCCCCCAATAGCTAGCAATCCAAAATAGTCTAGTGGAGCCTGAGTGGTGGGTGTTGCCTTTTGACACACTTCCGGTGATGTCAGGGGGTGTGACATATGCAAATAAGTTATGCTAATGAGTTATGCTAATGAGCTCCTGCACCTCTTTTTCTACGAAATGACCCCTGGTGGTGAGCAAACAGAATACAGAGATCTCTGAGGCAGGATTTTTATATAAACAACAAAGAAGATTTATTTATTTACAAACTGGTTTCAAGGAGCACATCAACAGCACTGATCTCCAAGTAGACAAAGGAGAGACCTGGCAGAAGCACATATGCTTAAACTAGCTATGGCTTCAGAGAGTAGTTTGAATATTCTTTAATGCTTTCAGGATAAACAGGCTTTTACTGACTAGCCATTAGGTTGGATCCTCTCACCCACACAAGATTCCACCCATACCAACCTGCCCTTTCCCAAGCATCAGACTAAATGGTACAAGATCTGCTCATTACCAGAGACAGGCCTAACACTAGGGTACTCTATTCTCTCTCAGAGGCAGAACTAAACCACTCAACCACACTATCAAGCAGAAGTACCTTTCACTCTGCCTGCTCTTTCCCTGAGCAGACATGAGCTCTCTCTGCTCTCTCCCTGAGGCAGAACTCAAGCTCTGCTCTCTCCTTGAGGCAGACTGAACTAAACTCCTGCTGTACTTCTCCCCAACATTCCATCCCCTTCTGAAAGGTGATTGGTTGCTGAAGCAGTACTCCCATAGGCTCAAGGGAGTGGCTGTTTTTCCCTTCAAGGGCAGGACAGCCTCCTGTCCATCATAACCTCCATATGCAGTGTCTCTTTGTTAGTCTCTTCTGTTCTTATGTAACAATGCAGCATCAATGCACAGTTCTTTTTGTGATCCGGTTTACATTGCTTCAGTATTACAGGATTTAATTACTCTAATTGCCATTTTTGTAACCCCTTTTCTTTCTTCTACTATGCTACTAGCATATGTACAGAATAGTTATAGGTACATATCCAGAGTTTCCCCCAACTAATTTATCTAGTGTGAGAATAAGCAAAGTTACCCTCCAGACTAGTAGATAAAGATGAAGAAATTGGTCTTACCAATGAATCCTGTACCAATAAGGTCTTTTGTCATTTTCCATAGGGGCCAAATAATCTGTTCCAGACTTCGCATTCTTTCTCAGTTATCAACATTATTGTATATTATTAGCTATGAAGCTCAGAAAGGAGATGTCACTTGCTTGGGGGGGGAAATGTACCAATTTTGCTTGGAGAAAAAATTGTACCAGTAATGTCTGCTGTTACCCAAGGACCTACCTTCCCACCTACCCCAACCCTCAGACATACATCTTGTTTTCCCAAAGAGGACAGGAGTAACTGGCCATGTGGGTGTATGTGTCTGTTTAAACAGAGAATTGTTCCAGCTAGGATCAATCTTTCCTGCACAAAGAACATTAATGATAATTAATATTAACCAGCAAGCAGTTTCTTAACCCAGTGTATGCTCATTGACTAACAAGCAAAAAACAGATTAAAGCGAAAATACTGGCTTTCCGTGTTTAATAGGAAGAGGAGTCATTACTATCTATGCCTACCTAACTAGGCAAAGGTGGGAATTGATGATCTCTGCTTTTGATTGAACTACTTTGGCAGAAATTGACATTTTTAAAGACTTGGCCCATATTAGCAGTCATGATTATATCATCTGCTCCAGATCCATGGATTCTGTTCATCACTTGAATCTCAAAACAGAATGGCTGCTCTATGAATGTACAGAAGGCCTCCTTCATCTTGCATTGGATGAGGACACCATGATGCATCCAAGCAAATCGTTGGCCTAGTTTGCCCAGAAATCTCTAGCAAATCCAAAGCCAAATTCTAATTTTAGCAAAAGTCAACAAGATCTTACACAGAAGCTTTCCATTGCAGACAAGCCATGAAGACTTGGAATAATGTTCTCAGTGCCAACCCAACTAGTTAAAAAACAAAACTCCAGTTTGTACCTCTGTTACCTTTTCCTGTTCCTTCTTCAGGTCCACAATGTCTTTGGATGATTAAAACTGCTTCCAGCAAATGTAGGAGTACCATAGCAGCATTATGGTACTTGCCTGTTTCATGGTCAGTCTGTTAGACATAGCAGTGATTGCACTACTGACCATATACAAAAACAAATAAGCATAATAACCCCTCCTTTTCTTTAAAAGTTCCTGTAGTATGTAATTAATAGCTATGTGGAAGCAGTGGCATGTATCTACCAC
Source organism: Gekko japonicus (assembly GCF_001447785.1). Taxonomy (NCBI): domain Eukaryota; kingdom Metazoa; phylum Chordata; class Lepidosauria; order Squamata; family Gekkonidae; genus Gekko; species Gekko japonicus. The sequence continues at coordinate 1,386,001 of NW_015167063.1, forward strand.
TCCACTGAGCAAACTTTGAATTCCTTCTCTGGTTTAAGGGGCCCTTATTGAGGTTAACTGGTTTGGTTAGCCCAGTCACTATTAGTTAGCAGAATGCTTAAATAAGCTACAAATGCAGGAGCATCACTTTACCAGGTTACTCAGCTTACAAAGCTACACAGAGCCACATTGCAAGTTTAGAAGAGAAATACTTCTCTCTTTATTTGAGAAGTACACTTTGGATAGGAAAGAGCAGATTGATCTATTACTAACTTACTAGCTAAAGGATGGAGGCCCATCTGCCTCTTGGTGCCAAGAGAGGACAGCATGTCCCTCTCTTGGTGCGTGCTAGTAGAGAGCAAGTCTTCATTCAGAGAGAGAGAGATGCAGGAAAAGGGAAATTGGTCCCTGAGATTACAATCTGCATTTCAAAGAGGATAGTAGCAGAAGAGTAGATACAGGAAGAAAGGTCAGTGTGCCTATCTACCTATCCAGCCTCTCTTGCCACTCAGTCTGGAGGTCTAAGGCAGGGGATATCGCATCTGGAACTTCCAAATCCCCTCTCAATGGACCATGGTTCAGATGGACCAACTTCATTCCATCTCTCAATAATTCAAATCGTTCTCTGGGTAGAGGCTTGGTGAGGGCATCTGCAATCATCTCTTTCATTGGGCAGTGGATCAGCTTGAAAATTCCTTCTTGCTACAGATGTCTCACCATCAATGTGCCTGGTACGCTGCCTCACATCTTCTTTCTCAGAAATGCGGCTGCAACTTTTGTTGTCCTCATACACTATAACAAGCTTTGGTACATTTAGGCCCATGTCTTTCAATAGTTGTAGCAGCCAACGTGACTCTTGATACATACCATGATGGAGTTGGTAGAGATTTGTTCTGGGTGATGAGGAGGAAGAAGAAGAGATTGGATTTATACCCCGCCCTTCACTACCCAAAGGAGTCTCAGAACTGTTTACAACCCCTTTCCCTTCCCTCCTCACAACAGACACCCTGTGAGATAGGTGGGGGACACAAGGCTCTTTTGATTTCTTACCATCATACGTCCGATGGATATGGCACACACCCCTCTGCCCGGACAGACAATGGCAAACCTACCTTACTTGGCACAATTGCCTACAGCTTGCATTAAGGAGGTGGGGAAATGTTGGCCCAGGAGTTTCTTTCTCTAGAATTTAACAAGAATGTTTAATAACTGTCCTCTCCTATGGAATTACAAATTGGTTGCACTTGTGACCTATTCTTCTTCAAAAAGCACAAGGAAGCATATCTGGATTATCTTTACAACATTTTTGTGAGGTACAGTCAGTAGGCTGAGTGAGTGACAGTGACTGCTCTGATCAGCTTCATGGCTGAGAGGGGATTTGAATCCAAGTCTTCCTGGTACAAGCACAACATCCTATACCACTTTTTCCAATCTCCTCCTGTCTCTGCATTTTCAGAGGACCCACCAAAGATGGGGATGCTTAATAAGAATAATGGGAACTTTAATTATTAATAGAGACTAGGATTGAGAAGAAGTGCATCAAAGTATACATCAGCAGTTAGGGCAGGTATTGATTGCTAATGCCCTATTATTCTGACTTTTCTCAGCAACAGCTGGAGCTATAGACTTTAGATGGTTTCTGCAATTTAGTTTTTGCAACTGAAGAAAACAAAAACAAAACCACTCTAATTAGCAATTTTGAGGTCTAACAAAAGAGGAAAATGTGGTAAGAATGATAAAGTTGCATATCACTTCTATCTATATTGGTGAGGCAAATTCTTATGAGCTTTTTTTAACATAATATTTTATTAACAAAAAGGGGGATATAATTATGAAGTGTGGTGCAGCAAGAAGTAGGCAACAGTTTCATATTCAAAAGTGTTCTTTGGGTGTGAACAAGTTTATTCATTCCAAGATTTCCAACTCAACAAAACTCATTTTCAGTGGAAAAACCATAGAAAGCTCTTTGAATGGATTGCTTCCATCTAAACCATTTGGCTAGTCTATGAAATGGGTATATTCTAGAAATAGATGGGATGAATGGATCCATTTGATCTTTGGAAATTGGCCTATAGGAAACACCTTTATTTTTGAACCCTTCTCTATAAAAACATTTAAAAAAGAAGCAGCAGCAGCCAACTGTTTACTTTTTATTTAAAATATTCATCTTGGAAAATAATGCTTGAGTTAAAACAAAGTATTGCATAGATGCAGGGCTATTGATCCATCAAAATGTGTCAGAAAAGTCTGAAACTCTCCCCCAGCCAAGCAATGTAGAGTGAGAGTAGTAAAATGTGCAACATATTGATACTAGCAGGGCTCTAGTCGGGGGGGAGCTCTCAGGTATGGAGCTCCGGAAGAGAATCTCTAGGGGGCGGGGCGGTCACGTGGTGAAGCCCCGCCCCCTTCTTTACCCCGCCCTCTGCTTCGATCCTCATTCCGTTTGGGAATGAGGATGAAGCAGGAGGGTAAGTAGCCGGGCCTTCTGACACACTTCCGGTGATGTCAGGGTGTGTGGCCTTCTGTCACTTCCGGTGATGTCAGGGGGCGTGGCATATGCAAATAAGTTATGCTAATGAGTTATGCTAATGAGCTCCGGCAGCTCTTTTTCTACAACAAGACCCCTGGATACTAGGCCAGGGCATAAGTTTCACCAGGGACCAGACATCATTTCTCTGGACCAGTGAAAACTTGTAGCACAAACATATGCAGACCACATTCACAATGAATGAGTCATGAAAGAAAATTTTGTTTATTTCTGAACTGACATTAAGTTGATTATATCATGTTAACAGGCTTGCAGCTGGGGCAGGCTCCTTCTCATGGGACCTGGTAAGGTGTATCCATCTCCCACCACACCTGGGCTCTGAATGTCAATATGCTGAACAGGAGGGGTGTGTTGGCTGTGAATGTCAATTGTAACTCAATATAGGGATTTCCTATGTTTAATTAATCATCAATATATCTAATTCTCAATGTGGCCAAATATACTTAAATCCAGAGATTGGAGGCGTGGACAGATCTTTCTACAAGCCTGAGAAAAGCCCCAGGTTTGCAGAAAAAATTGAAATCCAAAAAAACAAGATATTGGGGGATTAAAGCCAGATCAGATTTTGCAACTGAATCAGGGTCCCCATGTCCCTTGGATTGCTGATTGCATCCTATCCCATTCCATGGGATTTCAGATGAGCTGTCTGGTAAAGACCTCTCTTCTTCTTTTTAACAATTTCCCCAGAGTGTCTGCAGAGACCACAGATGTAGGAGAAACTGTTTTCCTAAGTAGATTCAGGTAGGCAGCTGTGTTGGTCTAAAGCAGCAGAAAAAAGTTTCAGCATGATAGCATGGTCTCAATTAATTACTCTCAGCATTCCACAGTTAAGAAGAGTACATCTGCCCATCAGTCTCCAATTCTGATATATTTATTTCCCTCACTATGTTTTCTCCTAGAATTAAACCCAAACAAATGGTGACCATATAAACTAAGCTTGTTATTCCAGTTTGGTCCTTGCATCTGTTAAACACCTTTATGATGTATGATAATTTGCTGCTTATCTATAAGTATGGACTGGTAACTTCCATTTCAATGTATCTGAAGAAGTGCACATGCACACAAAAGCTTATACCTTGAATAAAACTTTTTGTCTTAAAGGTGCCACTGGACTCAAACTTTGTTATGTTTTCCTAAATGTTAGAATAGTTTCTTAGAACACAGTTCTAGGTGCTAACCTATTCTAGCACTTAATAAAATATTCCCTAAATGCTGATCAAGCCCTCCCAAGGACACCATCATCAATAGATCTAATTCTCAATGTGGCCCTATCTGTGGATGCTTAATTTCAGTGACTGCAGCCATTAACGGGCAAGACAGATCTTTCCTCGAACCCAAAAAAGCCCTAAGCTTGCAGAAAAATCTGGAAAAAGTCCATCAGGGTGTTAAAACACCCCCAAATAATAGAAGCAGTGCCTGTAACTTTAAGAAAACCTGTGGCCATTGTTGGAAAAAGAGTAGGTTTTTGTACCCCATTTTCTCTACCTTCAGGAGTCTCAAAGTGGCTTACAATCACATTCCCTTCCCTTCCCACATGCACGAACAACCTATCCTATGAAAGCCAGTGTGGTGTAGTTTTAGTTTTAGACTAGGGTTTGGGAGACCCAGATTCAAATCACCATTGTGCTGTGGAAACTAACTGGGTAGCCATGGGCCAGTCAAACACTTTCAATGTAACCTACCTCAACTTCATAGGGCTGTTGTGAAGGTAAAATGGAAGAGAATAAGCTGCTTTGGGTCCACACTGTGGAGAAAGGCAGGGTATAATTGAAAATACAATAAATATAGCTGAAGATGGGGGGGGCACATAAAATGTAAGTTGGTGGGTGAGTGGGAAGGACAGAAGGAAAAAGAGAAAGGTTAGGATACAGGAGCTACCAGTAGGATGGAAAGTGGGCTGTGGTGGCTCAGAGGTTAAGATGCTGAGCTGCAGACAAGAAGGTTCGAGACCCTAGTGCTGTGTGACAGAGTGAGCTCGCATTTCTGGCCCCAGTTCTTGCCAACCTAGCAGTTCGAAAGCAAGAAATTGCAAGTAGATAAATAGGTACTGCTTTGGTGAGAAGGTAACAGCGGTCCATGCGCCTTGGCATTTAGACATGCCAGCCACATGACCACGGAGAAGTCTTCGGACAATGCTGGCTCTTCGGCTTGGAAACGGAGATGAACTCAGTCCCCTGCTTGTAATATCAATTTCAGTCCTTAAGACTGTTACAGAGCTGGGTGACTTAAACAATGTTTACTCACTGTTGACTAAATTTGGATAATATATTTATTTACTTATTTAAATATTTCTACCCCACATTTCCTTTTGGTTCACAGCAAGATGCCTTTGCCTCCAAGCAAGGCTGTATATCTAGCTGCACTGATGTCTTTGGTTGAATATTATAAATTTATACAACCTAATCTTCATTACTGATCGCTACGGAAACAAAATGGTATGAATGGAGATTCAGCACAATCACTTTTATTGCCATGCTTTTAAAATCAGTCAGTTTCACAAAGCAGATTTTATGATCCTGTTACACCTATTACTTTTGTCAGGGGTCTTTTGGAGCCGGAGCGCGCCAGAGCACTGCTCCGGCAGCCCAGGAGCCTGCACTAATGGCAGCGGCGGCAAGCCCAGCCCCTAGCTCCCCGCACCGAAAGCGCTGTGGCTTGAGGGAGGCCAGAGAGCCCTGCCGCCATGTCCCCTGGGCCCACGCAGGAGCGCTGTGGCTCGGGGAACACCAGGAGAGCCCCGCCACCGCATCCCCCAGGCCCATGCAGGAGCGCTGCGGCTTGGGGAATGCCAGGAGAGCCCCACCACCATGTCACCCAGGCCCGTGCAGGAGTGCTGCGGCTTGGGGGTGGCCGGACAGTCCCACTGGCACATCCCCCGGGCCCGTGCAGGAGTGCTGCGGCTCGGGGGATGCCAAGACAGCCCCACTGCCGTGTTCCCTGGGCCTGCGCAGGAGCACTTTGGCTCGGGGAGGCCGAAGAGCCCCACTGCCGGCTTCCCCGGGCCCTGCTGAAGTGGTAAGGGATCCGCGGGGGTGGGGGGAGCTTGATGGGGGGTGGGAGAGCCTCCCTCCCTCCCTCTATCTCTTTGCCATATTTCCCTCCTTTCCTTTTCTTTCCCCCTTTTCTTTCTCTCTTTCCCCCCTCCATGCATGCTACTTCTCTCTTTCTGCATTTTCTTTGTTTTTCTGCCTTCCCACCTCATCACTCTTTCTGTTTCTTCCTTCTTCCCTTCTCCCTTTCCCCCCCACCTTTTTCTTTTCTCTTTTTTCATCCTTTCCCTGTTTCCCTCCTTTTTCCCTTCTCTCTCTTTCTTTCCCTCCTTCTTTCCTTCTCTTTCTTTCCCTCTAGCCTTCCTTCTTTCCTTCTCTCTACTCTCTCTTTTTCCTTCCCTCTTTCCTCCTTCTGTGGCCCAAATCTAGTGAGAAGGGGTTTAAACTTTAAACCTCTTCTCTCTTCACTCCCCCCCCAGGCCAGCTGGGGAAGGGGAGGCTTTTGAAGATGCCCTCCCTGCTTCCTCTTCTGACATCACTTCTGGTGATGTCAGGGGGGGTGGCATATCCTAATAGCCTAGTAGCTCATTAGCATATCATATGCTAATGAGCTCCTGCAGCTCTTTTTCTATGAAAAGACCCCTGACTTTTGTGCTTTAAGAACAGGGGCAAAATGCAGTAGATGATGAGATTTGGAGATATGCTAAAACCCAACTGAGGGCAATATTATGCACCAGGAGGGAAACTGTAGCTAAGAGAATGTGTAAGCTAGAGGAGAGAGAGGTCACTGATATAGAAAACAATCCTTTGTGTGGTGTGTACACGAATAAGCTGTTTTCCTGTTCAGAAGATTAAATATATTAATAAAATGGCCCCACTTGGGCAGCTTTGTTTGCAAGTGCTGTCAGCTTTGTCAGCTTAACAAGCCTCTTTAACAAAAGCTGCGTAAAGCAATTTTACATGGGCCCATCAAGGCCCATTTAAACTACCATAATTCACATTTGCACATCTAACCATGAAAGGATGAAGCTGGGGATTTTATTGCAGTTGACTCCTAAAAGTAAGGTGGAGCAATAACTATTTTCAGGGATTGTGAAGAGGTTTTATACTTTAGGCCTTTGAGAACCATTGGAAAATATTTAGAAAGATTGCAAAGCAAAACAGGAGATGTTAAATAGTCACTATTTTAGAAAACAAAGCTTGAGCATTTGCTCTTTTGTCTCTTTGTGAAACTTAGCAGCAATCATTAAGCTCTTTAAACTCATAGACCAAAGTGATATGTAGGAGTTGTACGATTGTAAGTCCCCCTCATGGATCACTGCCTTGTTGTGGTGAGGGGGCTTGCATGGTTCGATGAGGCTGTGGGCTATGCCATGGAGGGCCACCCAAGACGGACAGGCCACAGCAGAGAACTCAGACCAAGTGTGATCCCCTGGAGAAGGAAATGGCAACCCACTCCACTATTTTTGCCAAAAAAAACCCCATGGACAGTATCAAAAGGCTAAAAGATATGACACCAGAAGATGAGCCCCTCAGGTCGGTAGGTGTCCAATATGCTACTGGGGAAGAGCAGAGGGCAAGTACAAGTAACCCCAGAAAGAGTGAAGTGGCTGGGCCAAAGCTGAAAGGAAGCTCAGTTGTGAATGTGTCTGATGGTGAAAGGAAAGTCCAATGCTGCAAAGAACAATACTGCATAGGAACCTGGAATGTAAGATCTATGAATCAAGGTAAGCTTGACGTGGTCAAAAATGAGATGGCAAGACTGAATATCGATATCTTAGGAATCAGTGAACTAAAGTGGACAGGAATGGGCGAATTTAACTCAGAAGACCATTATATCTACTACTGTGGCCAGGAATCTCATAGAAAAAATGGTGTGGCCTTTATAGTCAACAAGAGAGTGCAAAAGTCAGTACTGGGATACAATCTCAAAAATGGCAGAATGATTTCGGTCCGATTCCAAGGCAAACCATTTAACATCACAGTAATCCAAGTTTATGCCCCAACCACTGATGCAGAAGAGACTGAAGTGGACCGGTTCTATGAAGACCTACAAAACCTTATAGAACTAACACCAAAAAATGATGTCCTCATCATCATAGGGGACTGGAATGCTAAAGTAGGAAGTCAAAAGGTAACCGGAATAACAGACAAGTTTGGCCTTGGAAAGCAAAATGAAGCAGGGCAAAGGTTAACAGAGTTTTGTCAAGAGAACACACTGGTCATAGCGAACACCCTTTTCCAACAACCTAAGAGGCGACTCTACACATGGACATCACCAGATGGGCAACACCGAAATCAGATTGACTATATAATTTGCAGTCAAAGATGGAGAAGCTCTATCCAGTCAGTAAAAACAAGACCTGGAGCTGACTGTGGTTCAGATCATGAGCTACTCATTGCAAAATTCAGACTTAAACTGAAGAAAATTGGGAAAACCACGAGGCCATTCAGGTTTGACCTAGATCGCATCCCTGATGAATATACAGTAGAGGTGAAGAATAGATTCAAGGGTCTGGATTTGATAGATAGAGTGCCTGAAGAACTATGGACGGAGGTTCGTGACATTGTACAGGAGGCAGCAATCACCACCATCCCAAAGAAAAAGAAATGCAAGAAAGCAAAGTGGCTTTCTGATGAGGCTTTACAAATAGCAGAGGAAAGAAGGAAAGCGAAAGGCAAAGGCGAAAAGGAAAGATTTACCCAACTGAATGCAGATTTCCAGAGAACAGCAAGGAGAGATAAGGAGGCCTTCCTGAATGAACAGTGCAAAGTAATAGAAGAAAACAATAGAATGGGAAGGACTAGAGATCTCTTCAAGAAAATTGGAGAAATCAAGGGAGCGTTCCATGCAAAGCTGGCCATGATAAAGGACAAAAACGGTAGGGACCTAACAGAAGCAGAAGAGATTAGGAAAAGATGGCAAGAATACACAGAAGAACTATACAAGAAAGACCTCGATGTCCTTGACAACCACGACGGTATAATCACTGACCTCGAGCCAGACATCCTGGAATGTGAAGTTAAATGGGCCTTAGAAAGCATTACTAACAACAAAGCTAGTGGAGGTGATGGTATCCCAGCTGAGCTATTCAAAGTCTTAGAAGAGGATGCTGTTAAAGTTCTGCACTCCATTTGCCAGCAAATTTGGAAAACGCAACAGTGGCCACAGGATTGGAAAAGATCAGTATACATTCCAATCCCAAAGAAGGGCAATGCCAAGGAATGTTCAAACTATCGCACAATTGCACTCATATCACACGCTAGCAAGGTCATGCTCAAGATCCTACAAGCTAGGCTTCAACAGTACGTGGATAGAGAACTACCAGAAGTACAAGCTGGGTTTCGAAGAGGTAGAGGAACGAGAGATCATATTGCCAACATTCGCTGGATTATGGAGAAAGCAAGAGAGTACCAGAAAAATATCTACTTCTGCTTCATTGACTATGCTAAAGCCTTTGACTGTGTGGATCACAACAAACTATGGCAGGTCCTTAAAGAGATGGGAGTACCAGACCACCTCACATGTCTCTTGAGAAACCTGTATAAGGGCCAAGAAGCGACAGTTAGAACCGGATACGGAACAACTGATTGGTTCAGCATAGGAAAAGGAGTACGACAAGGATGTATACTGTCACCTTGCTTATTTAATATATATGCAGAGTACATCATGCGAAATGCTGGCCTGGATGAATCACAAGCGGGAATTAAGATTGCTGGGGAAAAGATCAACAACCTCAGATATGCAGATGATACCACTCTAATGGCTGAAAGTGAAAAGGATCTAAAGAGCCTCTTGCTCAGAGTAAAAGAGGAGAGCGCAAAAGTGGGCTTGAAGCTCAACATCAAAAAAACTAAGATCATGGCATCCGGCCCCATCACTCCTTGGCAAATAGAAGGGGAAGTCGTGGAAGTAGTGACAGACTTCACGTTCCTGGGATCCCAGATCACCGCAGACTGTGACTGCAGCCATGAAATTAAAAGACGCCTGCTCCTTGGGAGGAAAGCGATGGCGAACCTAAACAGCATGATAAAAAGTAGAGACATCACCCTGCCAACAAAAGTCCGCATGGTCAAAGCAATGGTATTCCCAGTAGTCATGTATGGCTGCGAGAGCTGGACTATAAGGAAGGCCGAGCGCCGAAGAATAGATTCTTTTGAACTATGGTGCTGGAGAAGACTCTTGAGAGTCCTTTGGACTGCAAGAAAAACAAATCAGTCAATCCTAAAAGAAATCAACCCTGACTGTTCCCTGGAAGGCCAGATAATGAAACTGAAGCTCAAATACTTTGGCCACCAAATGAGAAGGGTGCACTCAATGGAGAAGACCCTGATGCTGGGAAAGATTGAAGGTCAAAGAAGGCGGGGACGGCAAAGGATGAGATGGTTAGACAGTGTCATAGATGCAACGAACATGAAATTGAGCAAACTTCAGAGGACGGCGGAAGACCGGAAGGCCTGGCAGGATCTGATCCATGGGGTCGCGAAGAGTCGGACTCGACTGTGCGACTGAACAACAACAACAATTGCAAGTAAAGGCTGTACTGATCAATGTCCAAAAGTCACTGTCTCTCTTTTGGGTTAATCTTGAGTCCAGTGGCACCTTTAAGACCAACAAATGTTTATTCAAGATATGAGCTTTCGTTTGCATGCACATAAAAGCTCATACCTTGATTAAACGTTTGTTGGTATTAAAAGTGCCATTGGACTCAAAATTAACCCACAAGAGACAGTGACTTTTGGACATTGATCAGTACAGTACAGTACAGTACAGCCTTTACTTACAATCATACAACTCCTTCAAATCACTTTGGTCAATGGTTCTACTGCTTCAGACCAACACAGCTGCCCATCTGGATCTCTTGTGGATTGATATTGAGGCTGAACACAGTTAGGTGAAGTGCCATGACAGCTTTCTACAAAAAGCATGGAAGAAATGGCTGCCATTACAATAGGAAATTATGGTTCCTTGCAATGCTGTATTCTAACACAACCATGGTACGCATTTCATGACTCACGCCTCAGATAAGGTATACGAGGACCTGAGTCAGTAGCAACAGTTGTCATACTGAGATGTGAGGCTAGTGAAGGGAAGAAGTTCTAAGTATAATTAGGATGAGACGGTGAGTAATAACAAGTAGAATCCTGATTTCAGTGGTAAGGATTTAACCTTCAGCCAGAGATACAGACAGGGGAATTTGCTGATCCTCAGTTGCGAGACTCCTGAAATCCTCCTCAGTTGAATTTTTCCCTGGATTTTAGAAGTCTGAATTATTTGATGAAAACAAGGCACACGTTTTCTTTGTTTTCATATCAGAAACTTCATTTGTCCATTATTATTTCCACTCATTTTCACTGTTATATTTATTTTTTCCCCTTTACTGTGGGAAACACATTTCTGGATGAAACTTCCTTCTCTTCTGTTTGGATGTATTTTTAAGGATTTTATCCATCACCCAGCGGAACTCTCAGCCAAATTTCACATGGACAGGACAACAGGTCTCTGCTTTATGAACAATTAAAGATATAACATGTTTCTGGTTCTAACGCTGGTTCCTTGCCATTTTTATGAAAGTATTATAATTCTTGACCTAAAAATTATCCTTACCACATTAAAAGAGATGGGGCAAAGGGTGAGTTTTATAGGCAGTTACAGTTCCTACATGGCACAGTGGATGATGCAAGCATTTGGCATTACCCCCCCTCAAAGTCAGTGGCATTACATAGTGGACAGAAATAGGGATTTGGTCATCTGCAGAAGGCATGCCCAACAACCATTCTCAGTCTCCCCCCAGTGGCACATCATTCTTCTGGCTCACTTGCCCCTCAGAGGGTTTCCCTCTCTTGCTCTTTCTTTGGTACACTGCCAAGACATCAAGTATTCCCACCTGCTCATCTGCATTGCTGCTCTAAGTCTCTGCCTGGTACCCATATCTCCTGATACCCAAAGTCTGGCTACCATGGAATGGCTTGCTGCACTTGTGCACTCGTGGGGAAATATCAGTTTAGCAACTCAGTACCTCCCTTCCCCTGGCACCTGCTTTAAATAGTGTGCTTGATCAGTGAAGGTCTTATATGGTATACTGAAAACTGCCAGTATTTAAAATAGTAAATAATTTATTAAAAATAAAAAGTCCCCAAACATACGCTCTGCACTGCAATGGACCGAGCAAGGAATACAAAAGGAACGTGTAGATAAGCAATCCTCTGTACCTCAGTTCTATACATGTCCTTATTGCTCTTGTTCCAAGGCAGTCTCTTCAACATAGAAGTTATAGTTTGCTGAAAGTTTCCCATTACCTTGGAGTCTTTGTCCAGGCCGCCAGCCTTTTGTCTTCTCCATGTGGACATGGCTGCTATCAAGATGGAGCCCAGGTATGAGAGCTCCTTTCTTCAGGTGGAATCAGCCAAAATTGACCTGTAAAATGGATGCCTCTCCCACTGTACCAAGATAGTTTATCTCTTCTACTTTCCTACCCCCTTGTGGGTCAAAGAATCCTTTCCTGAAATCTCCAGGAAGATTTCTCCCCTCCTACCTGTCTTCTGCTAGGAGAGAGAAAACTTAAAAACTAAATGGGTTTTTTTCCCTCAAGCCTGAACCCCAAAGCAAAAAGTTATTTCTCCACAGATTTTGATGACTAGAAGACATCAGTATCGGGTTCATCTCCCTGCCTCTCTCCCCTTTGCTCCTCCCTTTGAACTCTCTAACCTGTTTTAATCCAGATTGGCAGTCACCTGGGAAATTAATGTAATAAATAATTTGTTTGGGTAGCTATTAATTTTCCTTACTCAAATAAATTTAATGAAAGAATTTTGGTTTGGTTTTATTTGTTCTGCAACGAACACACATTTGTGTAAGGCATTAGAAATCTTCCACTGGTTTTTTTTAAATTTCAAGAACATATTGAGTGCTGCACATGCATGTTCTTCCATAGCTTTTAAGTCCTTCATGACATTCCCCATCCTGTACTGTGCACTTGTGTGCATTGATAAAATGTGACACAAAAAGAATCTGATGGTCATCATACAATAATCTCAACATTGCCTTTTTGCAGGTTTATCAGTACATGCATGCACATCAGCAATGGGGGAATCTCAATGAACTGATTGAAAAACTGCAACAAAATGCACATGATCCAATTATGGAGTTAATTTTAGAAATTCTCTAACATACTGAAGTGGAACACAGCACAGAATGAACAGCCTCTTGGTGTTCCCATTTGTTACTTGTACAAGCAGCAATTCAGCCTGCATTATTAGAAGTGATTTGATGAGTGTCTGTGTGGGAGCAGTAGAGCACAAACCCTTCTCTTGTGGCTGCTCTTTTCCCCATCACATTCTGGGTCCTCCATGCCTCCCAGGCATGCTTCCTCACAATTGATCTATATAACAGGAAGAACGTTATAAAGGGAATGGTACTCCTTCTTGCTCTTTATGACTTCCTGGGAAAAGGACAATTGTTTGCAGCCTGTCTTTATTTGTCCCTGTGACAGACTGTATGCTGTAAACTGTTCTAAGAACTCTGAGTGACAGGGGATTCAAAACAGAATTCTTCAGTTGAGACAGTAAGTTAGAAGTGACATTTAAGAACTGACAGTTGACTGGGAAGGAGGGCTAAGGTAGTGAGGGGATAAAGAAGCATCCTCTTTGAATCCCAAGGGAAATGACTCCTAATCCCTATCCAGTCTAAATAAATATCTCTTAAAAGGGGGTGATCCTTAGCCTGTGGATAAGGAAGGAAATTGGAATTTGTTTGAATGTTCCTGCCTTCACCAACGTGTCTGTGAGACAAAGAAGCTTATGTTTGTGTATTTAAGCAGAGACTGCCAAGTGTATTTAAGCAGAGACTGCCAAGAAGTTTCTCTCCTCAAGTTTTAAAGAGCTGTCTGAATAACAGAAATAGTTACTTGTTTGTGACAAATTATCTGGTGTTTATTTGTATACAAAGTTACCTTATTCCTGTTGTCTGTTCATCTCATAAATCCTACACCTGCCTCCAACCTGATGATTTCCCCTCAGAATTAAGTTAAAAAGTTTATTTCCAAACTACCATCAGACTCGTGTGCAATTTCCAAACCTGGACAAAAAGAAGGCTTTTAGTCTCTCCCCTCAGTTCCCTAGCCTGGATCAGCATTTAACAATATATATTCAAACAACTGCATGAGACAGCCAGAGAAAAACAAAGGTGGGGGAAAGGTAAAAGTGGGCTGCTCAGCCAAAAAGAAGATAAAGGGAAATCCTGTGAGGGAGGGGAAAAACATCATAGTCCTTATCTGCAGAGAGCCCTTCATACAGCATGTGGTTCTTAGCACTGCTTTGGAAAGAGTGCTGCTGCAGTGTCTGTTTGGCTAACAGGATGTGCTTTTTGCGCGACCCAAGGACAGAAGTTTAATGGAGTCATTTGGCTGTTCCAGGTTTTGATTGGTTCCTTCTGTGTACAGTTGATGTAGAGGAGGCATGGTTGGGGTACAATGCTGATTGTTGGATAGAAGAGGATCTGCTATGGATATAGGTGGAATGTCTGCTGATGTTGTCATATTATCTCTTGTTTAAAACAAGATTGCTTAGTTATCTATTTTGCTGTTTCATTACGCTTGTAACAATATTGTTGTGATTTAATGCTTGCATCATTCACACATTCTGTTTTGGAAATTACAAATATCATAGCATACATGTTCCTTACTAGTTTCATGAGATTCATAGTGTAGCTTCAGTGTTCGTGTTTTTCATGGTGCCACCTCCACTAGCATTTCCCACACAAGTTCAAAATAAATATGGTTATATAGTACAGTTTTGGTGTTGCTAGTGATAGAGCAGGAAGCAGCTTGGCCAGTGATGTCTGGTGTTACCACATCTAGAGAATAATTGGTAGTCCCAGATGATAATCTTGGGCCATCACACATGCAGCTTGCTGAAAACCATAAGGCTTGAATTAATATTTCCCAGTAGAGAAAACTGCTTTATTCTTCAGTAAACATTTTTGACCCATCCTTTTCTGCCTTTGCCTTTCCATTTTCTGACTTTGTAGAAATTTTTTGCCTTTGCCTTTTTAATCTTCTGACTTTGTAGAAATCTTCTGAACAGAAAACTTGATTACTTGGCAATCAAAGGGTTTCAGGATCCCAGTTTCCCCTTTACTTCTGGCTTTTCTTGCTTCTATTGTCCACATGGCCTACTCTGATGAGCTGAGCAAACTCATTTGAGCTCTGTTCTTCTCTTGTTCTCCTTCCCCAAAAGGTAACCCACCCTTATTACCACAGCCAATCCACTTTTTACCACAGCCAATTCACTCTCTTCCTCTTCAAACTGTCAGTCTGAACGCGGCCAAAGACATGGCTAGGAAGGATTTTCCAAGTTCTTTGCTATTCTGCTGAAGGATTTCCATGCAAATGCTGTCAAATGGTTATACAGAAATAATATGTTGGCACAGTGTATATGATAACTGCTTTGTCTCACTCCAAATGGATTTTCTTGACTGACATAGAAATGCAGTCTATTGTTTTACCATGTTGCATTCCCCCACCACCACCTTACATTATGGGCCTGTAGAAAAGTGTCAGATTAGAAGCATCTATGAGAAATTGCAATCACAGCCAGGATATTCTATTAACTGCAACAATCGGCAGACTGAGCTTTGGTTTTCTTTTGAAATTTGATACAAAGCTTTTACAATTTTTGTTAAAATCAAGTCTTTGACTACAATTTTAAACCTCAGTTCTTGCATACGGACGATTATCAGAGGCTGGAACATGGATCTGTTATCAAGACCTCTTTGATGGATTTGCAGATATGAGATACTACAAGAAACTTTCAGGATAGGGTTGCCGGGTTCCCCTTGGCTACTGGCAGGGGATGGTGGGGTAAGGTTGCCAGATTCAGGCTGGGAAACTCTTGGAGTTTGGGGGGCCCAGGGAGAATAGGGACCTCAGTGAGGTACACAGCAATAGAGTCCACCCTCCAAAGCATCCCTTTACTCCAGGGGAACTGATCTCTGCAATCTGGAGATGAGCCGTAATTCCAGGGGATACCCAGGTCCCACCTGGAGGCTGGCATCCCTATTCCAGGACAATCACTGCAGATCACTTCCTGAAGCTTAGGAACCAAAGGATCCAAACATGGCTACATATGTAAGCTGTGCTATGTGAGGTTGGTAGAAAAATAAAGAAACCCGTTACTTATAAAGTTCAAGATAACATCCAACCTTTATCAACCCATAAGTTGTCAGTTACTTGAATAACTCCTTGATTTCAGTGAAAATTTCTCCTCATTTCATATGATCATTCTAACTCTCTAGTAGGAAAAATCATACATGTCTTGTTGGGTCATACTGTTTCTGTGGAACAAATCCTAATAGACGGTGGTCAAGTGCCAGGGATTGATTAAAACTGTTTAATTGCAGAGTGTGCCTCCAGAGCTGATTTGTGATTGACTCATAGCTTATGACTGCAAATCATAGCGGAGAACCTCAGATGGGGAAATATGCATAGATAAACATAAAGACTTCAGTGAACCTAGAATGGTTTATATCCACTGAGGCTCTAGGCCTGCATATTGTACACAATGAAGGCATGCAATGGACTGCTCTGTATTATATCAGGTTTGTTTTTCATGCTACACATGGCATAACTGAGAAAGCAGCACTGGAAAGGGAATGCAGCACAGGAGAGGGAATGCATATGGGGGAGATTGCTGATGAAGTGTATAGAGAAGTTCTTCTATGGTCCCTTTTCTGGACCAGAACAGTTAGAAGGAAATGGTAGACTGCTTCCTGCCCCACTATGTAAGTAAGTTAATGATCCTTCAAAGATTTTAAAAACTGTAATACAATATCTTCCATTTTATTTGGGCAGAGCCAGTGGTTCATTGCACTGTAAAATTAGTCACAGCCTTCCTCCTTAGAAAGGAAAAATTAAAAGCTAAAGGGAAAAAGCCCTGTTCAGTTGTACAAACTGTGTACAATTTAACCTCCATAAAGGGAAATAGGACTGCCCCTGCTGGCCCCAACTCAGATATCCACATGTACAGAAGAATGCCTGTAGGAAGCCCTACATGTACATGGGCATTTATACATTTGTCTGGGAATGCTACATAAAGCAGGATTCTAAACATGTGTACAAAGCCTATGTTCAGTCTCTTGTATGCACGCAGGGTTCTCTGCAGACATTTGTCTATATGCATAGAAGACCATGGGCAGGGCCAGCAAGCACAACCTTACTCCTCTCTTCACTTTTTGAATATCTGAACAGGTTTACAAAACTCTGCAATTTCCTCTTATGGCATCATACAATAAATAAATAAATACTCATCACAACTCTACAGCAGCACAGGTGGAAGCCCAGTGTGTCTCGATTTTACAGCAAACATTCCCAGCCTGGACTCTTTCCTTTCCCTCCCCACGCCTGATACTTCAGGGTTCATTCTCTAAAAATTGACTGATGAGTAAAAGTTCAGGCTTGCACAGTCACCAGAAGTAAATATCAATACAATCATTTGTCATTCAAAATGGCAAAGACACCAGCTGCTCTTCTGGCTGATATCTTTCCCTCAGTTTTTAGCATGGGTCTCTCCTTCTCTTTAGCCACACAGGTGAAGCCTGAAAGACCTTTTGATTCTTGGCAACATCACACTCCTTGCAGAAGGGAGGGTATACACCATTCATAAAAAACTGAACATAATTTGTGGACAGCTCCAGGCAACCCTTAAGTCTTACAAAGTCCTTAACAGAATAACCAAACCAGTAACTTTTTCTTCTGCATTTTTAAGCGGAACTGGAAAATATTACATTTTTACATATTAGAGTTCCTAATACACAGGGAGAGAGGCTTAGGTATAAAACCACAGCCATGAAGATTCTCCTCTGTCATGAAGCCACCCTCAATCATCACCTACTCCCATTTTCTCCTCCTTGCAGAATCCTCCCTCCCCAGCATCCATCTGTCTCTTTCAGACACTCCACAGAGCTTCTCTCCCTTTACTCCAAAGGTTTGGAATGGTCCAACTGCTTCCTTGCAGCCACGCTAACATAGGGCATGATCTGGCAGCAGCACCAGGAGGGAGGTGAGTGATCAATGTCAGTTGCTCTCAAAATTCCAAAGGAGTTCGCTTATTCTGTGATCGTTTTAGGCTCATGAATGAAAAACTAGCTTCCAAAAATGTAAAATGATGAGCATCTGGATGTTGAGAAGTAAACAAAAAATAAAAAATACTACAGCTGCCTTACAATCTTGGGATTTATAGGTCTTCAGTTCCGGTCCTTTCTTAGGCTGCATGGAAGCCATATCATTAAGAGCTGTGTCTGAATACACTGAGTCAAATTTCTGAAATTATATCAAAGTGATAATTTGCCTCCAGCTGGGTGGCATCACATGACTCTTGGGATGTTGGCTTGGAAAAAAAGAGTCAGCAAAAAGTTGTCAGCAACAGAAGCTAACGTAGAGAGCACAGTGTTTAACTAACTGCATAGTGATGGTGCTCCTCTGGTTATTCTTTCCGAGATTCTTCTCACATTTGAATTGGGGTGGCTACAGATCCAATCACAATCCCAGCACACTGCTGGATCCACCTAGAATCTAAATGTTTGGTGTCCCTTCCACAAGTGAGTGGTGGAAAAAACGTGTTCTTAATTTTTTTTCAATCCCTCGAGAATATTTGCTGTAGAGAGAGAGTTGGTGAGAAATCTTAACTATTACACTGCCACTGGGGACCTAAATCTTTCAGCTTGGAAAATGCATTATTGCACCATGTATGTGGTCTTCGCCAGTCCTATCTCAAGCACTATTGTTTCACAGAACTGATTCTGTTTCTACAGTTGGATCCTCAAAACAGTTCATTTGCTGCACTTTACCCACATTTCTCAATCTGTTTTCTTGGCTTCTAGCTGCCCTTTCTGTTATTTCTCCATAAACTAATGTACGGGAGAAAGAACTGTAGTTCCCCATACTGACAGAAGTAGGGCTGAACTTGGGCTTGTCTCTTCACAAACTTCTTTGAGTTGCAGCTGGTGAGGAGGAATGCTTTGGCCATTCAACTTTCAACCATTCCAGGACATCCAGGAATCTCTGTAGAACAGAGAAATACAGTTGGTCAGGTACATATGAAAGACCCCTCAAAGTGAAGTGGCACAGTTATATTTTTTAGTTACAACCCTGATTTTGACAGAACCAATTACAAATTATGTCATTATTTTCAAATCAGGTGAGCATGTGCAGTTTGAATCATAAGAATATGACTATTGTCTTGGTGGATCAGAACAAAAGTCTTTCTAATCCAGCATCCTGCTGCCCACAGTGGTCAATCAAATGCCTCCAGAAAGACCACAATCAGGGCATGAATGGCTCAGCCCAGTATATGCTGCTGGCAAAGAGAAATTAAATTTAATATTAGCACAAACAACAAATGTTTGGTTTGTCAATTTTTAACACATAACCTTAGATCATTAAGTATGCATAGCTGCATCTGTAAAACAGGTCAGTGAAGAAGGAGATGTTGGGCCTTCCATAACCAGAACCAGTGTGAAAGTGGTTTCAGTTGTCTGTGTCAACGTCAAGATTCCAACGTCAAGATTCCATAAGTGCAAATAGATATTAATCACAGGCTTTGCTCTCAGCCCAGTCCCCCTTCCCTTGGAAAAAAACATGGCAACACCAGACAGGGGACACTCAGCTTCCTGCACCCACTGCCCTTGTTGCCTGGCTATCTGGGAAATTTGTTTCAGTTTCATTTCCCATGCAGCCCGTCCTACTTTCTAGAGGATTCTGAATATACAGAATTATAATAGATAACCCAGAATTATAACATTTGGATTCGAAAATATTCAGAATGTTCCATATATGGTATCATTTAGGGAATTTCAGATAGGTCCAAATCTGAATTGGGTGTTCCTACTTTGAAAGTGTTAGAAAAGTTTAGGAAGGTGTATACTAAGCTGTTTTGGTTTCCTGCTTGTAGACAGCCATAAATCTACAGAATGGCATGGCCTGACCTCATTTTGAAAAACAACTTGGACAGACTGTTGTTAGGAGAGCCAGGAAAACATACAAGTATTTGGAGGGGGGCGGGTTTGACCACTGTCACTGGGGGGGGAGACTAGCTGCCAGAAAGTCGGAGGTGGCGTGGCGAGACAGTGGTAAGACGGCGGTGGCAGCAAGCTACTACGACCGGCGGAGCGATCCCTGGTGGTCAGGAAAGAAACATCCAAGCGACTGCCGTCGAGACGGGCACGTGATGACGTCGAGCACTGGCGCAGCGGAGCCGGAAGGACGTTGCTGGGGCCGGAAGAAGGCATGAGTCGCGCGCCCCGAAAAAAGAACTGTCACCGGAACGTCGAAATGGGAGCCCGCCGGAGACAATCGGAGTGCCGAGCCAAGAACAAACACACCAACCACCACAGGGGTGCCGGTAGGTAGTCCCACCCCTACAGACTCTGTGGCCCTAGTTAGGGAAAAATTGTGTGACTAGCACCACTTGTAAGCCGCTCAGAGACCCCCTGAGAAAGAGGGTTCGAGCGGGATATAAAGTCTAAAGTTAAATAAATTTAAAAAAAGACATTTTCTTAAATGGAAAACTAACATACATCCATATTTTTACTTGGAAATTGTCGTATCACAACCTTAAAAAATTGTCTTAACTTGCAGGACCCAGTGTTCTCCCTGGCCCCACCTGGGTTACAAGCTTACCTATATTGTAATTGAATGTTCAACACAAGATGGATATTTTGCAGCTGATATTTAGGTTTGTTTTTCCTGTTTTGAGGATCTGAAATTTTTTACTGAATGGCATGTTACTTGTACTGAGAAAGCCAAATCTGATGGATTGACATTATGCAGGCCTGAGCTGGGAGTTCCAAAGGCACTCTTTTTCATTTGGGGATCAACAGAAGCCATGCTGATGCTATACTTAGTTTGCTATGAGATCTATGCAATTTAGGACTCATACTGATCAAATTTGCTGAGATAATCCAGGCAACCTTTTTTGATTCCCATGCAGCTGTGCATTGTCTTCATACCTTTATTTTTGTGAAGTTTAATTAAACATTTGTGTGTTTTAATCCACCCAAGCAATAAGCATGACACAGTCTCCAGGAACGTAATACAACTCCTATCTATATATTTTTACTTTATTACTTTCTTTTTTGCTTTTTCATAATGGAATCTATTCTCATATTCAGACTATTAAATCCTTGTTTCAGCATACTGCCATCCTTTATCAACGTATCTGTAGACTTCTTTTTGGCTATTATAACTGAAACGAGCAGTCCAAGTCTTGTAGATGGTTTGTATATATCAGAAATATCTTGTCATCTTCTAATCTGCAGGTATTAACAATGTGGACTGCCATAGCCTCTCTGCACAAAGCCTCTCTAAAACCTGCCTCTTATTGAGAGGTTTTACTGGCTCTCATTACAGGAAAGTCTTATACAACCACCTATTCCAAAGCCTCTTGAGTATGTGGCTGGCCATTTATTTTCTATCCGCTATGCCTAAGCCCAGGAGCACTTAGTTATCGGCACAAAAATTGCAATTAATGATATCACAGCTCAACACTCTATAGGATTGTTGGCAAAGGTGGAATGAATCTCAGTTTGTGCCAGCAGTGGAGCTCTCTGAAGGCCACATCACCATGTCCTCTCAGAGAGAATACAGTCAGACAAGCACCTGAGGAATATTTGATATGGATGTTAGAAAAGAAGTGTGGGATATAGCTGGGAATTTACTAATGAAGATTTGAACATTGGGAAGGCTGCTCATCTGAACAAAGTTATTCCTGACATATGGCAGCAGGCAAAAGCCTTCTGAGCTGACTTATTGTGGCATTTTGTTCTCCAGTTTCATTTTCAAGACCAGGAAAAGGGCCAGGGCAGCAATGGGAGAGAGTGACTCAGCACCAGCAGTTATTCATGCAACAAGGACACTGTCTAACTGAAAGAGATCCCACAGAGCAGAATTGTCCTGATTGGTGTTATGTGTTCCAGATTTGCTATGCCAAGTATTCCACTGCCTCTCTGGCTTGGGCAGAACTTTCAGATTCTACATAAACACGGGTCCTATATAACTGTTCTGAAAGAACTCAAATGTGAACTTGTGGATCTCCTTACAAAGATATGTAATCTTTCCTTAAAATATGCCTCCATTCCTGAGAACTGGAAGGTAGCTAATGTCACTCCCATCTTTAAAAAGGGTTCCAGAGGAGATCCGGGAAATTACAGGCCAGTCAGTCTGACGTCGATACCAGGTAAATTGGTGGAAACCATTATTAAGGAAATAATTAGTAGGCACATAGATGAACAAAACCTATTGAGGCAGACTCAGCATGGGTTCTGTAAGGGAAGATCTTGTCTCACTAACCTGTTAGTGTTCTTTGAGGGGGTGAACAAACATGTGGACAAGGGGGATCCAATAGATATTGTTTACCTTGACTTCCAGAAAGCTTTTGATAAAGTTCCTCATCAAAGGCTCCTAAGTAAGCTCAAAAATCATGGGATAAAAGGACAAGTCCTTTTATGGATCAAAAACTGGCTAATTAATAGAAAACAGAGAGTGAGTATAATTGGGCAGTTTTCCCAGTGGAGGGGGGCAAGCAGTGGGTTACCGCAGGGATCAGTACTTGGTCCACTGCTTTTTAACTTGTTCATTAATGATTTGGAGTTGGGAGTAAGCAGTGAAGTGGCTAAATTTGAGGATGATACACAGTTGTTCAGGGTGGTGAAAACCAGTGAGGATTGTGAGGCACTCCAAAGGGATCTGTCAAAGATGGGCAAGTGGGCGTCAACATGGCAAATGGGGTTCAATGTGGCCAAGTGCAAGGTGATGCACATTGGAGCCAAAAATCCTAAATATAAATACACGTTGATGGGGTCTGAACTGGCAGAGACTGATCAAGAGAGAGATCTTGGAGTTGTAGTAGATAACTCACTGAAAATGTCGAGACAGTGTGTGACTGCAATAAAGAAGGCCAATGCTATGCTGGGGATTATTAGGAAGGGTATTGAAAACAGATCAGCCAATATAATAATGCCCCTATATAAATCAATGGTGAGACCTCATTTGGAATACTGTGTGCAGTTCTGGGCACCACACCTTAAAAAGGATATTATAGCTTTGGAAAAAGTGCAGAAAAGGGCAACTCGAATGATAAAAGGGTTGGAACACTTTCCCTATGAGGAAAGGTTAAGGCGCTTAGGGCTCTTTAGCTTGGAGAAAAGACGACTGAGGGGTGACATGATCGAGGTTTATAAGATTATGCATGGGAAAGAGCAGGTAAAGAAAGAGGTACTTTTCTCCCTTTCTCACAATACAAGAACCCGTGGGCACTCCATGAAATTGCTGAGCGGTCGGGTTAGAACGGATAAAAGGAAGTACTTCTTCACCCAAAGAGTGATTAACACATGGAATTCACTGCCACAGGAAGTGGTGGGTGCTACAAGCATGGACGGCTTCAAAAGGGAATTAGATAAGCATATGGAGCAGAGGTCCATCAGTGGCTATTAGCCACAAGGTATAGCTAGGGGCTCTGGGGCAAGTGATGCTCTGTCTTCTTGGTGCTTGGGGGGGGGGGTCAACAGTGGGAGGGCTTCTAATGTCCTGGCCCCACTGCTGGACCTCCTGATGGCACTGGTATTTACCGAATGGATTTAAGTGACGCTGACTGGGACAAGCGCAGGAGATCGAGCATCAGAAATGAAGCTGAATGCGAGGTCGAAAGACCAACTATGAATGTGAGTCAGTTTTAAAGCATTTTAAAAGAAAAAAGATAGCTCCCCACCCCACCCCACTGAATGGGAAAAAGGCGAGTGGGGGAGGGATGCCTCCCATGCGCATGAACGTTTGAGCAATTGAGGGGGGGAGTAGAAGAAAACGCGAAGGAAACTGTCTAGAAGTACTTACCAGAGCGAGTTCAAGCGTTCAAGCGCATATTCAGAGACTTTTTTAAAAATTGCAAAAGTAAACAAACGATAAAGATGGCGGGGAAGAAGGACAAAGAAAAACTTTTGAAATCGAAAGGGACTGAGAGCCCGAAACCAGAAGCTACCAGTGAGGTGGTAAGGTCTATAGTGGAAAACAGTGGAATATAGCAGAATACAGTGGAATATAGTGGAACAGCTGAATAACTTCAAGGAACAGATGTCAACAATGACTACATGTATTACCTCTCAGCAAACTCAGATAAACGAGACATTGCAAATAATGAAACAAAATACTGAGAAGGTAAATGATGTGGTTGCAGTTACTCAAAAGGTGAAGAAAAAAGTGCAAAAGCTGGAAAGGAAACAAAAAAGGTGAAGAAAAAAGTGCAAAAGCTGGAAAGGAAACAAAGCTCCACGGAAGATCAGTTGCTGCAATTGCAAATGAAAAAGGCCAACATGATCCTTCGCTTCCAGGGCATGCCAGAGAATAAGGGGGAGAATCTTAAAGAAGTGATGAGCGAATTACTAGTCCCAGTGACAGAGATGAAGGCGGAATCGCTGCTAAGCGATATGGATGTGGTCTATAGATCATATTCAGGCTATATAAAGAAAAATAATCTGCCTTGGGAAATTGTTGTAAGATTCTCAAAGAGGCATGTGAGGGATGCAATCCTGAAGGCGGTTTCTGGAATATCCCTGAAAGTGGGTGAGAATACTATCAGAGTATTAAAGGACATTCCATTTGAAGTAAGACAACGGAGAAAGAAGTATAAAGAACTTGTGCTTTTTCTTCAGACAAATTCAATTGGATATAAATGGTTATTCCCAGAAGGCGTCACTTTCAAGATTAAGGACAAAAAAGAAAAGATTGACTGTTCTGAAAGCTCAAGAATTTCTAAGGGTCCAGTTGGGAAGGTCAGAGGACGGTAAAAAAGAAGAGGATAGCAAGTCCAGTGGCGAGCTAGACTCGGGTTCTTCCGGAGAGGACTCTCTGTCAGAGCAAGGGGCAGCAGCCCCAAAAAGTCCTTACAGAAGAGAAGGGGAAAGGCTGAAGGACTCTGAATTGTGCCTTTGAGAACTTTGAAATGGGATGATTGGGGGTACTGTTTTTAGACAGTTAAATTTAAGCTTTAAAGGAAAAGTATTATAAATGTTTGACTCAGTTTATAATGGGATTAATGTTGGGAAGACTTGATGTAACTAAGCTAGTAGGAGGATCTCCTGTCTTGGGTTTTTAGTTAGTAGTGGGTTCTTTACTTTATCCCGTAAATGTAGTTTCCCTCCCCTTTTCTTCTGTTATGGTTTTTGTAGTGATATAAAAAATAATAAAAAATCCCCTCCAGGGGCTCAAAAAAACCCCAACACATGGAATTCACTGCCACAGGAAGTGGTGGCGGCTACAAGCATGGATGGCTTCAAAAGGGAATTAGATAAGCATATGGAGCAGAGGTCCAATAGTGGCTATTAGCCACAAGGTATAGATAGGGACTCTGGGGCAAGTGGTGCTCTGTCTTCTTGGTGCTTGGGGGGTGTCAACAGTGGGAGGGCTTCTAATGTCCTGGCCCCACCGGTGGACCTCCTGATGGCACCTGGTATTTTTGGCCACTGTGTGACAGAGTGTTGGACTGGATGGGCCTTTGGCCTGATCCAACATTGGCGTCTCTTATGTTCTAATGTTCTTATATGACAGAAGAAATACTTTACTACTATCCATTGTAAGGCTGGACAGATGGGGTGGGGGAGCAAAGATATGCTTGCCTCACCCTCATTGATGATGAGAGCATGTCTGCTAGCCTGCCTGCCCTGGAAAGGGCAAAGAGAAGCACTTTGCTTGCTGGCAGACAGAAAAGGGTTGTAAAGCTGGATGGAACTAGTGGCCAGGCCACTTACCTGCTCTCAAGATTGATTGGAATTGGTACAGATAAAGGCTAAAGCTTCCCTCACTCAGCAGTCAAAATGCACACATTTGCATCAAAGTAGACAAGGTGTGAGATTCCAGTGATAGAAAAAGCAGAACATCTCTTTATGTGAGAGAAATATCTCACCGCTTGTCAGACTCACATATAAGCACTAAGGTAGCTACATTCTCCCCCCCCCCCAACAGAAATTTCCTCCTCTCATTATTATTGGGGAGAAAGTAACCCCCTCCCTTTTCAAGTGTAAAGTGATGGTCTTGTTTTAAACAAAAACACAGTGCATGGGTCACTGGAACTGGGCTATACCAGCCCATATTTACTCCAGTGCTTGAAGCATACTTTCTCCCACCCAGGCTTTAAAACAGGAAGTCATCCAAGCTGGAAGAAGAATGCTGGAAGAAAATTTTTTATGGCTGTGTGAGAATTTGAACCCAGATCTCTTACTGTTGCACTACCCTCTTTCTCCAAAATAAGTCTGATTAATTTAGATGATCCATACTACTAGGTAAGTAGGTAAGATGCTGAGCTGCAGACCAGAAGGTCTGTAGTTCGGCAGTTCGAGATCCTAGTACTGCGTGACAGTGAGCTCCCATCTCTGGCCCCAGCTCCTGCCAACCTAGCAGTGTGAAAGCAAGAAATTGCAAGTAGATAAATAGGTACCACTTTTGTGGGAAGGTAACATCGTTCTGTGCATCTCGGCATTTAGTCATGCCGGCCACATGACCACAGAAACATCTTCAGACAGCGCTGGTTCTTCAGTATGGAAATGGAGATGAGCAGCACCCCCTAGAGTCAGATTCGGCTAGCTTTCGAGCAAGGGAAACCTTTACTTTTACTATCGTATAGTACCTAGCCATGTAATTACAAAAAACACACATGAAGCAAAAAACAGAGATCTTTTCATCTACTAAATGGTGATAATGAAAAAACAACAACCCCAAAACCTTTATTTCAGTGTACCAGGCTTCCACGCTTGAATTATCTTAAACAGGGATGGGCACGTACTGGAAAAAAGAGAACTTGGGACGCTTTTAAAGCGGTTGTGAGTGGGAAGTGTATAGCAATCAATTCTCACATGAAAAGAGAACGAGATCATAAAATAAAGTTATTGATGGATAATATAAAAAAGTTAGAGCAGCAACACAAACTTACGTGCAGCAAGAAAGTAAATAAAGCTTTGTTAGCAGAGAGGAAGGCCTTGGAAACAATAGATAATAGAAATGTTCAAAAGGAGATGTTATATTTAAAACAAAAGCTGTGGCAAAAAATGCCAAAGTCTCTTAAATTGCTTGCCTGACGAGTAAAGAAAAAAAGAGACTCAAGACAAATATTAGCAGTCAAAGACAAAAAAGGGAACATGCAAACTTCAACAAAAACTATACTTAGCAGCTTTCTGGATTATTTTGCAAATCTATATACATCTTCAAACCCTTCAGCCACTGATACTAAGACCTTTTTCGCCCAAAACAAATGTAACATTTTATCTTATCAGCATAGGGAGATTTTGGAAGCCCTGATTACATCAAAGGAAATTCAGAACACTATCTCTCAAATGAAACCAAATACAGTTCCAAGTCAAGATGAATTTACACCAGAATTTTAAAAAATCTTTTCAAATGCCTATAAAACCTTTTTTTTACTCATTTATCTAATAAAATTATGGATTCAGGGAATATGCCTCAGACCTGGGATGATGCCACTATAAATACTATACCAAAAGAAGATAGACAGGGGTCTTCCAGCCTCGTATAGACCCATTTCATTACTTAATTGCGATTATAATTTTTTTGCTATTTTTTTTAGCTAGCCATTTGCAAACAATAATTTCTAGTGATATTAACCCAAATCAGACAGGTTTCATCCCTAATGGGTCATTAATGGATAATATCAGATATCTTTTAAATATAATTCGATATTCCCAACTTCATTCTTTAGAATCTGTGTTAATTTCGACTGACCTGGAAAAGGCTTTTGATAGTGTAGGATTTCCTTTATTTATTTATTTATTTATTTATTTATTTTGCGATTTCTATCCTGCCCTACCCAGTGGCTCAGGGCGGCTAACAACAATGTTTAAAATAGTAAAACAATAAAACAATTTTACATATGCAATAAAACTGGTGCTTCAAATCTATACAAATCTATACATTATACAAGATGCTCAGCGACTCATATTTGCGGCCCACGATCTTAATAGTGGGAGCGCCCCAACGCAATCAAACTAATCCACCTCCATGGAATCTGGTAGGTGGATGGTACATCGGAGGTGGTATAGCGATGGTGGTGGCGGCGGCTCCTACCCAAAGGCCTGGTGGAAGAGCTCCATCTTGCAGGCCCTGCGGAACTGCACTGGGTCCCGCAGGGCCCGGATCTCCTCCGGGAGCTCATTCCAGCTCATTTTACATGTATTACTGGAATTTATGCAATTTGGCCCAAAATTTAGAAAGGTGATAGCAGCTTTATATGCATCCCCTAAAGCAAGATTACAAAATTAATGATCAAATGAGTGAATATTTTCCGCTAACCATAGGAACCAGGCAGGGGTGTCTGATATCCCCATTGCTATTTGTATTGGTAATTGAACCACTGGCTATATTAATTAGAGATCATCATAATATCTCTGGTATTAAAATTGGAGAAGTAGACAACTGGATCAGTCTATATGCAGATAATTTGATTTGTTATGTTTCACAGTTAAATAGTTCAATTCCAAATTTGATTTCGATTTTTCAAAAATTTCAGTCTTTAACAGGATTAAAAGTCAATCTCAATAAATCTTTTATAATCCCTATTAATATTTCTAAAAACATCAAAGAACAACTTTTACATCAAACACCTTTTCTATGGAAAGACTCTCAATGGTATATAAATTCCTGGCTGAATTGGACCTGAAGCAATTGATTCAAGTTAATTTTGACAAAACTTATAAGGAGGCCGCACGGATTTCTCAATATCATATTAGCGTGAAAAAAACAGGTTGGAAGAGCTGTGGGTTATACAGAGATTATATACATTGTTTTTCGAGTTGCCCTGTGCTTAAAAAATTCTGGAATCAGGTACTTCCACAAATAGAAGAAATCTCAGGTACAACAATCTCTCAACAACCTGAAGTAATCTTTCTGGAAATAGGCCAGCTGAGTCACTTAGATAAATCTAAACAAACCATGATAGCAACTCTATTGTCAACTGCTAAGATAGAAATAGCAAGGAAATGGAGAAAAGCAACAGGCCTCTCTTTAATGGACTGGTACAATGGTATATGGACTCATTTTGTTTTAGGAAAACTAGACCAATTCTCAGGACCGCAAAACTTAGATGCTTATTATAGAAACTTTCAAGCGGTCTGGTTCCCGATCATACAGTTTCTTCAAGAAAAGGAAATTAAGGCTCCTGCCACATGAGCCAGATGATCCACTGCTGAAGTGCGGAAAATTAGAGCTGCAAAAATAACCGCGGAATCGTGATCAGACGGCTCCTGAGATGCCACGCAGACACCGATAGCCGGCAATCACACGGCGATGTTGGTGCGCATCAAAGACTAGGAAGAAATGGCATGGTGCGATCAGACATCACCAGATGCTCTGGGGGTTTTTTTTCTTACGGGAAGTGAAGCGAAACCTTGGAACTGCGAGCATGCGCATGACGGAGAATCAATGCACGGACACCTCATCCGGACACAGATACAACATCCACACGTAGGACTCCGTGGAGACAGAGAGTGACAGGATGGGGCCTTGGGAACTCACTGTACAGTTGCTAATGGAGGACGGGGACGATCTCCTGGTAACAACCGTCCTAACAGCATGTGCGGCAGTGGCAGCACACAGGCGCAGGAACCAGGAAGCATTGCAGCAGTTGAAGGAGGTGACAGCTGCCAGGAGGAGACGGAGGTGTACTGCGGCTGCAAGATATACAGCCAGACGGTGAGCATGGACAAGGCGGTGCCAGTCCCGTAGGACAGCACACACCCTGCAGCTCATTAGCCTGGCAGAGCAGTTGTCAGGCCACCGCTGGTGGGTGTACCCAAGATCCAAGGACTGGTGGACCCAGTTCGTCACACACATCTGGGGCGATGAGCAGTGGCTCCAGCACTTCAGAATGTCCAGGTACTGTGGATAGAGTGTATGCCACCCACAGCCAGTGGCCCATGGACTACTTGTTATGGGCAAGTCCTAGGGAGTGGGGCACGATGCTGTGGATTGCAGAGTGGGGCATGATGCCTTTGGCCCAATCCAACATTGGGGTCACTCATGTTCAGATGTTCTTATCGCAGACAGCAGGGGGAATACGAGGCATGGGCATGAGGAAACCGAATGGCCACCGAGGGGTATAGACAGCTCACCCATGTCAGAACACCCAACCCTGTTCTCAGGCACAGTGCTGAGGTGCTGGCACATGTGCACCCCCACATGTCCAGGCCCTGGCCCAGGTAGAGACATCCCACCCTGCCCTGGCCCCAGTGAGAATGGTCACATACTGGCAGCTCAGTGGCCAGCGGGGCCGGGTACCACAGGCGCCATCCATCTAGGGTCAGGAGGACTGGACAAATGGGCCACAATACCACCAGAAGCAGACACTGTGGAAGTTATATGGCCCTATTTTCACAGGTCAACCTTCACCTGGCTGGTGGATGCCCTCAGGGATAGACTCCACCGGGAGCAGACAGAGATGTGTGTCCCTGTGACCGTGGAGCAGTGTGTTGCTGTCGCTGTCTGGTGGATGGCCACCACCATGTCCTACAGAACCGTAGGCCAGCAGTTTGGTCTAGGATGGTCCACCGTGTCTGGCATCGTTGTGGAAGTCACACGTGCTATGAAAGCACAGCTCCTCAAAAGAGTCGTCTACCTCCGAAACCCGGACAGGGTGAGGGCAGGACAGTATGGTCTGGAACGTGGCCCGTCAAGCATGTGGGGAGTGCATGCGGAGGGGTGGGTGCAGTGCGTCCGCTAAGCTGAGGTAGTGTGTGGTGGCTCACATGTGTTTAGCCTCTGCCGTACACAGTTTCGTCGTAGCTCAGGAAGGATGGCTTCAGAGCAAACAAAATCGTGCTGTAGCCAAAGCTCTCACTCACAACTCTAATGCCAGTGACTCCCAAAGTAGAATTTCCAGTCACAACACCCCACAGCATAGAGGGGGCATTGGTGGTGCGGGAGGCTACTGGGATGGTATCCAAACAGGCCACAGACAGTCACACCCATCTGTGGCTTACAGTGGCCCGTGAGCAGCTGATGGATCACTAACCATCCAGTCCTGACTCACAGGTGATGATGGCCTTTGCTGCCAGGGGCTTCCCACAGTGTGTGGCTGCAATGGATGGATGCCACATCTGTGTAAAAGTCCCTGTCCAGGGGGTGGAACACTACCAGAACCACAAACACTATTCTTCGATACTCCTGTAGGGCACTGTGGATCACGAGGGCCATTTTATAGATATTGTCGTGGGCCTCAGCAGTAGGAACCATGATGCCTATGTTCTACTGTGCCCCAACTTCATGGATGCCATGGATGTGGGACAGTTCGTTCCCGGTAACCCAACCCACTC
This sequence comes from Gekko japonicus, assembly GCF_001447785.1. Taxonomy (NCBI): domain Eukaryota; kingdom Metazoa; phylum Chordata; class Lepidosauria; order Squamata; family Gekkonidae; genus Gekko; species Gekko japonicus. The sequence goes on from NW_015167063.1 coordinate 1,416,878, forward strand.
ATACTTGCTGATGCTGCGTACCCCCTTCGGCGCTGGCTCATCCCACCCTACAAAGGTCACCTGAATCCACGACAGGCACACTTCAATAAGGTGCACAGCCGGGTCCGCAATGTTGTGGAGCGTGCCTTTGGCCGTTTGAAACCACGGTGGCAGTGTCTGCTACTCAGGCTCCCACTGGAGCTTCGCCATGTCAATGATGCGGTAACTGCCTGTGTCATCCTGCATAATGTGTGAGGACCGTGGACATGCCATTCCGGAAGTGCTGCCGGAGGGGGCATGCAGGGCCTTCCAGGAGGAGGACCCAGAGGGATTACGGTACATCGCGCAGGAAAACACAGGCATTGTGGTATGGGAGGCCCTCACCACATGCCTGTGTAGATGAGCCGGGTTTCAGTAGGTGCAGTTCCCATGTACTAGGATTCGGTACCATCAGTGCGATGGCTATGATGTGTGTGGATGGCTACCGTGCACTCCTAGCTGCTGGAGTAATGTGCACTGTAGGCCATGGTCACGGATGCAACCTATGGGTGTGAACCCAGGGGAACATAGGAGGAACACCGCTGAGTGTGTGAGAGCCAACACACTGCATCCCCTTTCCATACCCCAGAATATGTGTATGCTGTTGTAGCTGACAACATGTATTAAACAGAACCGCACATGCAGAGGTGTGACGTATAACATCACTATGGTACCTGGATAGTTTGCCAGAGGTGTGACGTATAACATCACTATGGTACCTGGATAGTTTGCCAGACCCCATGCACCAGGACACCATGGCGGAATCCGTCCTCCCAATGTGGGCCACAAGGCACACATGTACACCACAGGCAGTCAGCTGCTGCGATACTTTGCCATGTGTGTATCCCGTAGGGGTTACTGGCATACCTTCAGTCACATAGACAGTTCCATAAGGAGGGCACCACATCCCCCATTGCAGTTCCAGAACACTCCTACCACTCCCTGGCCCAGTCAGTCTACTGGAAAACCACTCCCGCTCCACCCTGGGCCTGTCATTCCATTCCCTGGTCTCAGCTCCCATTCCAAGAGTACTGTTATTGGGTCTGGATAGCCTAATGGACTATCCATTCCCGTTGTTCTCGGAAGGCTTTCCGTCACATAAGGTCCTCCGATGGGGCCCATGCAACTCAAGTGGTAGTCCTGGCTCCCATCAATCCCAATGGGGTGTCAAGCGTTTCCCATGGTGTCCAATGGCCTATCCTGTCCTTCCCCTATGTACATCCCTTATGTACACCATCCCCCCCCCGGACAGCAGGACAGGGAAGAGCACCAGCCGCTTCATGGACGGAATGCAAACACACACAGCACTCCCTATCCGAAATCACCTGTCACATATTCCCCATCCAGTACACATTCAGACAATGAACCCTGGAGGAGGCAGCTAGGGGGGAGATGCGTTCGCCGCTGCTGCTGGGGAATGGATGGGGAGATGGGGGGGGCGGGTTGCGAATGACTGCCACAGCTGTGCTCGCACTGTGCATGCCCCCCCTCCGAATGGATCCCAAGCCCCAGTGATCGAGGGGGGAGGTGAGATAGAAGCACGCCACCCCCACCTGCCAGGGCCGCCCAGCCAGTCCCCCCCTCACACTGCACAGCTTAGCCATGCGGACGCGACTGGGATGATTGGAGGTGGCCACCCCCATATACGTAAATTTGGATGTAGCTGAGTTCCAGAAGGCCCGACCCAACCTGATTCCAAAGTGACCCAATGCCGCGGATGCGGGGATGTGATGCCCCATACATGCGTATCCTATGGCAAAGGGGGCCTGCCTTTTCATTCCCCCCATCCCTGGTGCGGCTGGACAGATGGGAGTGGCAGGAAGGCAACTGGCCTCTGGGAGAGGACGTTGCCCTAGGGGACCGAACACCCGTCTGTGCAGCTGCACCCCAGGGTGCCACTGGCCTCGAGGTTTGCCACGTCTGGCTCGTATGGGCCATCTCAGAGCCCTGGAGCGGGCAGGGGCCATGGGGATGAGAATCCGGCTCCGAGGATGCACTTCATTGCGCAGGCGTGTGTGTCGCCTGGCGCGTTGGTGAGAGGCGACATAGCGCAGTCGGCGGTACATGCGCATTCAGCCATTGAAAGGGACCACAGTGAACAATGGCGTTTCCAATTAAGGGGGTCCTGTGGCTGCCAGAGGAGGTGGAGTGCCTATTGAGGACCCTTCACAGGCTAAATGCGGGGGCCAGGGTGATTACCTCCACCCTGGTGGAGACCCACAACCTCTTTGAAGAGGTCTCCGAGGCCATGTGGGCGGAGGGGTACCGGCGGTCAGCAGACCAGACCCGCGTGAAATTCAAGAGGGAAAAGGCCACCTTCTTTGATGCCCTCGAGGGCTGGGAGGGCATACTCCCATGGGTGGAGCGTCCTCCCCGGTTTGACCTCCTGAGGGCCCTCTGGGAGCAAGGAGGGCGGCCTGGTTGGCGCCACCAGACCCCTAACAGTGAGTATCCCCCCTCCCGCATCCACCCAGCGCTCCCGTGAACAGGTGTGCCAACACACCCAGTATCTCCCCATACACAGGGTGGCCTCGTGCAAAGAGAGTCAGGGTGGCATCGCCTAACTGTGTGGAAGACCCTGGACCCACTCTGGACCCTGACCAGGATCCACAAGAGGAAGGTGAGTGGGACACACAACACTGCTTCCGTGCCATGTGTTAGGTGAGCCCCAAGACACGTGCCTTCTGGTGGTGCAACGTCTGTGGTCGCCCACCATTCGGTCTGTGTGTCATGATGGGTCTGTTCCCAGGCCACTGCAGTTGGTGGGCAGACGTGTCCGATGGGCCTCTGTCAGGCACCTGTGCCAATAGCTTGTGGGCCCACATGGCCCATGGCACTCATGGTACCTATGTGTTTCTGCGACTTTCCCCCCTAGAGCTGGTGCTAGTGGTGTGATCCCCACAATCGCCTCCAGTCCAGGCTGGTGCAGCGGACTCAGGTAGGTGGTTGCTGTAAAGTGGATGTGGTGTCAGGCGATGTACCATGCTCCATCCCCCTGGAAGGATGGGGTGAGGGGGTCGGTGGAGGCCTGTGGCAGTACCTGGTGGCTGCACCCACCAGCCACTTGTGTGCTGGGGTGTGGTGGTGCCCCGGGTCCCTACATGGGTACTCCGACCATGGGTGGCTTGGCCACCAAAGGCACCTGGGTGGGGGTGGCAGTGTCTGGCGCCATGGTCCCCATGGTGGCCTGCCCTACCAGCTGGTTTTCCCTGCCCTCCCATTAACTCCCTGTTCATTTCCTGCAGAGGATCGCTCCGGAGCTGAGGGTGGGATGGCCTCAGGTGGCATGCCTGTGGTCATCAGCTCTGCCCCAGACACCGATACAGGTAGGCACCCCCCCTTCATCCCCCCAGGGGTGATGGTACTGGCCACTTACCTGCTGCTTTCGTCCTGCAGGGGAGAGGACACGCTTGCCACCAGGAGCCGGACCCTCTGGGAGTACGGTTACCCAGTGTCTGGGGGCCCTGGAGGGTGCCGTGGCGGACATCTGTGAGACTCGTGAGTGTCCCCTGTGCAATGGGGGCCGCTGCATAACCACCTGGGTGCTCCCAGGGACGGTGGAGGAGGGGTTGGGCACTGCCATGTCCATGTCCCATAGCATTCCCAGCCTGGCTGTGCGGTACCATGGATCAGTTGCCCAGGCGAGACATTTCTGGTATATGACTGCCCTTTGCTTTGTCACCTGGACTGACCTGATGTACCCTGTGTGGTCTTCCCCACAGTGCAGCACCATGACTACCGCCTGGGATTCATCCAGCGCGGGATGGGGCGGCTCCGGCAGGTGCTGCTCCGGATGCGCATGGATGACACCCTGACTCACCAGCGGCAGGAGGAGCGGGAGCACCGACACCATCCTAGAGGCCGGTCACTGCAGGCGACACCAGAGCACCACCCACTGAGGGGGGCGGAAGGGCTGGAGGAGGAGGAGGGGGACGACACAGTGGACAGGCCAGGGGTGGGGGGTTCCACCAGCGAGGAGGAGGAGGTGGCAGGGGTTGCCTCGGAGGGGGAGGGGTCCGACGAGGAGGCTGAGGGACCACACCAGAGGATTGTTGCAGAGCAGGGGGAGTGTAGGGAGGGGGCGGGTGAGGGGGATGACAGCTCCGACTAGTCAGTAATGGTGTGTTGGGGTTTGGGGTGTTATTTGTTTGCACTGTTCAAATTAAAAGTTATGTTTCATACTTGCTTTTGCACTGTCATTCTTGGACGAGGACTCCCCTCCCCCCCATGACTCTGTGACACATGTGGTGGTAGTATCAGAAGCATCTTTATTCAAATAGCTGCAGTGGTACATATGCTGCTGATCATGCTGGCATGTCCTGCCGTTTCACCCGAGCCTATTGCTGGGGATGGGGGGGCCAGATATGACACACGGTGTCTAGCCCCATGGCAGTATTAGCCACCTACTGTCACGGGCCATAGAGCTGTGGCTTCTTCTTCAGCCTGGCTGCCCTCCCACAGCGAACAGGTGGCTGGGGGGCTGCAGTGGAGGGGCCTGGCTGTACTCCCTTGGGCACTGGGGGCCGAGGGCTGGAGCTGCTGGGGCCTGGCCGCACTGATTGTAACATGGGGGCCCAGGTGCCTGTGGTAGCAGGGTTCTGCTGCGGTGCTTGGGCCAATGGGGCCCATGTTCCTGCAGTGCTGGAGCCTGGCTGTGGGGGCAGGACCAGTGAGGCCCAGGAGCCGCCAGTGGCAGCGGCTGGCTGTGGTGGTTGAGAGACTAAGGTCCACATTGTTGCATTGCTGGGGCCTGGCTGTGGAGGCTGGGCTGGTGGGGCCCAGGTGCCCGCACTGGTAGGTCCTGGCTGCGGTGGTTGGGGCACTGGGGCCCATGTGCCTGCACTGCTGGGGCCTGCCTGCACTCCCTCGGCCAATGAAGCCTGTGTAGCTACGGTGCCTGCGCCTGACTGCAGAGGTTGTGGCACTGGTTGCCGGGCACGGTAGGTCTCTACTAGGAGGGTGACTGCCCATGTCAGTGCATCGTTGGAATTGTCAGATCTCTCCATATGCGCCAGCATCGCAGCTCAAGCCTGTCGGTCCTCCTCACGGCCAGCTCTCAGCTCGGCAAGGAACTCCTGGTGCTCCCTCCACTCTTCCCTCCTGGCCTTTCTGAGGTCCTCCCGTGCCTGAGTGGCAAGGTGTTCGCCAACACTCTGGAGGGCTGAGACCCGCTTCTTCCTGGCCTTGGTGAGGGCTGCTCCTGCCTCTGCCCGTCCTTGTCCTTCCAAGCTGCCTCTGAGTGCACTGAGCAGAGGACAGGGCTGCCAAACTTCTTTTGTCTTCTATGTCTTTTCCTGTGCACACGTGGGTCTGCTAGAGTTGTTTATTTGCTGAAGTTTGCTGGCTGAGGGGGAGGGGGCTTGGTTGCAAACGTTGTTCTTCCATTCATTGAGCTAAGGAGCCAGGTGATCTGCTAGAGTTATTTGCTGAAGTTTGCTGGCTGAGGAGGAGGGGGCTTGGTTGCAAATGTTGTGCTTCTGGGGGGAGGCTTTTTTTTTTTTTTGGTAAACAAATTTTATTTTTTCTCAGGAATACAACATGTAAAATTAAATCATTCCATTCTATTAATTGTCTACCCCATTCCCAATTCCTCCCCTGGGTGGAGGCTTTTCTCTTGCGTTCATTGAGCTAAAGGCAGAAACCAGGTGGGTCTGCTAGAGTTGTTTATTTGCTGAAATTTGCTGGCTGAGAGGGAACGGGTTTGATTGCAAACTTTGGGCTTCCCAGTGGAGGCTTTTCTCTCATAATCATTGCGCTAAGGAGCCAGGTGGGTCTATCCTTGGTACCTCTGGTTCAAGATTTTGGTAATGACCTTTAAGGCCTGGGACCCATATATCTTCAGGACTGCCTCCTCTGTATGTCCTTCAAAGAGCGTTATGTTTTGTTGGAAACAATCTGCTGGTGATCGAAAGCTGACCTTGACCAGAGCCAGGGCCTTCTTGGACCTGGCTCCAACCTGGTAGAACTCTCTGCCACATGACACCAGGGCCCTGCAGGACTTGATGCAACTCTGCAGGGCCTGCAAGGCAAAGATGTTTCTCCAGGCTTTTGGTTGAGGACAGCAATGGGGCTCAACTGGCTGGCACCCCTATTTTCTGTCTCCCATCTTTTTCCTGCCATCTCCTCCTTCCCTTGTCTGCAAGGCCACACAGTCTGGTACTGGCTGAAGACAAATTTACACACCATCTGAGGTTGTTTTATAAATGTAACGAGTATTTTAAAGTTAATTTTATATTATAATTTTAACACTATTTTGATGTGTTTTATCCTATTGTTGTTCATTGCTGAGAGCTCTGTGAACTCAGGGACAGGGCAATCCATAAATTTAAAGTATAAGTAAGTAAATAAATAAGTTTCTCACCAAACTCTCATGCCTGTTTTGGTACACTAGTCCTGGTCCTCATGAGGAATGGGGAACAATCTAGCCTCAGTCTAAAGCACCACCTGCTAATTGTACGAGTTCAGGCTGCCCTATAAAGAGTGTGCTCTTTGCTACATGGTTTTTAAAGAAAGCTGGGTTAGTGACCAAGCACCAAAGATCAGTTGCTCCTGTTCCAACCAAGGTCCCTCCCCTCCCTAATCCCCTCTCTCCCAGGCCCCACCCTCAAATCTCCAGGTATTTCCAAGCCTGGAGCTGGCAACCCTAAATGGGTGGGATAACATGGGAATCCTCTGCCTTTCAAAAAGGTCTATGGGGGAGGTGCCCAAAGCCACCTCCCCCATAGACCTTGTTATAGAGCTGGCCCTGATAATTATTCAGAATCCATATTTACAAACCTAATATCCAGATGACATCCTGAAAAAAAAATCCAATATGTCAGAATTATTTCTGAACTGGAAATACATTACTTCATACATTCCTAGTTAAATGCCTTGAGTTCTTAGAATAACATAGCATTTCAATTCCTCTTCTATTTAGATAAACTAAATCCCTTAAACCTTTAAAAACATTTCAGATGGTTGTTAATTCATAAACTATCATCATTACTGTTTCTTTAAGATGAATGTTTGGTGTTCTAAACTTTTGCAGTCATCTAGTGATGACGATAATCTCTCTAGTGAATGGAAACTGTTGATATTATATTACTGTTCTAAAAAATGCAGCAGCCCTTATTCTCCAAGTAGGGCTGCCTGTTGTTGCTGAAGCCGTTTCTGGGCCAAGGAGACAACATAATTGGGCCTGTGCTGCTTTCTATGTAAACCAAACATCACTCAGATCATTTACTGACATAAGGCTATGCAATATTTGTGAAGCAGTGCACAAAGCTAGCAGTACAGCCACAACCCAAACCAATTTCACTTGAGTCTGTAAAGTGATTATTAAGGTTGTGGACTTTCTGCGCTAATAATTTTTCTCCATTTCCTTAGAGTTTTTCAGCAATTGCTCCCAACTTGCACTTCTCCACCAGCAAATTCTTGTCAGAGCATTCACAGTGAATGAGGACAAGTTAGATAAAACTGAGGTCAGGATAACTTAGAACATTTCTCAGCTCTGACCATCTCTTTTTTAAATACTAAACATTAGCACTTGCTTTCATCTTTTTCAACTCAGGAATGGTTTATTTTTGTAAGACTGCTGGAGCTGAAGAGTTTATATACAACTAAATTACAGAGAAGAGGCTGTCCATATTCCATTCTTGTTCATTTGCGTTTCATTTTTTACACTACCACACCACATATACCATTTATGCTTATCCAGCTGACTCCAAAGTGACTTTGCGGGAAGAAGCATGGACTATCTTCCATTTGCTATCACCTCTTAATAACAGTGATGAGCCCCTGATGTTTTGTGAAGAGCTGTTCTGTGAAAAGGCCCAAGCATAAAGCAGCTGGCAACCCAAATACTTAAAAGCCAATCTACATCCAGACAAACTGGTTTAATACTCATTCTTTCTCCCTAATGAATCTTAGAGCTCTGTATGTGTTGTTAACTAGGGATCTCTAGCAAGGATGTTTCAGTATCTCCATCCAACAGGCAGAGCACTTGTTTTGCATGCAGAAGGCTCCAAGGTCAACCTCTAGCATCTACAGTTAAAAGGATCACAGCAGGTGTTGGGAAAGCACTTTCTCTGCCTGAGACTCTGGAGAACCACTGGAAGTCAGAGAGGACAATACTGACATTGATAGGACAAGGTTGTGAGTTTGTACAAGGCATTTAGACACAATTCCCAACATTCTCTGGGGAACTGCTGGCTTTGATCCACTGGAAATATCCATGGACAGAAGGGTCACCCTTCCCTTCTGCCCACACAAATCCTTCATGGAGCCAAGTCGCTTACATTTAAACTGGTATATATAACCAATACAAGCTTACAGTGCAGATGTGCCCTTTCAGGAAATGTAGTTCTCTCTGTGATGAAAATGTTCATCTGTGCTATTTTATAACAATGGGGTGGGCCACTAGTCTTTTCCAGACATTCTAACTGGGTAGAATGAATGTATATTGGAGGAAGTGGTGATAAAATCCCCACCTCAGCCTTACAGGCATTTAGGGTTTCTGGTCGTGTGTACAGAGTACACTTGAATGAGTGTAGGCTGTGTAATACATTCCAGTTTGCATGTGGTGATCAGAGGTGGGTCCAGGCCCGTAGCCAGGATTTTTCAGTTTGGGGGCCTTTTTAAAAGTTGGGGGTACTAAAATGAAAATATTTTTAAAAAACTCAGGCTGGCCGGCCCCTGCCCCAGTTGGTGGTTCGCACGTGGAGGGAAGGGCGTGCCGGGATCCAGTGGGACAAAGCAGTTCTCGCCTTTCCTTCCCCCACCATGACCACCGCACCTCCCCCCCCCACACTGAAGCAAGGAGCCGCGGAAAGGGGCAGCAAGTGCCTTCTGAAAGCGCCGGGGCCACTGGGCTTGGGAGGTTGTCTCCTCTGACCTATCTGCAGCCTGACCATGGAGGCATACCCCCCCCCCTGGCAGGACTCACCGTGCCTCTCTCCTCCTGCCTCCCAGACAGAACAGGCACAGGCAGGTGGGCGGCACATTCCTCGGCAGCAGTGACGGAAGTGTGCGAGCAGCACAGTCTGTATGCCCTGCTCTGCCCTTGGATCCTTGGCGCCAGCCCCCCATGGCCTGGCTCTTGCTGCCTCTGTGGCTGCGCTGCCCCCAGTTTCCTTTCTACTCTCTGAGAGTAGTGGCAGCACACAAGAGGCACACAGGTTCAGGTGCCTCCACACACACACACACACACACACACATACACACACACACTGCCACAAAGGGACCAGCTGTCAGGCCGGGTGTTTGGTGAAGGATTCCTGCCAAACCAGAGGAGGCCTTGGGCATCCGGGGCAGGGAATCTGACCTCAGGGGATGGGGAATTGGGTGTGGCTGCTCACTTCCCAGGGGGCGCTGGCCTTTCCCTGTTGGCCTGGGTCCCTCCTCTTTCTCTGAAAATCCCCCCCCCCAATGGGCTCCTCTACATAGCAAGTGAAGCGCCCTCAGGCGAGAAGGAGCTGTCTGACTGGTGCCAGTGGGGGGCACCGACGGGAAGCATCCATTCTCCTGGCTCCCACCGGGGGGCTTCCCAAGAGGAGACCACTCAACTCCGGCCGAAAGAAGCCAAAAGACTGAAAAAGGTTTGTATGGCAGGTGGCACTTAGAACTAGCAGAAGGTCACGAAACTCTGCACAGCACATGCACAATTCTCGGCGGACTCCTGGTTGCTGCAGTGGGGAGAGGAGCATCTTGTGTCTGAAGCAAAGGCAAGGGAATGGGGGGCACTTTGGAGAGGAGCGGCAGGTCACTCCACTTCGCTGGCTTGTCACCCTGGATCGATCCGTTGCTCTCAGCATGTGCTCAGGGGCACTCACTTGTCTGAGTAGAACCTCAGCCTTCTCTAACAGGTGTCCCGAACTTAGGCATGTGGCCCCTGGCAGAAATCCAGCTGGGTTAAATAGGAAGTCAGGGGGCCCTTGACAGAAAGTAGCTATGGGTGGGGTCTGGATGGCATGAATATGTTCTTCCCACCACAGCATGCATTCATTTGACTTAAAAAGGGCAAGTCTCTCTCTTTTTCTCTCTAATGCTAAACCATTTACACTTTTATTTTTCCAAATAAAGGTTTTTGGTTTTTTTAATTCAAGATGCCCATTGGTGGGTTTATACTGCTGTACAATTACAGCAAATGATGCAAGAATTCAGAACATTGTCCACACTGTGATGGAAATTAGGGCTATACTTTTACAACATTAACAAATTCTTTATTGCTAAACACAAAAGAGGACTGAGATGAAGAGAGATACATTTTTTAAAAAAGAGCAGGAGACTTATTTTCCTAAACATCTGTCTTGTGAAGTCAAAAATCAGATGTGCTGGAGTTCCAGCTATCTGCTGCTTTTTGGGTAATGCAGTGGGAGATTCAGCTTTTATGACCTTTCACAGCCATCCCTTTGACCCATGAATCAAGTCTGGCCAGGTTCACTGAGCCAGACACTTCAAAACAAAAGTCACCTAAAGAAAACCCTCTGAATGCCTGCCTCCCTGCCACTCACCACTGCTTACTCCTAATGCAAGTCTGAGTTTGTTCCACAGACAAATGAACTGCCCTCATTCTGGAGGGTAAAAGGTAGTTCTTACAAAACTAAGTGCCTTGACTGGGGCTGAATAAATCCCTGTATCACCACCTGAAACACCAAATACTACCAATTTTCTTCCCCTAACCCATGGTCCCATTGCCTATACATTTTATTTATTTAGCAAGTTTTTATTTTGCTTCTCCATGGAACCTGCATGAGGTAGCTTGCAAATAAAACAACAAAGTATTACAAGTCACTAATCAAAATTCAGCATTACAGACCCAGGCACAAGATAAAAACATAGTCCACTGAGCAGGTTAAAATAACAGATTTAGAATAAAAAGAGTGTAAAAACATAGGAAGAGCCCTGTTGGATTAGACCAGTAGTCCTTCTAATCCAGCATCATGTCTCACACAGTGGCTAGTGGATGATGGACCACACCACTATTTTCTCATACCGAGGATACCCTGCTGGGTTTGGGAGGAAGTGGTGAATTATTTGATTAGTAGGAATATATAGAACAGGTTCTGTGATAGGCATTTTATCAATACAGGAGAAGAACTGTTCCAGTCGGTTCTCGAAGGTCTTCTCCACATACCTCTTTCTCTTCCTCTGTTTCTCCATGTTAGCAACACTTGCCTCAAGGGAACAAACCTATCACTGAGAGCCAAAAGATCTATGAATCGAGCTCACACAGAGACAATTACATGTGACACTCCCTGCAAAATATCAGCCTAGACTAAGCAAACAGATCAGCCAATATCATAATGCCCCTATATAAATCAATGGTGAGACCTCATTTGGAATACTGTGTGCCACACCTTAAAAAGGATATTATAGCTTTGGAAAAAGTGCAGAAAAGGGCAACTCGAATGATAAAAGGGTTGGAACACTTTCCCTATGAGGAAAGGTTAAGGCGCTTAGGGCTCTTTAGCTTGGAGAAACGACGACTGAGGGGTGACATGATTGAGGTTTATAAGATTATGCATGGGAAAGAGCAGGTAGAGAAAGAGGTACTTTTCTCCCTTTCTCACAATACAAGAACTCGTGGGCACTCCATGAAATTGCTGAGCGGTCGGGTTAGAATGGATAAAAGGAAGTACTTCTTCACCCGAAGAGTGATTAACACTTGGAATTCACTGCCACAGGAAGTGGTGGCGGCTACAAGCATGAACGGCTTCAAAAGGGAATTAGATAAGCATATGGAGCAGAGGTCCATCAGTGGCTATTAGCCACAAGGTATAGATAGGGACTCTGGGGCAAGTGATGCTCTGTCATCTTGGTGCTTGGGGGGGTCAACAGTGGGAGGGCTTCTAATGTCCTGGCCCCACTGGTGGACCTCCTGATGGCACTGGTATTTCTGGCCACTGTGTGATACAGAGTGTTGGGCTGGATGGGCCTTTGGCCTGATCCAACATTGGCATCTCTTATGTTCTTATGTTCTTAAATATTAGAGAACATTCAGCACTGCAGTTGACTCCAGTATTGTCTGAGGTACTAAGGCAAGTTTGGAGGGAAGGAGATATGGTATAGCCTTATCTTGTCAGATCTTGGAAGCCAAGTAGAGCCAGTACCTGTATGAAAGACCACCAGAGGAACGCAATGATAAACCACCTCTGTTACCCCAGTGGCCTGCCTTGTAGTTTGGGGAATTTAGCTATACGGCAGAATCGGCCAGAGGGGTACAGGAATCGCACACCACTTGTATACCAAGGTCCGGCACAGTATTCTCCAGATTTGAAGAGTAAATTAAATAGTTTTTATTAAGGTATTTCCCTAAGTAAAAAGGTAAAGGATCCCTTGCTCGAAAGCCAGTTGAATCCGACTCTAGGGTTGCGGGTTGCTGTTCTCATCTCCGTTTCAAAGCTGAAGAGCCAGCACTGTCCGAATACGTTTCCGTGGTCATGTGGCCGGCATGACTAAACACCAAGGCGCACGGAACGCTGTTACCTTCCCACCAAAGTGGTACCTATTTGCAATTTCTTGCTTTTGAACTGCTAGGTTGGCAGGAGCTGGAACTAGAGATGGGAGCTCACCCCGTCTTGCGGCACCTGGGCCTGGAACTGCTGAACTACTGACCTTCCACAGCCTGCAGTTCAGCGTCTTAACCACTTGAGCCACCGCAGCTCCTTTAGTACATCATTGCAAAACATTTGGTCTTATCTATGACTCACTGAAATATTGTTTTACTATGGAAACTGGGAAATGGAAGAATCAGGGGATGGATGGATGGATGGATGGATGGAAGGAAGGAAGGAAGGAAGGAAGGAAGGCAGCCATTGAACTAATAGGTGCATTTTACCTTGAAAGGAACCAAAAAGAAACTGATATTCAATTGATACACATTCCTACCAAAATGAAATCTTACCTCCTATATTCCTATTATCTACAATGCAAAAAAAATCTAAAACTGAGACAGCTAAGAGAATGCAGAGAAACTGATTAAATCGAGATGTCAGGGGAATTAAAATAATTAAATACATGGTTGATGAGTGCTTTGCTCTGAATATTGTGCTTCATTGCTGTGGCTCATATGCAGAAGGCTAATTGCTTCCATCCCCTCCTGCCATGGTTACACAGCCAGTCATTAAGTGTCAATTGTCACATTTCATTTCCTTGCAAAATGCCTCCCCCTTTGATTGCCATTAGCAACCCTGTGCCATCTTAGCTTCAGGCAGGCACTCACCCTACTCCCAACCCCACCCATACTAATAGAATATCATAGTGCACTTAAAGCTGGCTGGAAGCAATCTTTGCGAAGCAAAACCCAGAGAAGCCTCCCTGCACTGTAATTAATCTCAGTCAAGGACTCCTGCTATTAAACACTAACTGCTTAAGCCTTCAATAAGTGTCACTCAGAATACAGTGGAATCATATATGCAACATTACTTAGTTAACGGTATTTGCAATTAAAACTTAAATCTTATTAGGTTAAATGATGGTTCTGAATGCTTGGTTTTTACTATCTGGAACTTTTTGTTCAGTTATTAGGGGCACTTATTTCTGCTTACAGTGACAAGGATAGGTTCCCATTTATCATTCCATACCAAACCAGTGAGCCATTGGCTCTTATGTGGAAGGATTCATATTAAGAGAAAGAAATAGAAAACATTGCCTGTGTGCCCTTCAAAGCCCTAGACATCTTCTATAAACTGTGTATTTTCATACATTAAGGAAGACAAATGTATGTTTTTAAAGGATAGAGCAGGGAACCCTAACCATGTGTACATGTCTTTTACATCAGTGTACACTCATCTTTCTCTCCCTCACCCATTATATATGTAGCATCTGAAGGAGACAAATGAAGAAGATCAAGGAGTCAACTGCAAAGAGAGAGAACTGAGTCATATCAACCGCTGTGAAATTACTGAGACTAGCATTTTATTATATTTTATGGTTAACTGGTTTTAGAATGGTTTGAATGTTTAAATGTTGTTGTTTAATCTATTTTAGGTGTATTGTAATTTTATGCTGTTTTGTGTGAGCCGCCCTGAGCTGGCCGGGGCCTGAAGGGCAGGGTAGAAATTTAATAAATCAAATCAAATCAAATCAAATGTTTCCAAAGACATGTATACATACTAAGTGATGGAGACTGGTTTGGGATCCCTGCAATGTACATCTTTAAAAGTATGTTTGTTGTTGTTCAGTCGCACAGTCGAGTCCGACTCTTCGCGACCCCATGGACCAGATCCTGCCAGGCCTTCCTGTCTTCCGCCGTCCTCTGAGGTTTGCTCAATTTCATGTTTGTTGCATCTATGACACTGTCTAACCATCTCATCCTTTGCCGTCCCCGTCTTCTTTGACCTTCAATCTTTCCCAGCATCAGGGTCTTCTCCATTGAGTGCTCCCTTCTCATTTGGTGGCCAAAGTATTTGAGCTTCATTTTCATTATCTGGCCTTCCAGGGAACAGTCAGGGTTTATTTCTTTTAGGATTGACTGATTTGTTCTTCTTGCAGTCCAAGGGACTCTCAAGAGTCTTCTCCAGAACCATAGTTCAAAAGAATCTATTCTTCGGCGCTCGGCCTTCCTTATAGTCCAACTCTCGCAGCCATACATGACTACTGGGAATACCATTGCTTTGACCATGTGGACTTTTGTTGGCAGGGTGATGTCTCTACTTTTTATCATGCTGTTTAGGTTTGCCATCACTTTCCTCCCAAGGAGCAGGCGTCTTTTAATTTCATGGCTGCTGTCACAGTCTGCGGTGATCTGGGATCCCAGGAACGTGAAGTCTGTCACTACTTCCACGACTTCCCCTTCTATTTTCCAAGGAGTGGGGCAGGATGCCATGATCTTAGTTTTTTTGATGTTGAGCTTCAAGCCCACTTTTGCGTTCTCCTCTTTTACCCTGAGTAAGTGGCTCTTTAGGTCCTCTTCACTTTCTGCCATTAGAGTGGTATCGTCTGCATATCTGAGGTTGTTGATCTTTTCCCCAGCAACCTTAATTCCCCCTTGTGATTCATCCAGGCCAGCATTTCGCATGATGTACTCTGCATATATATTAAATAAGCAAGGTGACAATATACATCCTTGTCATACTCCTTTTCCTATGCGAAACCAATCAGTTGTTCCATATCCGGTTCTAACTGTCGCTTCTTGACCCTTATACAGGTTTCTCAAGAGACATGTGAGGTGGTCTGGTACTCCCATCTCTTTAAGAACCTGCCATAGTTTGTTGTGATCCACACAGTCAAAGGCTTTAGCATAGTCAATGAAGCAGAAGTAGATGTTTTTCTGGTACTCTCTTGCTTTCTCCATAATCCAGCGAATGTTGGCAATTTGATCTCTAGTTCCTCTACCTCTTCGAAACCCAGCTTGTACTTCTGTCAGTTCTCTATCCACGTACTGTTGAAGCCTAGCGTGTAGGATCTTGAGCATGACCTTGCTAGCGTGTGATATGAGTGCAATTGTGTGATAGTTTGAACATTCCTTGGCATTGCCCTTCTTTGGGATTGGAATGTATACTGTGCTGGTCCTGGAAAACAGTTAACACAAACCAAGCAAGAAGACAACTTTTAGAGACTCATTGAGCTTTTAAGTGAGAACACATTAACAACTTCATGGGACTGCTTCATTATTACCAACAATGTAGCAAGAGCCTATTTTGTGGTGTGTACTGTACATAACATGCTTCCTGCCAAGATAGTTTAAAATGCTCCAGCAAAGGGTTCCACAAAGACAGGTACCAAAAAAAGGATCATTGTGCCATTGAGGTGTATATTCAAGACTACTTCTGCTGATGTGCTCATTGAAGGATTTTCTTTTCGTCTAGAACACAGCTCATTGATCCCTTACCCCAAATTCCATCCCTGAGAGGGGAACCTCCTGAGCAGCATGGAGGCAGAAAATCATGCATTGTGCTCCCAATGACGACTACATTTTCTGTGGTTCCTTGTATTCCTGGATACTCCTCAGCATGTTCATAGCTCAAGGGCCTGAATACTGAGCTTTAGTAGGGATGTGCAAAAAAAAAAAATTCGGTAAAATTCGGATTCGGGTTTATTGGACCCGAATTTTTTCGGGAAACCCGAAAAAACCCGAATATCTATACCGGTAAAGCATAGATATCCGAAAATTTAAAGCCATACTCTCTCTCTTCTAGTTTTGTCTTTGTAGAGTAAGGATGTAGTAGATTTTATTCTGTTGTTATTTTCATCCCAGTTACCCTTCCCATGCTAGAATTTAGTAAAAACTTTATATTTTAATCACACATGGACTCTGAGTCTGAATTACTTTACTCTGGCTCTGCTGGACCATCTTATCTCTGCGAAATACAATTTTTTCAGTATCTCACTATCACCCAACACACCCACATCCAGAGTACATACTGACCCAAAATAGCACTCTTTAACTTGCAGGTGTTTCTACTATTTTCTGCAGTGTTTACCTTTTCCATACATAGCAAGGTAAGGAGGTAGTGGGAAGAACTCCTGGGAACCATCAGAGTACTAAAGCTTAGGGATGTGCATTTCGGGATCCCGAACCGAAAAAAAAGCCGAAAATAACGATTTTCGGCTTTTTTCGGCTTTTGGGATCCCGAATTAGCAATTTATGAGCTTGTCCAAATCCCGAAAAAAATTCCCGAAAAATTCGGGTCCATTATAACCAATGGGGCCATTGAAGTCAATGGCAAAAATCCTCTTGGAACTTTGCGGGGGGCTGGGGGGGAGGGGGTTTGGGGTAGAGGCTCCAAACTTGGAGCGTGCTTACTGGAACCTCTCCCCAACATACCCACCAAGTTTCAAGACGATTGGACCAGGGGGTACAATTTTATGGGCCCCCAAACAGGTTGCCCCCAGATTCAGCTTGCTGCAGTTTATTCGCGGTTTGCCGCCGACATTCGGCGGCAATTCGGCAACATTGTATCCTATGGACCTTGGAGTGGGTAAGCTCCAAACTTGGAGGGTGGTTACTAGAACCTCTCCCCTACATACCCACCAAGTTTCATGAAGATTGGACCAGGGGGTCCAATTCTATGGGCCCCCAAACAGGTTGCCCCCATCCCATTGTTCTCTATGGTGGGAAAAAAATTACTTTTTTTCCCACCATAGAGAACAATGGAGGGATGGGGGCAAACTGTTTTGGACAGCATGTTTGCAAACTTTTGCCAGACCAGCCAGCCCCAGCCACACTGCAGCAGAGAAGAACCATACAAGTGCCCCCCCACAACCTGTGCCGCCAAACTGGGTGCCCAAAACCCCAAAACCAACACAACTTGGCTCAAACCAAAGAATCTCTCTACAGCAGCAGCACTGAGGTAGCATGTCTGTCCATTGCCAATGCCAGCCAGACAGGCCCAGCAGCAGAACCAGTCCACCACAAGTGTGCCAATGTGCCAGTGCCCAAAAAACCCCAAAAGCAAAACAATCTCTCCCCTCTGCAGTGGCAGCGGCCTACATAGGGGAGCATGTTTGCTAATGGCAGCCATGCCCAGCTGCAGAACCAGAGCAATCTCAACTTCCCCCCAACAACCTCTGTGCCAGTCACCCAACTTACTGGACTCAGTCCAAACCTGAGGATTTCTGCAGTATAAATGAAGGGGGGGGCAGGCAGGGCCTGTGCAAGTGACGTGAGCAATCACTAGGGGTGTGCGTGCGAATCCCCACTCAGCGCACCTGAAGAGAGGCAAAGGGAGGCCAGAGGAACCCAAATTACACCAAATCAGAGTGGCCGCCAACTCTCCAGGGGGTGCCCAAAGATTGAGATATGATGATTCCCAGGTTGGGGAATCATCCAGAGGGGTCCCACCATATGCTACCTCTAGGAAGATGTTGGCTTGTGATTGTGAATCCAGTGAGTGGGTGGCAGCGACTACGGAAGTAAGATAGCCCCACCCCCACCAGGCAGGGGCAGGCAGGCAAAAACTTCCCGAGCCACACAGTGGCTGGCTTGTGTGGGTCCCCCCGCCCCGTTCCCAGCAGTGCAGGAGAGTCACACAGAGACGTCTCCCTTACAACCCCAGAGGCCCCTCCTCCATGCCCAGAAGCGCTTGTTGCCTAGCCTGCTCTGGAAATCCAAAGGTGGGCTGCCCAGAGGCTGAAAAGGAGTTGGGATTGGGAACTTGGGAGTCGGGCTTGGTCCCCTGTTCAGGGAAGGGGACAGCAGCAGAACCTGTGCACTGCACGCCCCTCCCCCCAACCACACCCAGCCCGCCTGCTCCATGGCCAGGAGAGACTGTAAGGAGAGATGACTACTAGTCCGCTCCGCTTTGGAAATCCAAAGGTGGCCACTGGCCACAGGCTAAAAAAGGATTGTTACCATTGACCAACCCCCCACTCTCAACAATTTGCCCAAAACCTCCTGCATTGCTGGGAACGGGGCGGGGAGACCCACAAGCCAGCCGCTGTGTGGCTCGGGATGTTTTTGCCTCCCTGCCCGGTGGGGGTGGAGCTATCTTACTTCCTTGCTGCCACCTTCCTAGAGGTAGCATACGTGGGACCCCTCTGGATGATTCCCCAACCTGGGAATCATCATATCTCAATCTTTGGGCACCCCCTGGAGAGTTGGCAGCCACTCTAATTTGGGGGCATCTGGGTTCCTCTGGCCTCCCTTTGCCTCTCTTCAGGTGCGCTGAGTGGGGATTCGCACGCACACCCCTAGTGATTGCTCACGTCACTTGCACAGGCCCTGCCTGCCCCCCCCTTCATTTATACTGCAGAAATCCTCAGGTTTGGACTGAGTCCAGTAAGTTGGGTGACTGGCACAGAGGTTGTTGGGGGGAAGTTGAGATTGCTCTGGTTCTGCAGCTGGGCATGGCTGCCATTAGCAAACATGCTCCCCTATGTAGGCCGCTGCCACTGCAGAGGGGAGAGATTGTTTTGCTTTTGGGGTTTTTTGGGCACTGGCACATTGGCACACTTGTGGTGGACTGGTTCTGCTGCTGGGCCTGGCTGGCTGGCATTGGCATTGGCGATGCACATACATGCTCCCTCAGCCTGTGTGCTGCCGCTCCAGTGCAGTCTGGAGAGATTCTCTGGTTTGACCTAGTTCTGGTTTTGGGGCACTGACTGGCATGGCAACCTGGCTGGCCTGGCACAGGTGGCAGATTGCTCTTGTTCTTCTGTTGCAATGCTGGGGCCTGGCTGGCATGCACTTGCTTGCTCCCTCAGTCTGTGGGCTGCTGCTGCTGTCTGCAGAAATTCTCTGGTTTGCACCAAGTTGGTCTGGGCACTGATTGGTTGCACCTTGGCACAGGTTGTGGGGGGGGCAGATTGCTCTGGTCCTGCTGCTGGGCCTGTCTGTCTGGCATTGGTAATGCACAGACATGCTACCTCAGTGCTGCTGCTGTAGAGAGATTCTTTGGTTTGAGCCAAGTTGTGTTGGTTTTGGGGTTTTGGGCACCCAGTTTGGCGGCACAGGTTGTGGGGGGGCACTTGTATGGTTCTTCTCTGCTGCAGTGTGGCTGGGGCTGGCTGGTCTGGCAAAAGTTTGCAAACATGCTGTCCAAAACAGTTTGCCCCCATCCCTCCATTGTTCTCTATGGTGGGAAAAAAAGTAATTTTTTTCCCACCATAGAGAACAATGGAGGGATGGGGGCAAACTGTTTTGGACAGCATGTTTGCAAACTTTTGCCAGACCAGCCAGCCCCAGCCACACTGCAGCAGAGAAGAACCATACAAGTGCCCCCCCACAACCTGTGCCGCCAAACTGGGTGCCCAAAACCCCAAAACCAACACAACTTGGCTCAAACCAAAGAATCTCTCTACAGCAGCAGCACTGAGGTAGCATGTCTGTCCATTGCCAATGCCAGCCAGACAGGCCCAGCAGCAGAACCAGTCCACCACAAGTGTGCCAATGTGCCAGTGCCCAAAAAACCCCAAAAGCAAAACAATCTCTCCCCTCTGCAGTGGCAGCGGCCTACATAGGGGAGCATGTTTGCTAATGGCAGCCATGCCCAGCTGCAGAACCAGAGCAATCTCAACTTCCCCCCAACAACCTCTGTGCCAGTCACCCAACTTACTGGACTCAGTCCAAACCTGAGGATTTCTGCAGTATAAATGAAGGGGGGGGCAGGCAGGGCCTGTGCAAGTGACGTGAGCAATCACAAGCCGAAAATCGTTATTTTCGGCTTTTTTTTCGGTTCGGGATCCCGAAATGCACATCCCTAAGCTTTAGTACTCTGATGGTTCCCAGGAGTTCTTCCCACTACCTCCTTACCTTGCTATGTATGGAAAAGGTAAACACTGCAGAAAATAGTAGAAACACCTGCAAGTTAAAGAGTGCTATTTTGGGTCAGTATGTACTCTGGATGTGGGTGTGTTGGGTGATAGGGAGATACTGAAAAAATTGTATTTCGCAGAGATAAGATGGTCCAGCAGAGCCAGAGTAAAGTAATTCAGACTCAGAGTCCATGTGTGATTAAAATATAAAGTTTTTACTAAATTCTAGCATGGGAAGGGTAACTGGGATGAAAATAACAACAGAATAAAATCTACTACATCCTTACTCTACAAAGACAAAACTAGAAGAGAGAGAGTATGGCTACTCTTCTTGTTCTTCAGAACACCAAACAAAGACGGGAAGAGAAGCCATAAAATGCTAATACACCTTGACACTTCAGTCCCAATCAAATTCCTAGATCAGGGAGAAATATCCCAGGCATTCTACATCTAAAGAACATTGGTTACATGAGAAACATGTGACTTCCTGTGAGTAACATAAACAAACATTTAACCCCAGATATACTGAGTGTTTTCAACTTGTAATACCCAACAGGGTGTGATTCAAAATGCAAGTTTGGAGGGAAGGTATAGCCTTATCTCATCAAGTTAAGCAGGGTCAGTACCTGGATGGGAGACCACCATGGAAGACTATGCAGAGGAAGTCAATGGCAAAGGGATGGGATTCTGTTATTTCCCCACTGCTGATGTGGCTTCAGGTTAAGTGCAGCAGCAATGGGGCTTCCACATGGCAAATTTCTCTGCAGTTTCCCTGTCCCAATCCCTTGGAAATGGCCAACACCCCCCCCCCCAAGGCCAACAGGACTTTTGTATTTAAAAAAATGGTACTAGAATATTGTTATATTGATATATCGTTGTAATGATAGGTGCGTCAGGATCTCAGAATTCCCAGTTTTCATTTAAAAAGTAAGTAATCTTCTTTCCTTGTGAAGATATGCCTTTTTTTGCATCTCCACAGGGGATGATGCTAAAAACTTACCGTCTTTTAAATGAAAAGTGTGAATTCAGAGAACTTGCTGCATCTGTTGTTATGACAATATATCAATATAACAATATGTTAGCGCTATTTGTTAAAAAAATTTAAAAAGCCACCCCAGTGGTTGTTGGAGGAAATGGTGGCCACATGAGCTGGAAAACCACCACCCCACACACACAGAGACACACAGCAATCTTTCCCAAAACTTTGAAGCGAAGCAGGTTTGAGTAAGATTAGAGAAAAGCTGGGCATAAATGCACCATGATTCGGGGGGGGGGGGAGAAAAACCAGCTTCCCAAAAACATTGAACATGAGGCAGATAAACTTGTGTGGAAGACACCATAGAGATCTTATACACTGATCCATCCAAATAAAGTTTTCTCTATGAGTGCAAAAGTAATCATGGATTCTACTTGGGATACATCACACTGCAGACTTCACCAGCAGTTCCAACTCTGGGACATATCACAGAGGGAAAACAGAAGGAAACACACAGCATTCAAAATGGGTTAGCTATTTTATAGGAGGAAACATTGTGTGTGTGTATACATACACACACAGACACACACACACTATTTTCAGGATGTTTTTAAAGAACAAGATATCCAGCACTGCTAAAATCAATACTTGGGTGGAGAGGTGGGTATAAGAACAGGTTAAAGGCTAATGTCAATTTGGGACATGACACAAAGAGTAAGGATAATGCCGGGAGATGATGCAGGAGGTCTGAAGTTGCATGACAAGGTTACAGGGTCTTCCTTATTGATATGTGAAAATTTTAATAGTTGTAGTAGATTATTTCCAAATCTTTCAGATGAAAATGGATCCTGACTCTTAATGAGGAAATCTCTGTGGACACTTGGCTCCATGTGATGGAAATATTTCTCCAGATGTAAGACAATTGTTTGTGGAATTTAAAAGAGCTACAATTCCCACCAGCAAGTTTAACTGTTGGAACTATTTCTCGGAAATGTTGCTTCCTCATGATCATACTCCTGGGTTTCTTTCAGATGACATGTTTATGAGGTACTGACAACCACCAGGAGGTACATATGTAGTCTTTACAACCTAAAACAACTCTGACATCATTTGTTCAATGGCGTGTATTCTAGGGTCATGGTAACTATCAACACATGTACATTTGCATGGGCTTGTATCTTCTTCTTTCCAATTCTCCAGGATACTCTAGAGACATTTGTAGGTTTGTAAAGATACATAGCCAGTTTCTCAATTCCTCTCCTGGAAAATGAAGAGTTCATCACGGTATAACTCACCATGAGCATGGTAAAAGAATATTTAACAACTATGGTAAATAAATGCATTAGTAGATTATCACAAGGTGATTTACCACTGATCTGATATAAATTTATCTTTGAATGCTCCTTGGTGGAAGTTTTTGCTGTGTTACATTTTGAAAAAGGCCTAACATTATAAAAAGCCATGAATAACACCAAACCTCTCTCCTGACAGTCTTGAGGTCCTCTTCACCCTCTTCACTTTTTGCCTTCCTGTCCTGTGCCTCAGGTTGCCCTGTACTATTGATGCTGTTGCCTGTCCTGCTCTGATGTCACAATGATCCAGTCCTGAAACTAACAGAACCCATGACAGCCATTGACTTAGCTAAGCTGATATCACAATGGGACTAATGTGCCTTAGACCCTATAACCAAGTACTTTGTGAATCCCTGGAGACTTCAGAATCAGAACCCCAAGATCTAGCATTATATTGAAGCTAATTCCCTTGGGCAGTGTGATTTGGGCCTTCAAATAACCGTTTTTGGGTACATTTCATTTGAGAGGTCCAGGGCTTTTTTTGTAAAAAAAAAAAGCCCAGCAGGAGCTCATTAGCATAATAGGCCACACCCAACAGCAGAAACTCATTAGCATATTAGACCACAGCCCTGACACCACAGCTCATTAGCACATTAGGCCACACCCCCATGTAACCAGGAGTGTGGTCATCCAGCTACGCCCACCTTTTGCTTCTTATTCTGTTGACCTTGTTTGTGGTCAGAACCCAGGGCTTTTTTTGTAGCAGGAACTCCTTTGCATGTTAGGCCAAACACCCCTAATGTAGCCAATTCTAATGTGTTTCTGCTGCTGGGTGTGGCCTATTATGCTAATGAGTTCCTGCTGGGCATGGCCAACTTGGGAGCCAGCTGGAACACCGTTCCTGTGTGTTCCTGCCCAAAAATAGCCCTGGAGAGGTCTCAGAACATTTTAGTGGATAGAGACAGACAGCTCAGAAGGTAAGATGAAAATTGTGAAACTTATCTTATGAACATTAGGGCTTCTAACTAATGAAAAAAATGGTAGACATATACACTCTGTGTACAATCTACTATTGTAGCAGCTGAAGCTAACTTTGCTTCTACCATTTGGGAAATTGTTACTCTGCTACAGGAAAGAACTAAAACTGCTGAGCAAGAGAGACAATGTGGTCTAAGCAACTGGACACCAAACCTCTGTAGGGATGCCATCACACTCTCCTCTTTATGCATTAATGTATTTTCAAAATTCTCTCATGGATGAGGCAGATTTTTTACTGCCATTTTTTCGGAAAGCCAAACAATAGGGACCCCAAGCATATGTGATATACAAAAATACAAACCGCAAGGGTAGACCATTAAAAAATTCACAAATTTCACAAGTTACCAGTAGACATCAGTCTATTGCAACATAATTATAGTAAGTCGATTGATAAAGTAGAATTGGTGGTCACAGTTCAAAAGCACAAGTTGCAATACAAACATTTAACAAGAAGGTAAGACAATTCATAGGTAGAAAAAGAATCCAACAGGAGACTCCTCTATATCCTTTCAGTATAATAGTGTCCAAAAGACCTCAAAGTCCACAAACAAGGCAGAGGATGTCCCATAGCACAAAGGAACTTCTGCAGCCAAAAACCTGCTGCCCATAGGTTCTAACACCCACCACATGGTCCCTCCTGGGTGGGGTGGGCCAAGGCCTAAGCTGAAATCACCAGTTTGGGAATTTCTTTCTCAGCACCCTTTTTTCAGCACCTTTCCATCAGATCATTGCTGAGCAACAGACCACATGCAGGGCCAGGTCTCCAACCCAGACACCCAAGTGACTGCTTGGCATGGCATAGCCAAGATGTACTGCAAGGAATCAACTTTTTCCTGGCCATAGATGGTGCAAGAGGTGATGGACAATGTTGGAGGAGACAATAGGTACTCTTTGCTTAGGGTGATAATGTTGTCATGCAGCCATTTCAGATGGCATTATTAAAGACTCTTAACTATGACGGCTTTGCTGAACTGTGAAAAGAGTGTGTCAGGGCAATGGACAGAACTATAGCCCAAGAGCAGTGCCCTTATACTGGACTATGGAATGTACTTCGGCCAAGGGGAACCTTGTGCCTAAGCAGCATGCCAAGCCAGATGTGGACCCCAGGACTACAGAAGCCTCCTGCTCCTGCATCTCCGCAGCCATGCCAGCGCTAGAATGCAGACTAGCAGCCCTCACCTCCATGAATGCAGAAACAGCAGCAGATCACAGATGGAAGCCATGCTCTGCAAAAAGGACAAGATGCTCTTGCATGGAAGCCATGAATAACTCCCTTCTCCATCACACAGACATCCTCCCCCCCAACATCTTAAGATCACCAGGAGAAACACATATTCCTCTCCAGCCTAAGACAAAAGGATGTGTCCAATGACAACAATAGCCAGCCAGCAAACTTTCCTGTCACCCATCAAGATAACGCCACTGTCAAATATCTGGTAATTAATCCAAAGCACCGGCCCTGCAACCTGATTGGTTCTCTTCCTTCCCTCCTTTATCTACCCCCCTTCCCCAAGAGGTGTCACTCCCTGCTAAAAAACATTAAATTTACCATTGCCCAACCATTAATCACCTTTTCTTCTTCATTCACAGTTTAAGTTTTGTTAATATCTCCTGGGGACCAGGTGATCACAAGTGCAAGCCTCAGGTCACATTTTAGGTGTATAATTGCTCTCTTGCTATTGCCTCTCCTAACCCCATCCTATCTTGCTGGTTCCATTCCTTGCACAGTTTGGAACTCTTCCACATGTGTTGCTGGTCAACTAATGCTCCTTTCCATATTTTATCCCCTTTTCACTGCAGAATCAACTAATCTCACCAAAGTATCACCCCACCAACGATACTTCCTGCTCATGCAAACGTCTCTGTATTTTTCTGTTCTATATTCTTAGCTCTGTATTGTGTGAGTGAATGCTTGATTTTATGGTTGTATGCTTGAAGAAATTTCAGTAAATAAATCACTGCTTTAGTAATCTAGCCTCAGCATCTATTCTTAGGTCCTGGGGGAACTCTAACTCCCATATACACAGGTTATGGTCCTATATTTAATGTCTATTGCCATTTAATATTCATAATTAATAAATTAAGGCAATTTGGCTAACAATAAAACAGTTTGAACCAGCTCTTACCATATATGCCAGCCCAGTTACAACTTGCCAGGAGCAATGCTTTCAACTTGGAGGTTACCGTAGAAGTGGAGGGCATAGGTCCTCAAACAGAACCTGCATCCCAGAAGAATGGTGAGTAGAATTTAGACCTAGGTTTCTGTTGCAAGCACAAATGCATTTGTCTCAGTATATACATTGGCTTCCTGGCTTCTTGTCTAGGAGCTTTAACCAGCAATGAAGACAATCCTTAGATCTTTGAACTCAGTCCTTGGACATGGCATATATATCTAAGGTTCCTCCTCTTCGCACTGCAATTCCAATGTTGTCATTAAGAAAATTAAACACAGGATTTGTGCAATTGAACTCATCTGTCCCTTGATAAATTAAAAGAAACCAGGAGATGAGCTTGTAAAGAAGGCTGACCTTAGGATCCTGCAATAGCAAGCTTTAGCTTCAGAACAAGGGAAGTAATTGATGACAGATGCAAATGACACTGAATAATCTGACCAGGAGGTACAAGGCAAAACAACGGCCAGTGTGAGACATGTCTGGAACAGTTGCAGAAAAGCTTCTCACTCTTTAATGAGGAACCAAATTCTGCATGAAAAAAATGAGGAAGCAGAGCAAAAACAGATGAAGAGCCCAGGATGCCATGTGGCACATGCCCCTTCTTTGCATGAACATCAGCAGTAGATCATGTGAAAACTAAAAGCTGACGACTATGAAAATAGCAACCTAAGTGTTCAATACCAAAATAAGACAACTGTGAACTGACATCAGACTCTTATAACCTCTTTAACAATAACTAAATAATAAGTACACATGTGGTAGGAGACCCACCACCTCAAATGATAAAGATACATATTCCTCCTGAGCTTCAAAGGATGGGGCAGTAGATGTATTGCCTCACTCACAGCACTAGTTTGCCCCCTCTTAGATTTTTTTGAAATACAAGCTTCTAATGTCTGAGTGAAAGCTTTCACTTAAAAATGAGACCTTATTCTTAAAATAAGAAAGATTCTGTCTTTAAAAACAAATCCAGGGTAAATGATGCTCCCTAAATTTGATAGCACTCCAAATTCCTTGCATCTAGCCTGCCTGTCTCTGCCAAAGAAAGCCTCCACGACTCAGGGTGGATTTTTTCAAAATCACTATCACCCATATCATGTTTGAAAAAGGTGCAGCTTCTGGGCCTAAAGCCTAGTCTGACATATGAAGGCAGTAGAGTAACTGAACGCAGAAATAACCAAATTTTTTACCCTAAGGGGTCAGATCTAGGGATGCCAGACTCTGATAATTACAGTTCATCTCCAGACTACAGAGATAAGTACCCCTGAAGAAAATGGATGCTTTGGAGGTGGATGTTTTGGAGGGTGGATACCATGGCATTGTACCCCACTGAGGTCCCTGTCTTCCCTAGGCTCCAACTCCAAATCTCCAGGAGTTTGCCAACCTGGATCTGGCAACCCTACTTTCCAATCTTCCACTGGTGGCCAGGAGGGACCTGGCAACCCTAGATTCAACACAGTCAGCCTACTCAGTGGGTATACATATTACTTTTAATATAAGGACTAATATATTATATTAGAAGGCCGAGCGCCGAAAAATAGATTCTTTTGAACTATGGTTCTGGAGAAGACTCTTGAGAGTCCCTTGGACTGCAAGAAGATCAAATCAGTCAATCCTAAAAGAAATCAACCCTGAGTGTTCCCTGGAAGGCCAGATAATGAAACTGAAGCTCAAATACTTTGGCCACCAAATGAGAAGGGAGCACTCACTGGAGAAGACCCTAGTGCTGGGAAAGACTGAAGGTCAAAGAAGAAGGGGATGGCAAAGGATGAGATCGTTAGACAGTGTTATCGAGACAACAAACATGAAATTGAGCCAACTTCAGAGGACAGCGGAAGACAGGAGGGCCTGGCGGGAAATGATCCATGGGGTCGCAAAGAGTCGGACTCGACTGTGCGACTGAACAACAACATATTTTATTTCATATATTTAATATAAGGACTATTAACATCCTTAGTCTTTATATAACAAACAGCAGCAAAAAAAACCCCACACTTACCTATGGGCATTTATAATTAATTATTTGTTGTACTTTACTTTGGTCGAGTGTTAATAAAATCATCCATAAATCTATCCTTACATAAGAACGTAACAGCAGTCATGCTGGATCAGGCCAATGGTCCACTTACAGTGTAATCCTGCATTTACTCTGGACAGTTCAGTGTTCTGTATCCCACAGTGGCCAACCAGTTGCCCACAGAAGATCTGCAAACACAGCACGGGGCCCACAGCCTCTCCCTGCTGTTGCTTTGCCTCACAACAACTGGTATTTTTACACAACATTCTTAAGGAAGGTGCTGAATATAAGGAGGTAAAAGCTGGACTAAAAAAACAATGGCTCTTATTCATCTTATACGTCTGACATTAAGCATTTAGAAATATGAAAATGCATGTGGGATTGGAGGTAGGATAATGAACATTTCTGTTAGTTAAGAGGAATGTGCTCTTGTTTTTCATTAATTTAATCAAAGC
>NW_015167063.1:1445202-1457426 GCF_001447785.1 Gekko japonicus
GTCTCTAGTTCCAGCTCCTGCCAACCTAGCAGTTCGAAAGCAAGAAATTGCAAGTAGATAAATAGGTACCACTTCGGTGGGAAGGTAACAGCGTTCCGTGCGCCTTGGTGTTTAGTCATGCCGGCCACATGACCTCAGAAACGTCTTTGGACAGCGCTGGCTCTTCGGCTTTGAAACGGAGATGAGCACCGCAACCCTAGAGTCGGACTTGACTGGCTTTCGAGCAAGGGAACCTTTACCTTTTACTTATAACCCCTATTAGGAACCTTCCTAATGTCAGTCAGACCTCTGTGCTGCCCTGGCTGCCATTAGACTGGGGGGGGGTGTAACTGTGGAATCTTGAGTTTCTGCTGAGTTTCTCTTGTTTTGGTTATCTCTCCCTGTAAGCCAAGCTGTATAACCTTGAGAGCCTGGTGTCTCCTTTCTCTTGGGAAAGCTGGCCCGTTAGCATGGCGTGCTCCTACCTGTCATCTGATTAGCCCTGAGCAATTTTGGTCCCCCTTGAATTCTGTATATCTGTTAGCTTCTTGCACTTTATCCTCAGTTCTAACATGAAACAGTTAAGATACCTGAATGCCATAAAGATCTCAATAAACTAATTCTTCTGAATGAGTGCTGTTGAGAACTGTTTGACTCGGAGTCTGACACGTAAAATGTTGCAAAATCTGACCTGATTCTCAGAAAACCTGAAGCCATATAAACCATACAAATCTGACATTCACTTAATGTGCCAAATTAAACCATTTGTCCTTAGTGAATTTGCCTTTTTGCCCATCTCAAATGTAAATAACATCTATTCAGAAACCCCCACAGGACATCCATACCAATCCAATAACTAGAAACATACATTTATGTCAAGTTCCACAGCCAAACAAAAGAGTACACACTTAACATAAGGTTATACTTTATTGCAAGAGCTATGGAGGCAGTAACATGGTCACTGTTAGGAATGGCTAATTTCCTACAAGCATAAAGGGATATAGGGTATTCCTACGCACACATACACCCACTCCTAGGCCAATCGCTAAAATGAAAGTTATTACATTGGCTAACATATCCCCTCCCATCTGGTACTTTTTCCTGGCAGGCATTGTGCAATGCTAATTGGTGATTGCATCACTCTGGTTTTACTCAGGGGTCATTTCGTAGAAAAAGAGCTAGGGGAACTCATTAGCATAACTCATTAGCATATGACACACCCCCTGACATCACCGGAAGTGTATCATAAGGCCACACCCCCTGACCTCACCGAAGTGTGTCATAAGGCCACACACCCTGCCATCACTGGAAGTGTGTCATAACATCTACATATTATAATATAGTGTGAGAACTTCACAGTACTGAAATAATTTAAAAAACTGGCCAGATAATTGCCCTTTAATCACACTCACTTTCACATTTATTAAAGACTGGTATACCCCATCAACGTACAAATGTAATAAAATCTCCAAATGCAAGCCACCCCTTAAATTCATCATTCTGTTGGTGGACATTCTTTAATATATGTTATTTCAGGCAAGTAAACCAATCTGGATTAAAATGACATGCAACAGTGTGCTTTTACGTGAACAAGGATTCTAATCCATATTTCTCATTGTTACACTGCCAGAACAAAGTCTGAGTCCAGTGGCACTTTTAAGACCAACATAGTTTTAGTCAAGGTAACACTAACCAAAAATGTTCGGAAACTGGGAGATAGCTCTTTTATTCCTTTTAGGTTATCTGCCACACAAACCACACAAAATATGGGCGGGGAGGCTACTAAATATTTTTATGGACTACTTTCCATGGTTTTATCTGAAAGGCCAAAGTGTCTGATAAGAAGGTGGTATTTCTTCCAAATGACTACAGTAAAAGCTCACAGTCTTCTGTAGTGCTGGAGCACTAGTAAATCTTAATTAAACATGGATTTATTTTTACTGTCAGCTTGTGGAGAACAGACAAGTGACAGACAATCTGTAACAACAACATTAAGATACAAAGCTACTCCTTGCTCACGTTAATACTTCCCACAGCATTTTGCATGAGTGCAGAAGTGCTCTACAGTCTCTATTCCATCCTTCTCATATCCCTTCGAGAAGGTAATTATACTGAAGCTGAAACCATTACTTCCCAAGTCTCCACAACTGAGTAAAGGTTGGACCCAATCTCTTTTTCTTGGTGGTTGGAAGAGAGAGGCGGGGGCATTAAAAAAGAAACCGAGAGGAGAGAGAGAGAGAGAGAGAGAGAGAGGCCCATTAAGAAAGAAGCCGAGATGGAGAGAGAGAGAGACAGAGAGGCCTATTAAGAAAGAAGCCGAGAGGGGGGAAGAGAGAGAGGGGCCCGTTAAGAAAGAAGCCAAGAGGGCTGCGATCCTGGGTGTGCCTACCTGGGAGTCAGAACCACCGGGCAGGGGCAGGGCTGCGCTCCGAGAGGGCACCTCGCTGGGCTGGTGTTTCCAGAGGCCAAGGCAAGGCTGCGGTCGCTTCCTAGGGAAACGTCCCACCGAACTCCAGAGGACTCAGGCCGGAGCCAAAGACCCCCGTGAGCTGCCGCCGCCTGCCTGGGGCGAAATCGCTCCAGATCTTGACTTTGGAAAGGAACTGGCGCCACGTTGAAAGGAAAGCAGACCCCCCCCGCTTCGAATGTACCCTCTGCACCGGCCGAGGGGAGGGGGAAGGACTATCCGAATCCCTCCTCCCCAGAGCGGTTCGAATTGAGTAGAGACTGTTGTGTGAACCCTGAACCGGCGAAATCGCTCCAGATCTTGACTTCAGAAAAAAACTGGTGCTCTTCTCACGCTGCTCAGACGGAAGGACGGGATGGCGGGGAGAGGCCTTCTCCCCCCCCTCTTTTTGGCGCGGGTGGCCGTTAGCGCCACACATGCACCTGCCTGCCTGCTGTCTCCCTCAGCCCGCTTCACAGCACAGAAGTGCGGACGGGAGATAGGGCGGGTCGCACCACGGCGAGGGAGAGGGAAGGCTGGAAGCGGGCGGCCGGGAGTGGGGGCGGGACTTCATCATGTGCCCCGCCCCCCGCACCTCACCCCGGGGAATGACGTTCCCCTGCGTTCCCCCCCAAATGACCCCTGGTTTTACTGATATATATTGAAGCCAGTGCAGCAGCTAAAAAATAGAATTTTCACTTTGATGGAGGGACGCACATCACTGTTCCCTCTAAGCTGAGTTAGTGTGAGCTAGCTCACAGTTTTTTAGCCTCCAGCTCGCACATTTTTGCCTTAGCTCAGGAAGGAGGGCTCCAGAGCAAACCAATTTAATGCAGTAGCCAAATGGCTCGCTCACAACTTTAATGCCAGTAGCTCACAAAGTAGAATTTTTGCTCACATGACTCCACAGCTTAGAGGGAACATTGACGCACATTCAGACCTACAAAATCGCTGTTACCAGGTTTGTTAGCCAATGTAATAACTTTCATTTCAATTTGGATGAAATTGGATGGAATTAATTATACAATTTGAGTAAATAATTTCATTTTACTTTTTAATTTAGAATAAGTTGTTGTGGTGATATGGCTATTCCTATGGCCCATCACTAATACCAGGAGTCCAATTATAACTAGACAAGGTAACTTTATCTTTAATAGAATCATTTTTTAATTTAATAATAGTTTCTTTTATAAATTTGGACAAAATAATGAAGTTGCTTCTTCCCCCCCCCCTTGCTTTTCTTTGAACAATTTCAGGAAACAACATCTGGTGTAATTATATGTGTACTAGAATTCTGTAACAGGTCTTTGAATGTGTGTCTAGAATATATAGATAATAGTGACCACTGAGGAAGGCCCTTAGGGGCCGAAACACGTTTGATCTTTAGTTGTAAAGTTTTTACCCATCATTTGTATGTATAGTGGACAAGCTTTTACAGTCTGCTCTTAGACAAAGCAATTTTTAATCAGGAAAGTTTTAACACGTGTACACCTTAATAAATATTTGTACTTTTTAATATATATATATGGTTTAGCTTAGCCCTATTTGGTTCATAGCGTAGATGCAAAGCCCACATCAAACCGGCTGTCCCTCCGGGGGCCCTGCGTGAGCGCGTACGTTTCCGTCGTTGAGTCTGGATTAAAGTGGCCCCACCTTAACGAACTTGGTTGATACCCCTGCCTGGGCGGTTGCCTCGGTCCACAGGGGGTCAGGAAAAGGTGGGTCGAGTTCGTCTTAGGTACGGTTCCAAGCCCTGTTTCCTTCCACGGGGTAGTCACCGGTGGAGTGGTTGTCACTGGTGCCTCAGTCTGGGTGGTGGGGGTTTCCCCCCCAGTCATTGTTGGAGGTTTCTCCTCTTCGTCGCTCATCTTGGGTGGAGAGCGGTGTATAGATAGAGAAGGTGAGGATTCCTAACAGAATGTCAGGTTCCACAGTCAAACAAAGGAGTACACACTTAACATAAGGTTATACTTTATTGCAAGAGCTATGGAGGCAGTAACATGGTCACTGTTAGGAATGGCTAATTTCCTACAAGTATAAAGAGATATAGGGTATTCGTACGCACCCCCCCCTACTCCTAGGCCAATCGGTCTGTCTCCCGCATGCGGGAGAATGGGGCCTCAGGCCATTACAGCCAAAGCTGGGAATCGAAACCTATCCCACGGGTAATAGATGGGGAGACACTACACAGACAACTAGCTAGCAAGGTCATAGATAAGCAAGGACAAAGGAATGCGGCATCAGCTGGTACACAGGTCAAGCAGCTGCACTATCACCCATACACATTATGGCAGCATAGCTGACAATTTATGCCCAGGGAATTTTCTAAATGAATTAAGTGCTTTACCAATAGCATTCATACTGACTATTCTTAAAAGAATTCTGAAGCTATTGGAAGAGCCTTACTCAAAACTTCCTCTGGAGTGGGTCTAGCTGGACTTTTGACAACTTAAATTGCTATCCTGGAAGGATCTACCTGCTGTATATCTCAGGGCCAGGCATCTGTTTACTCTTAGCAATGGCAACTGCGTGGGAAGGGTAGATTCCTGAGAGGAAAGTGTTTTTAGCTTAAATCCAGATGTTTAAAGCACTTTCAAAATCTGGGTTAAGTTAATGGACCAGATATTTGGATAAAATTGATTTTCATAGGATCTCAGTGATCTGGGAGTGCATAGGGGATGTTTAATACAGTGCCTTTGAATGAAAGCACTTAGCTAATAAAGCTTCTTCTCCATGTTTTTTTAAATGAGAAATTCTTCAGTTCCAAGTAGGATTGCTACACTTTCCTGACTATTTATTAATTTATTTAAAAGATTCATACCCCGCTGCTCCACTCAGTCTTAGCCAAATCTAGCTTCTTACCACAGTCAGCTTGATTCGATGTCACTTAAAATCCTCACAGGTGGGGGTTTGACAAATGTATAAAGCTGCCTTATACTCTCTCAGTCCATTAGCCCCACTAGCATAGTTTAATCACTGCTGACTTTCCAGGTTGTTGGACAAAAAGGCCTTTCTCAATATCTGCTACCCAAGATTCTTTATCTGGAAATGTCAGGAACTGAACCTGGCTCTACCACTGAACCAAGTTTTATAAAAAAATTTGTGAGCATATACAGACAACCCTTCTCTGCATCTCTTGCCTTATGGCTGCATCCCTAGATGTCACTTCAATGCATGGCAACATTGAGACATAGTTAAACATGAGAAAGGCATAGAAAAACATGGGAAACATGGGTTAAACATGGGGAATGCAGCAGTATGGTGTGCCACTGGACATCTAAGTTCTTTAATCCAAGCAGCCTGTTTAACTGTATGTGAAAAATACACATGCACATTCTAGAGAAATGGAGGACTGTGAAAGAACTGGATCCAAAAACTTTCATCTTTTCTTCATCTTATCAGATGAAGACACAGCTGATGACTTCATACAGTTTGAATCTATAGCTCACAAATCAAATTTTGTTGCTGGTAAAAGAGGACAGTTATGCTACACACTGCTCAGCTGAACAGCAGTGTAGTTACAGAGGAGACTGTTAGTACTCCCTCTCTCTTGGTCTTGTCCTAATTTGTTCTGCCCCCCCCCCAATATTAAAATCACTTTGCCAAAATCAAAACTGCAGGAAAAGTTTGTCATGAAAGCACCAGCCTTTCATGAGAGTGGTTAACAGCTTGGTGTAGCAGCCAGAGTGGAGGAGGAGTAGATTGGATTTATACTCCGCCCTTCACTCAGAGTCTCAGAGTGGCTTACAAACTCCTCTCCCTTCCTCTCCCCACAACAGACATCCATGAGGTAGGTGGGGCTGAGAGAGCTCTTTCAAGAACTGCCCTTTCAAGGACAGCCCTTGTCAGAACTATGGCTTGCCCAAAGTCATCCAGCAGCTGCAAGTGGAGGAGTGGGGAATCAAACCCGGTTCTCCCAGATTAGAGTCTGTCCACTGAACCGCACCAAACTGGCTCAGACTAGTTTCTAGGAGACTCAGGTTCAAATCCCTATTATGCCATGGAAGTTTGCTGGGTGAGTCACACACTCTCAGCTTAACTTAATTAACTTAATTAAAAGGACTGTTTGTGAGGGTAAAATGGAGGAGGAGAGACCAATGTATGCTGCCCTGAACTATTTGGAAAAGAAGTGGGATACAATATATTAAATAAATAAGTTCAGTATCCCCTCAGTGGGGTGCCCTACCTCTGCTGAACTCCTGATCACTAACTTATATTCAACCATCAGCCCCTGTGAATCTTTGTAGCTCACCTTCTGTCTCTTCATGCTTGCTTCCAGTGGTTCATATATTTAGTGGCAGCCCCCATAGACACAAATAGGTCCCAGCAGAGGCCAGAGTCAAGAATCCTTCCCATCCCTCCTGTCGTTTCATATACACTGATGATGATGACCACACTAGAAACCCACACCGATTTATAAGTACAAGCTTATGTGAGTTCTTCACATTAGTGCATGATTATTGCTTTATCAATGTGCCTGCAAATGTTATAAATAGCGATTAACAGACGTGACAATGCTATACAGGCCTATAGTTCACTTCTGGGCAACAAGATTTGTCCATATTGTACAAAATGTAAAACCTATTTTGTAATGCACTTGATGGTTATTGTCGTCAATACTGAGGTCCACCACATGAAAAAAGGTTATTTAACAAGTCTGAAAAGGAAATGGCAAACTCTAATTAATCATGATCTTATAGTCTCACAATGGATTCAAAAGAACCAGTTTCCTATAAATCTGCTGGAAATGGAATCTTAAAGGCTCTGCATCTCTGACGAGAACAAAAGAAAATTCTATCCTGTTTCCTGCTTAGAATGAGTGCACAGGGGGACTGGTGCTACAAAAAGTACAAGTCTGAAAGAGCAGGGTAGTGACACACGGACTCAAAGGCTACAGTTCTGCAGCTAGTTACATGTACTTCAGCACCTTAACTTTTATGGAATGAAGTGCATTTAGCTGCATGCAGGACTGATGTGCCAGGCCACCAGCCAAATTATGACTGGCATTCTGAAATGCTTCCGTATGTTGTGTATCTTCTTTAATATCTTAAGATCCATCACCATGAAGTGAGGTTTGTGTGGTGTTATATCCAATTACTAAAGGAGATGATCTAATTATTGGATATTCTGGATAAGGCTCTGAAGACAAGTACAGCCTAATGCTTCTGAAGCTGGCAGTAATAAAATCCTAGGATGTTCAAACTGCAAACTTGAGAGGGCAGTCACAGCCAGTAGGATTGTGTGCAGCAAGTCTCTCACACATTTCTTGAAGCCTGGGGCACATATGTCATTGGTGGAATAAGTAAGTAAATATAACCAATAGCCAGAGTGTTCCTGTGAAAACAGAGGGTGGACTTGGACCTCAGAAATACTGATGGTCTCATTTATAAACTAATAGAGAGCTTAAGTAGTTTGGGAGAGAGGCTCTCTGTTGCTCTTGTAACACCTGCAGGGGAGAATTGGCAAGCAAAGAAAGGGGCTCAACCTTTCCCTTTTTAGCTGGTTCTGCCCTGCAAATGCCATCCTCCCCCAGTTGTAATCTATGTACCCCAACAAAACCACAAGAGATGCAAAGTGGGAAAAGACCTCAAGAAGGAGCCATTTGGGTTCAAGAGGGCACTGTAGGTGCCCATTTGTTAGTCTTCCCATGACTCTCCCTCTCCCGTGTATTGGCCAATGGGGGGGGGGTAGAATGCAAAGCTTCGGCGAAGTATGCTGTAGCAGAAAAAGCATTTTCCATAATTGCCCTTTACAACCCCCCTCAGCAACTGCGGTTGTCATCTTGTGGCCTACTGGTGGTTCTGGGCCATTGGGTCGTATGTCTGGCATCCACCAGGGTGAGGGCTTTTTCAATCATAGCCCCATCCTGGTGGAATGCCCTCTCAGATGAGACCTGGGCCATGTGGGAC
Organism: Gekko japonicus; assembly: GCF_001447785.1. NCBI lineage: Eukaryota > Metazoa > Chordata > Lepidosauria > Squamata > Gekkonidae > Gekko > Gekko japonicus. The sequence goes on from NW_015167063.1 coordinate 1,453,537, forward strand.
CTCCCTAGGTTCTGCAGGGCCTGTAAGGCTGAGCTTTTCCACCAGACCTTTCTTAGCTGAATTTATTTTGGAGGCTTAATGCTGAATTCACTATTATCTGTTGTGAGTTGTTTGTTTTTTATACTTTGTATTTTTATACTGTTTTACATATATTATGTCTGTTTTATACTGTTGTGAACTGTTCCGATCCCTTTTGTGGGAGAGGGGCGGTATAGAAATTGGATTAATTAATTAATTAGCCACAAATCTCTTTGTTATTTCCACTGCTGAATTTGAATCTTCCAGTGCCCTCCTAAGCACAGTCACTCCTAAGCCCATTCATTTCAGTTGACATAGTTGTGACAGTTTGCGACTGTACTATTTCATGGTGCTCCAGGCTCCTACTTGTCTATGGTCCTGGTCAGACGTGGCAGAAAATGCGTGGAGGGAGGGAGACTATTTGTGGTGTGGTAATTTGACCCGCCGCTGCGTGATGCAACAGCGGGTGAAGCTGAGTATTTACCTTGCAGCCTGCTCCCTCGAGGGCTCAGTGACGCCAACCTGCTTCCTCAAGAGCTCAATGACGTCATCGGAGCATGCTGGGGCGATCACCCCAGGAACTCTGTCCATGGCCGTCACACCGTCTCTTGATAGTACAGTTTACCTGGTTGTTTTTAACTGCACTTCTTTGGTTGCCTCCTACGGGTCTCTGACGGGTGCGGGACACTGGCCAGATGTGCCGGTGTGAACATGCCCGTAAAATCCACCAGTCAATCGTCAGACTCTTGAGGTAACTACTCCGTGTGATCGCGGCCTATTAGATGTTTTTCTTGAAAAGGCGCTGCAATGCCATTCAGCTGCTAAGGTCTTAGGTAGGGTTACCAGATCCTCTTTCTATGGTGTTCGTCCACTTTTGGGCTCTTTTTAAAAAACTGATGAAAATGTTCTCTTTTGGGGTTGAAAGGTTCGGAATATTCCTAGTTAGTAGTGATGATCACAGCTTAAATAGTAGGAGTATTTAAAATGAGATTTGTCATAATGATCACTTCTTTGAAGTAGTCACTTGGGAAATAATGTCCTCCTTTTTTTTTTTTTTGCTTTTCAAAATATGCTAACTTCATCTTAGGGATTTTCCTTTTGTTACTATATTTATCTTCTCCATCCTCAGACTCTATTACTAATGCAACAACAAATCCAAAATGTGAACACTGTCAAACCATGGCCTATGGCCTACTTCTAAAAATGTTCTTCTTATCAGACTTGGGGTCTGGTCACACGGACGTTTAGTGCGGGACTCGCAGCTGATCTCTCCTGCAGTAAAGGTTCCTGTCTATATAGGCAAACCCGCTTCCCGCTCCGAAGCCGGCAGATTCCCGCGGTTTCAGCTCTTTCACCCGCGTTTTTTTGACACCCTTTGGAGCAGGTGTTTTCTGACATCTCGCGCTTTGTATCCGCAGTTTTGGTATCTGGACAGCAATCCGCCGTGACCACGCTACCCTCCCCCCCTTTTTGGGGTTTTTTTTTGTTTCCGGTTTTAGTTATGCGCTTGTGCAAACAGGCGCTAGCTTTTATTTTGGTCTTTTCCAGCTGTCAAACGAGCAAAAAAACCTGCCGAGCACAGGCAGAGCTGGGAACTTTGTTCGGGAAGGAGCAAGTGAGTTCGAAGCTGCTCCCGGGTGTGTGCGCCGGCCAGAGAGAGAAGGAGGAAGGAGGCGGGCTGGGAAGGGAAGCCGCCGCCGCCGCCAGGCAGGGGACGAAGCCCGGGCACTGCCTCTCCGCCCAAGGGGAGTGAAAAGTTAGGCAACTCGTCGGTGGCACTCCCGGCTCCTGTGCTTGGGTGGGGGGGGGTGTTTGCGGCCGCGGATAGCTAGATAGGATGGCGAAGGTCTTTTTATTAGTTTGTATGTACGCCCGAGCGCATGGGAAGACAAGCGCATGCCCAGATATATAATATATATATATATATAAACCGCCTGTATGAACAGTACTTCGCGCGAGGGAAGCGGAAGACAGAGGGACCGTCTGACCACCTCCAAGCAATATAAAATGTCGCGGATATAAAAATCGCGGGAAAACTAGCGCGGTAAGAGGTCCGTGTGACCAGACCCTTCAGCATGGCAACTGCTGATGTGTGACTGAGCTGGAGTAGCTGCTCTTTGACTTTCTCCATTAATTTACTTTGCTTTTTCTGCATGCTGGAGGGAAGCCACTTCTATACAAACAAGCACCCACCCACCCATCCGCACTCACACACACAAAATACAGCTGAGCCAAAACTTGGTTGACTGTAGTCAACTTCCTTCCATGAATGCAAATCTCTTCCTTTTGATCATCTGTTTCTTTTCCCCCTGACATGGGGGCTAAGTCCTATGTTAATAAGGATTTTATTCTGTCTGTCTCTTTATACTGTCTTGTGTGCTATTTCATTTGGGATATATTTGTTAGGGCCAATGAGGTTCAAAGTCCAGCTTGGCAGAGTAACATTTTGATTTGATACAAACATGCATCTAAATTTTGCAGTAGAAGAGGCTGTTAGTTCCCAAATGTGCATTGCTTGCAGCTCAGGATCCTCTTCCATGCTGCAGTTCAAGCCTGGTGCAGCTTATTCTTTCTCTGGAAATAAGAGATGCTTGAAAGGATTCTTTGTTCCCTCTGCTCGAGTTGCCAGTGGATACTATTGCAAACTGAGCCTCCCCTGTCCACAAAGAATGAATACTTGCATGCAATTATTCTTTTTTCCCTTTTTTTAGAAGCCTGCCTATTTTCTCTGAAGTTACCAAAGCTTTTTAATTGAACAATATTTAAGCTGATTAACTTAGTTTGAACCAGCCTTTAGAGCTTTTGCTTTGTGCACACATATGCAAACATCCATCTTCCCCCTTGACCTGGGAGAGGTCAACTTCTCCAAGTTGATATGGAGGCTTAACAGTGCCATCAGGGGACTATCTATAACTATTAGCACCCTCTGAGAAAATATCAACCATTGATTCTGAGCCATTAACCTAACAAAGGCATGGTCAGCCAACAGTCCCAGCAATACCACTGCAGATCACTACCAGGCAAGAGCTCCTGAGAAAATACACCCAGTAGGACACCATAATATCATCCCAGGTCATAAAAGAAAAAGACAGTGAAAGAGGGGGAAAAAATGGGCAAACCAAAAAGAGGAATACGACAGAAATAGGCTTTCACTTTGATGGGTGTCAAATATGCTCAATGCTGTCCTGTCCTGTGGAACTCCTTTGAAACATCCTGACTCAAACTGAACTGATGAGTGTGTGAAAATGTATTTCATAATAACCCTAAGAAACATAGCTTCCATCACTCTACAAAGACGGGGGGGAGGGGGGTGTTTGAGTATTTGGCCTGTGTTGATATCATTGCTGTAATTATTATTAAAAGTAAAAAAGGTATGATGACCAAAAATGCTTGTCATGCTTGTCTGGGCTCTGTATTTGCATTTGCTATCCCATACTCCCACCCCACCCCCATCCCTCACCCTGCCGTGATGGTTACATTATTGCCTTGAAATTAAGCATCAAGGGTTAGAAACTAGAGGTTTTTAAAAGGCCCTCTTCAGGATTAATTTTTTTAATTAAGGTTTTTAAACTATGTTTAACCATTTCCATATAAACTGCAGGTAATCCAGTTTGGTGTAGTGGTTAAGTGCGTGGCCTCTAATCTGGGTGAACCGGGTTTGATTCCCCACTCCTCCACTTGCACCTGGCTGGATGACCTTGGGCAAGCCGTAGTTCTGATAAGAGCTGTTCTTGAAAAAAAAAAGAGCAGTTTCTGTCAAGAACTCTCTCAGCCCCACCTACATCACAGGGTGTCTGTTGTGGGGAGAGGAAGGGAAGGAGATTGTAAGCCGCTTTGAGACACCTTTGGGTAGTGAAGGGCGGGGTATAAAT
>NW_015167063.1:1457504-1499564 GCF_001447785.1 Gekko japonicus
TTCTTCTTCTTCTTCTTCTTCTTCTTCTTCTTCTTCTTCTTCTTCTTCTTCTTCTTCTTCTTCTTCTTCTTCTTCTTCTTCTTCTTCTTCTTCTTCTATATGATTACCACAGCCACTAGAGATTGGAAATCAAAAACCTGCCCTACACCCCAAGAGTAGATTGACAAAGTTAAAGATACTTTTATTTAAACAGTTTGTTACAAAGAGGTCACTGTTTGCAACAGCTGGATGCTATATGGTCTGGCATGATTAATTGCATCCAAACTCACATATAGATGCTTTTTGCTGTTTAGGTATATTATACATTGATTTCATAGAATGTAAGAGTTAATAAAGAGTATTTATTGGCAGGAAAAATATTTTTCAAAGTTTGAATCCTAAACTGTTGCCAGCCTTGAAACTTCTGCTATGACTCTGCAATATTTGTCATCATAAACAGATTAAAAGATGAGCAGCAGGTTTTTTATGTTGAATAAGCAGTTTCCATCATACTCCTAAGGAGCTTGGTTAAAATATGTCAAACTTTACTTCATCCATTATTGTGCCACTACAGCAAGTCAAGCTACTGACCTGATTCGAGAAGACTTAACATCATTTGCTGTATAGCAAACAGAAAATCAACATGACGCAGGAGAGTCTACGAGTTTTAAAATATAAATATGACAAGTAATGACCTGGATCTCATGGGAGGGGCAGGAGTAACACCCAGCTTTAGTCTTCTTTTTTGCCTGTGATTGCCCCATCACATCCCTCCGGCTTTTTTTGGCAAAAAACAACAACAAAATATTTCATAATAGAGCTAAACCAAAAAGGCAAGCTATTTTTAGAAACATTTTTGTCAGTATCAAAAAATACTGTCACTGTCTTTAGGGTTGCCAGGTCTCATGATTGCACTGGTGGGGGAGGGGATGGACTTTCTGGGAGTGGGGGGTGGAGTGGGGTGGAGCATTGTGACATACTGATGTTACGCAAAAGTGATGTCATCACATTGGCAACATAGGGGGCAACGCTCTGGCTTTGTGGCAAAACTCTATGGTAAAATCACCCTCAAACCACAGAGTTTTGCCCAAACACCAGAGCATTCTCATGCAACGTTGCCGACATGATGTCACTTCACATTTAGGGGTGGGATTTTCCCTTGCTGGCCAGCAGCAGGCAAGGGCCCGGCAAACCAGGGGATTCTCTGCCTCCAACTGGGGGATGGCAACCCTAGTCACCTCCTATGGGGTCAGTGTTCGTCTGTTTAGAAGAATGGCACAAATAGATTTTGCTTTCCTTCAGTGATGTCATCACATTTCCCTTGTGATTCATAACTGTTTGGATCACTCCTAGAAGGAGAAAGAAGTACAAACCTGGAAAAAAATGTAGCCACAGCACACGAACACAAAGGAAACAAATGGTATTTACAGGGTTATAAAAAGAAGAACCTTTATTAAAACTTTTATCAGGAAATATTTCAACACCTACAGCCCCGTGATACCATAGTTCAGGCAAACCTTTGGAACTGGCCTATTTAATTATCACCAATTTAATCTGGATGACCATTTACCATGCTTACTGATGGCATCATAGTTTCAGTCATGGCAATACTGAGTATTTGGGTGGCAATCCAACATCTGTTTTTTAATCTCCCTCCTAGGAGTATTGTTGTTGTTGTTCAGTCTCACAGCTGAGTCAGATTCTTCGCGACCCCAAGGACCACATCACGCCAGGCCCTCCTGTCTTCTGTCATGCTCCGGAGTTTGTTTAATTTCATGTTCGTTGCATCGATAACACTGTCCAGCTATCTCATCCTTTGCCATCCCCGTCTTCTTTGACCTTCAGTCTTTCCCAGCATCAGGGTCTTCTCCAGTGAGTGCTCCCTTCTCATTTGGTGGCCAAAGTATTTGAGCTTCAGCTTCAGTATCTGGCCTTCCAGGGAACAGTCAGGGTTGATTTCCTTTAGGATTGACTGATTTGATCTCCTTGAAGTCCAAGGGACTTTCAAGAGTCTTCTCCAGCACCATAATTCAAAAGAATCTATTATTCGGCACTTGGCCTTCCTTATAGTCCAACTCTCACAGCCATACATTACTACTGAGAATACCATTGCTTTGACCATGTGGACTTTTGTTGACAGGGTGATGTCTCTACTTATGCTGTCTAGCTTTGCCATTGCTTTCCTTCCAAGGAGCAGGCGTCTTTTAATTTCATGGCTGCAGTCACCATCTGCAGTGATCTTAGATCCCTGGAACGTGAAGTCTGTCACTGCTGTATTACCTTCAATATTTATGAACCAAGAAAGCAATGACCTACTATTCTCCAACTTAGATCTTATGTGGACTCTGGCTTGGATCCTAAACCTTGCTTCTGTTTTCATCCCTCTTTAGAAGTAGTCCTCTGCAACACTTTCTTCCAGTGATGGGTGCGTTTTGGTCCATTGAAAGAACCTGGACATGTGTGATCAGAAGCTCCTAGTGTTGGAAGAATGCATTTTGCAGCAGAGGGCTGCTTTTGCCACATAAAAGGGTGCAGCACGAGCAAAAGAAAAAACTTAGGATTCTTAACATTACAAATCTCATAATATTATCCTAAACCTACAAGAGTTGATAGATCCAGGTGGTATTTGAAAACGTCTCTGTGCACATGAAAGCTCATACCTTGAATAAAACTTTGACCTTAAAGATGCCACTGGATTCTAAATATGTTCTCCTACAAGAGTTAATTAAGCTAAAGCATAATCAAGAAGTAGAGGATTTAATAATCTACAAGAGGAAAGCCATACTGAAAGTCTTCTGTCACTGTTAGGAAAGGTACATGCTGCTTTATAAAACAGTGTTCCCAAGTCCCTTGGGAACATCACCATGCCTTAAAAACATTCATATTGTGATCAGAGATCAAAACAGAGTAGACTCACTAACTGAACAAACAGGTGATCTCAAAGAGTTTAGCATGACAGTGAATCATTATTTGACTTTTATTTATTTATATTTACATTTATATCCCGCCCTCCCTGCCATTCAGCAGGCTCAGGGTGGCTAACAGCATATACAAAAATACATTAAAATTCCATTAAACTATCAGTCAATGTAAAATCATACAACTTATATTAAAAGATGTTGTCTTCCGATATCGGCTGTCAGCTGAACACTGTCCACCGCCTCACACCCAGCTATAAAGCCTCGGTTGGCGCTGCCGTTGGTATTGTCGGTGCCAATAGTGGTACAGTTGTTGGCACAGCTTGGTAATCAAGCCAGGGCCAGTTGTTGACAAAGTTGGTAATTGGCTGGTAATCAGGCCAGGGCTAGGGCCAGGGCCATGTGATTGAGGCAGCACCCTACTTAAAAGCCTGGTGGAAGAGCTCCGTTTTGCAGGCCCTGCGGAACTGTAAAAGGTCTTCTGGGAGCTCATTCCACCAGTGAGGGGCCACCACAGAGGAGATTCTGGCCCTCATTGTCACCAACCTGGCCTCTTTCGGCCCTGGAAGAACCTGGCGATTTTGGGAGCCTGATCTTAGTGCTCACTGGGGTACATGTGGGGAAAGATGGTCCCTCATGGATCACTGCCTTGTCGTGGCGAGGGGGCTTGCGCAGTTCAATGAAGCTGTGGGCTATGCCGTGAAGGGCCACCCAAGACGGACAGGCCACAGCAGAGAACTCAGACCAAGCGTGATCCACCTGGAGAAGGAAATGGCAACCCACTCCAGTATTTTTGCCAAGAAAACCCCATGGACAGTATCAAAAGGCTAAAAGATATGACGCCGGAAGATGAGCCCCTCAGGTCGGAAGGTGTCCAATATGCTACTGAGGAAGAGCAGAGGGCAAGTACAAGTAACCCCAGAAAGAGTGAAGCGGCTGGGCCAAAGCCGAAAGGACCCTCAGTTGTGGATGTGTCTGATGGTGAAAGGAAAGTCCGATGCTGCAAAGAACAATACTACATAGGAACCTGGAATGTAAGATCTATGAATCAAGGTAAGCTTGACGTGGTCAAAAATGAGATGGCAAGACTGAACATCGATATCCTAGGAATCAGTGAACTAAAGTGGACAGGAATGGGCGAATTTAACTCAGAAGACCATTATATCTACTACTGTGGCCAGGAATCTCGTAGAAAAAATGGTGTGGCCTTTATAGTCAACAAGAGAGTGCAAAAGGCAGTACTGGGATACAATCTCAAAAATGACAGAATGATTTCTGTCCGATTCCAAGGCAAACCATTCAACATCACAGTAATCCAAGTCTATGCCCCAACCACTGATGCAGAAGAGGCTGAAGTGGACCGGTTCTATGAAGACCTACAACACCTCATAGAACTAACACCAAAAAATGATGTCCTCATCATCATAGGGGACTGGAATGCTAAAGTAGGAAGTCAAAAGGTAACTGGAATAACAGACAAGTTTGGCCTTGGAAAGCAAAATGAAGCAGGGCAAAGGTTAACAGAGTTTTGTCAAGAGAACACACTGGTCATAGCGAACACCCTTTTCCAACAACCTAAGAGGCGACTCTACACATGGACATCACCAGATGGGCAACACCGAAATCAGATTGACTATATAATTTGCAGTCAAAGATGGAGAAGCTCTATCCAGTCAGTAAAAACAAGACCTGGAGCTGACTGTGGTTCAGATCATGAGCTACTCATTGCAAAATTCAGACTTAAACTGAAGAAAATTGGGAAAACCACGAGGCCATTCAGGTTTGACCTAGATCGCATCCCTGATGAATATACAGTAGAGGTGAAGAATAGATTCAAGGGTCTGGATTTGATAGATAGAGTGCCTGAAGAACTATGGACAGAGGTTCGTGACATCGTACAGGAGGCAGCAATCACCACCATACCAAAGAAAAAGAAATGCAAGAAAGCAAAATGGCTTTCTGATGAGGCTTTACAAATAGCAGAGGAAAGAAGGAAAGCGAAAGGCAAAGGCGAAAAGGAAAGATTTACCCAACTGAACGCAGATTTCCAGAGAACAGCAAGGAGAGATAAGGAGGCCTTCCTGAATGAACAGTGCAAAGTAATAGAAGAAAACAATAGAATGGGAAGGACTAGAGATCTCTTCAAGAAAATTGGAGAAATCAAGGGAGCGTTCCATGCAAAGCTGGCCATGATAAAGGACAAAAACGGTAGGGACCTAACAGAAGCAGAAGAGATTAGGAAAAGATGGCAAGAATACACAGAAGAACTATACAAGAAAGACCTCAATGTCCTTGACAAACACGACGGTATAATCACTGACCTTGAGCCAGACATCCTGGAATGTGAAGTTAAATGGGCCTTAGAAAGCATTACTAACAACAAAGCTAGTGGAGGTGATGGTATTCCAGCTGAGCTATTCAAAGTCTTAGAAGATGATGCTGTTAAAGTTCTGCACTCCATTTGCCAGCAAATTTGGAAAACGCAACAGTGGCCACAGGATTGGAAAAGATCAGTATACATTCCAATCCCAAAGAAGGGCAATGCCAAGGAATGTTCAAACTATCGCACAATTGCACTCATATCACACGCTAGCAAGGTCATGCTCAAGATCCTACAAGCTAGGCTTCAACAGTACGTGGATAGAGAACTACCAGAAGTACAAGCTGGGTTTCGAAGAGGTAGAGGAACTAGAGATCAAATTGCCAACATTCGCTGGATTATGGAGAAAGCAAGAGAGTACCAGAAAAATATCTACTTCTGCTTCATTGACTATGCTAAAGCTTTTGACTGTGTGGATCACAACAAACTATGGCAGGTCCTTAAAGAGATGGGAGTACCAGACCACCTCACATGTCTCTTGAGAAACCTGTATAAGGGCCAAGAAGCGACAGTTAGAACCGGATACGGAACAACTGATTGGTTCAGCATAGGAAAAGGAGTACGACAAGGATGTATACTGTCACCTTGCTTATTTAATATATATGCAGAGTACATCATGCGAAATGCTGGCCTGGATGAATCACAAGCGGGAATTAAGATTGCTGGGGAAAAGATCAACAACCTCAGATATGCAGATGATACCACTCTAATGGCTGAAAGTGAAAAGGATCTAAAGAGCCTCTTGCTCAGAGTAAAAGAGGAGAGCGCAAAAGTGGGCTTGAAGCTCAACATCAAAAAAACTAAGATCATGGCATCCGGCCCCATCACTCCTTGGCAAATAGAAGGGGAAGTCGTGGAAGTAGTGACAGACTTCACGTTCCTGGGATCCCAGATCACCGCAGACTGTGACTGCAGCCATGAAATTAAAAGACGCCTGCTCCTTGGGAGGAAAGCGATGGCGAACCTAAACAGCATGATAAAAAGTAGAGACATCACCCTGCCAACAAAAGTCCGCATGGTCAAAGCAATGGTATTCCCAGTAGTCATGTATGGCTGCGAGAGCTGGACTATAAGGAAGGCCGAGCGCCGAAGAATAGATTCTTTTGAACTATGGTGCTGGAGAAGACTCTTGAGAGTCCCTTGGACTGCAAGAAGAACAAATCAGTCAATCCTCAAAGAAATCAACCCTGACTGTTCCCTGGAAGGCCAGATAATGAAACTGAAGCTCAAATACTTTGGCCACCAAATGAGAAGGGAGCACTCACTGGAAAAGACCCTGATGCTGGGAAAGATTGAAGGTCAAAGAAGACGGGGACGGCAAAGGATGAGATGGTTAGACAGTGTCAGCGATGCAACGAACATGAAATTGAGCCAACTTCGGAGGACGGCGGAAGACAGGAGAGCCTGGCGGGAGATTGTCCATGGGGTCGCGAAGAGTCGGACTCGACTGTGCGACTGAACAACAACAAAGGTAAGCAGGTCCTTGGCCATATAGGGCTTTAAAGGTAAGAACCAGCACCTTGAATTGTATCCAGTATGCTATTGGCAACCAGTGCAGGGTTTTTAGGGTGGGCTGGATGTGTTCCTGCAGAGGAAGACACAACAACTGCCTTGCAGCTGCATTCTGCACCAGCTGCAGCTTCCGGATTAGGGACAAGGGCAGCCCCATGTAGAGAGCATTACAGTAATCCAATCTTGAGGTGACCAATGCATGGATCACCGTTGTTAGGTCATTGGGTTCAAGGAAGGGAACCAACTGCTTAATCAGCCATAGGTGATAAAAGGCCAACTTTGCAGTGGCTGCTACCTTGCCCTCCATCATTAGGGAGGTATCCAGGAGCACTCCCAAACTCCTAACCTCCAGCGCTGGCACCAACGGCGCCCCACTGAAGGTTGGGAGTGGGATCCCTAACCTTGGACTGCTCCGACTCAGGCACATGACCTCCGTCTTCGTCGGATTCAATTTCAGTCAGCTCTGTCTAAGCCAACCAGCCACGGCTTTCAACACAAGGTCCAGATCTTCCGGACTAGAGTCTGACTGGCTGTCCAACAACAGATAGAGCTGGGTATCATCAGCATATTGATGACAACCCAGCGCATGTCTCTGGGCAATCTGGGCGAGGGGGCGCATATAGATGTTAAACAGCATTGGGGAGAGCATTGCACCTTGAGGCATTCTGCACACTAGCAGGTGCCTTCCAGACAGTTGCTCCCTAACTGCCACCCTCTGTCCCCGATCCTGAAGAAACGAGGAGAGCCACTATAAGGCAAAACCCTGAATTCTGGTATCGGTGAGGCGGTGGACCAGTAGTTGATGGTTGATGGTGTCGAATGCCACCAACAGGTCTAACAACATCAACACCACCATACCGACTTGATCCAGATGCCTCCGGAGATCTTCTGTGAGGGCGACCAGGACTGTCTCTGTCCCATGGCCTGGTCGGAAACCAGACTGGAGGGGGTCTAATATGGAGGTGTCATCCAAAATGCCCTGCAACCAGTTCATCACCACCTTCTCAATTAGTTTACCCGAGTAGGATAAGTTGGATACCGTCCGATATTTGGCTAATTCAGCCAGATGAAGCAATGCCTTTTTTAACAGGGGGCATACTACTGCCTCCTTCAGGGCACTAGGGAACAGGCCCTCCATAAGGGATGTGTTGATAATCCCCCTTAGTGCCCCTTGTAACCCATCGTGGCCAGCTTTAATCAGCCACAAAGGGCACGGGTCCAGACTGCAGGTGGTTGGGCGAACCGATGAGAGAAATTTGTCAACCTCCTCTAGATTGAGCAGATCGAAATAATCCAGAACTTGACCAGAAGACACGCATGAAACTTCAAGTTCCGTTACGAAGTTGTTCAGGGTGGTGAAAACCAGTGAGGATTGTGAGGCACTCCAAAGGGATCTGTCAAAGAGGGGCAAATGGGCGTCAACATGGTAAATGGGGTTCAATGTGGCCAAGTACAAGGTGATGCACATTGGAGTCAAAAATCCTAAATATAAATACACGTTGATGGGGTCTGAACTGGCAGAGACTGATCAAGAGAGAGATCTTGGAGTTGTAGTAGATAACTCACTGAAAATGTCGAGACAGTGTGTAACTGCAATAAAGAAGGCCAATGCTATGCTGGGGATTATTAGGAAGGGTATTGAAAACAGATCAGCCAATATCATAATGCCCCTATATAAATCAATGGTGCGACCTCATTTGGAATACTGTGTGCAATTCTAGTCACCCCACCTTAAAAAGGATATTATAGCTTTGGAAAAAGTGCAGAAAAGGGCAACTCGAATGATAAAAGGGTTGGAACACTTTCCCTATGAGGAAAGGTTAAGGCGCTTAGGGCTCTTTAGCTTGGAGAAACGACGACTGAGGGGTGACATGATTGAGGTTTATAAGATTATGCATGGGAAAGAGCAGGTAGAGAAAGAGGTACTTTTCTCCCTTTCTCACAATACAAGAACTCGTGGGCACTCCATGAAATTGCTGAGCGGTCGGGTTAGAACGGATAAAAGGAAGTACTTTTTCACCCAAAGAGTGATTAACACATGGAATTCACTGCCACTGGAAGTGGTGGCGGCTACAAGCACGGACAGCTTCAAAAGGGAATTAGATAGGCATATGGAGCAGAGGTCCAACAGTGGCTATTAGCCACAAGGTATAGATAGGGACTCTGGGGCAAGTGATGCTCTGTCATCTTGGTGCTTGGGGGGGTCAACAGTGGGAGGGCTTCTAATGTCCTGGCCCCACTGGTGGACCTCCTGATGGCACTGGTATTTCTGGCCACTGTGTGATACAGAGAGTTGGACTGGATGGGCCTTTGGCCTGATCCAAAATTGGCACCTCTTTTTTTCTTATGTTACTGTTTCAATTGTGGCAGGGAGGTCATGGTGGAGTGACAAGATTTTATCTGCGAAATAGCTCGCAAAAGCCTCACAGCCAATATCCAATTCCTTATCATTTGGTCTGCCCTGTGGCATAGTAATTAGAGACCGAATTGTTCTAAATAATTAGACTGGGCAAGAGCTCACAGACGCAATCGTAGCTCCATAAAAATCCTTTGCAGAGGCAGTCAGAGTGGTATATTAGAGACAGAAAACCGAAGTAAAGGCAGAAGGACACTAAGAAGATGATCAGAAAGCTCTCTCATAACAACTAACAAAATAACATGTTAACATTGAAGTTGAGACAAACAACAACTCTACAAGTATATTGTTTTTATTAACACTTATATTACTAACACTTTCACTAACAGGGATAAGATCTTCTCCTCTTGGGGTTTTAGTATAGCGTGGTTACCTTTTCTTTGTCCCTAGATGTAGTCCCCTTCCTTCATACTTTCTTTATAGTTTGTAGTGTATTGCAAAAATAAAAATATACCTCTGGGGATTTAAAAAATACATAAATCCTTTTCTCACAGTCTTGACTGCCATCTTATAGGATCTCATATATGTCCTATAGGATGCTCTTGCGGCTTTGTCACGAGTGCGACGCCATTGTCTCTCTAGCCATCTAAGCTCCTGCTTCATTGTCCTCAGCTCCTGTGTGTACCATGGAGCAAGTCTTAGGCGGGGGTGCCAAGGGCACCGAGGAGCAATCTCATCGATGGCCGCTAAGAGTCGGTTTTGCCAGTCCTTGGCAAGATCATCCAATGACCCACCAGGGGGCATCAGATCCCGCAGGGGCATCTGGAACCACATAGGATCCATTTGTCTTTGTGGGTGAGCTAAAATATGCTCACTGCCCAAACAGGGTTGGAGTGGCATGTTCACATGGGCCTTCAGGGCATGGTGGTCCAACCATGGTACGGCCATAGTTGTAATCCGGTCCACCGTAACCCCCGCCACAAAGATCAGATCAAGCGTGTGCCCTGCCTGGTGAGTGGGGGCCATAACACATTGGGAGAGTCCCAGCATCACCATGGATGACACTAGGTCCATTGCCTGTGTGGCTATCAGCTATGCTGCCATGATGTTTATGGGCTGGGGTTCATTTGCTTGACCTGTGTACCAGCCGTTGCTGCATTCCTTCTTTGCTTCTGTAGTGCTTTATTATCACTGACCTTGTAGATTGCCCGTGTAGTGTCTGGGCATCATATAACCATGGGATAGCTTTCAATTCCCAGCTTCGGCTCTAACGGCCTGGGGCCCCTTCTCCCATGCGTGGGAGTCAGGCCAATTGGCCTATGGATGGGGGGGCTGCATATGAATACCCTATATCCCATTGTGCTTGTAGAAACGTCACCATTCTTAACAGTGACCATGTTACTGCATCTATAGCTCTGCAATAAAGTATAACCTTTCTGACAAGCGTGTACTCAGTTGTTGGCTGTGGAACCTGACAATCTGTTAAGAATACATAATTCTCTATCTGCGCGCCTCTCTCAACCCGAGATGAGCAACAAAGAGGAGAACCCGATTCCCACCACGACAGGGGAAGAAACTCCCACTACCCAGATGGAGGTACCGGTGACCACCACGCCGCCGGTGACTGTCCTGAAGAAAGATGCGGGGACCGTGCCAAAGATTACCTCAACCCATCTGTTCCGAGATACTGAGACCTTGTATCACCTGGGCACGCTGCGCTGGAGCAAGTTTAATCCAGACTCCACGGCCGAGACGTATGTGCTCATGCAAGGGCCCTGAAGGGACAGTCGGTTCGATATGGGCTTTGCATCCATGGGGTTTTTTTGCCTCTTTCAGGGGAACCATGGAAGCACCACCCGGAGCCTGGGTGACGGAGAGGTCCAAGGCGCGGAATGGCCACGTATCCCCAAATGAGGGATTGGAATGGGACCAAAGGCTGGAGGTGGGAGACCGGGAATGATGCCAGCTAAGAGGGGAGCTCGAGGAAGTAGTCCAGGTGATCCCGCAGTTGGGGGTCCAAGCCATAAGGGCCGAGAGGGAAGCACAACTGGCGGCTCCTGTTCTTCTCCCCCCCAAACAGCTCCCCCACCACCACCCCACCTGACAGATGCACCAGTGCCGGGACCCGCAGAGGGGCCGGCCCCAGAGCCATGGCCAGGCAGCCTGAGAGGCCCCCTACACCACTGCCCGAAGGACCTGATCGAAGCCACGTTCGACAATGACCCAGAGGAATTGTCATACTTTGTGGTTCAAGTGATGAAATTTGTGGAAAGGTTGGGACACCTGTTCCCAGACAACAGTAGCCGAGTGGATGTGGTGGCTGCCCGCTTGCAAGGAGCCGCCGCGGCTTGGTATGTCGGGTTGCATAACGCGAGGGGCCTGGAGCTTGTGAACTTGGACACTTTCATGTGGGCGTTGCATGCCCAGTTTAAGGATCAGAACGCTGGGCCCAAGGCGAGGTCGTTCTTATGCAAGGGAAGCGATCGGTGAGAGAATACTCCTTGGAGTTTAAGTTACATGCGGGCAAAGTCCAAAATTGGCCAGATCAGGTGGTGACTGAGTTCTGCCGGGTGGGACTGAATCCCGAGATCCGTGAGATGGTCCTGCGTGCCATGGACCCGATCTCCCTCCCGGCATGGATGCAAGAGGCGGAGAGCGCAGAGACTCGCCTGAACACCCTGTGCCTGGACATTGCGACAGCGGGGGGTAAGCCTACCCCTCCCCAGCTGAAAGTGAAATCAGCATGCCCCGTCAAGTCTACTCAAAAGCAACATATGAGACAAGGGCTGTGCCCCACCACCCCAGCAAAGAAGCCGCAGGGGAAACCGAAATTTGCCAAGGCACTGCAGGTTGCCCCAGTAGGAAACTGAGGACGAATCCAGTGAGGAAGAGGGAAACGAGCCAGTGGGAAAAGGCCAGGTCGCGTGAGAACCCTTATTGACTCAGGGTGTGGGAGGGACCTCATCAACCCCTCTTTGGTAACGGGGTTGGAGGCAGGGGTGGTGACGCTGCAAGACCCCTTGATTTTTACCCAAATGGATGGGTCCACCATGAAAGAACCATGTGAGTTTGAGACTGTCCCATTGCGAGTCGGGGCGGGGGATCACTGGGAGGAACGTTCGTTTGTGATCACCCCAGCCACCAGGTTCCCGCACGTTTTAGGGGGGCCCTGTTTGCATGGACATGACCCATATATTCTGTGGGATGAAGGGAAGGTGCAGTTCATCTCCCCTCGGTGTCACTTGCACCGGTGGAAACCGCAGTGGGGTCTGCAGCCTACAGTGGAGAACCCCAAGGTTTGCTTGGCCCAAGACAAGCTGCTATCCATCCCTCCCAAGTACTGGGATTTGGCCAGAGTTTTCGAAGAAGAGGAAGCTGACGAGCTCCCACCCCATAGGCACTCGGACTGCAGCATTGAAATATTACTGAACCAAAAACTGCCCAAGGGGCGCATTTATGCGATGGGCTCGGCCGAGAAAGATGAACTGCGTAAGTTTATCAACAAAAACTTAGCCAGGGGTTTTATCCAACCGGCCTCCTCCCCGTTTGTGGCCCCAGTACTGTTCCAGAAAAAAAGGATAGGGGCTTGAGGTTGTGTACTGACTATAGAGAGTTGGACGCGGTGTCATCAACCAATGCTTACCCCATGCCTTTGATCAAAGATTTGTTAGCCGAAGCGGCAAAAGGAAAGATCTTTCCGAAGTTAGATCTCCGGGATGCCTACTTCTGGGTCCGCATAAGGGAGGGGGATGAACATAAGACTGCCTTTAACACGCCACTGGGCCAGTTTGAATACCGAGTAATGCCCTTCGGTCTTCA
The DNA here is from genome assembly GCF_001447785.1 of Gekko japonicus. NCBI lineage: Eukaryota > Metazoa > Chordata > Lepidosauria > Squamata > Gekkonidae > Gekko > Gekko japonicus. The sequence continues at coordinate 1,470,469 of NW_015167063.1, forward strand.
GGGGGCCCCTGGGGTCTTCATAAACCTGATCCACGAGGTGTTGCACAAGCATTTGTTTAAGGGGGCTCTTGTTTACATGGATGATATCTGGCTGTACTCTCCCGACCTGCCTTCACACGTGAAATTGGTGAGGGAAGTTCGTACCACATTGCACAAGCACAAACTGTTCGCGAAACTCTCCAAGTGTGAGTTTCACAAGTCACACATTGACTTCCTGGGATATCAAATTACAGATAAGGGGCTAGAAATGGACCCGGGGAAGGTGTGGGATGTGCTGGGGTGGGAAACCCCCTGCACCCGCCGCCAATTAAAAGCCTTCCTTGGTTTTTCAAACTTTTACAGAAATTTCCTGCCCAACTTTGCCCAGATCAGTTTGCCTCTCACTCACTTTTTAAAAACGAAAGGGAAAAGGCCGGAGGCAACCAAACCGTCCCTGCCCACGGCGAAAGCCCTGGCTAAAGCGTTTTTTACTACATGTAGTCCATTTACATATGCTCCCGACCAAGGTGATATCCGATAGGGGGCCCCAATTCGTTTCATGGTTTTGGAGGGAGCTTATGAACCTGATGGGGGTTGAATGAGCCATGAGCAGTGCCTATCACCCCGAGACTGATGGCCAGACGGAACAGGTTAACCAGACTTTGGAACAATATCTCAGCTGTTTCTCCAATTATTAACAAGATGATTGGGTTGATCTCCTGCCCCTGGCTGAATTCTGTTATAATTACACATGTCATTCCTCTACAGGACTGTTCCCTTTTAAGGCATTGTATGGATATGATAGCCCCCTGTACCTTTTTTGGAGGGGCCAAATGACTTGGGGCCGAGGGATGCAGGGAAATGGTGTAAACAATTGTGGAACTCGTGGTCGCTCCTTTGCAAGACTTTAACTGCAGCCAAGAAGGCTTATAAGGCTATGGCTGACAAGAAAAGGGTGGAAGGTTGGGCTCTGCAGCCTGGTGATTCAGTGTATGTGTCCACTAAGAACATCAAAGTCCTATGGCCTAGTAGGAAACTAGGATGGAAATACATTGGTCCGTTGAAGGTGAAACGGTTGATCAATAAGGTGACTGTTGACCTAGATCTCCCCAAAAACCTGAGGAATCTTCATTCTATATTTCATTTCAGCCTCCTGAAATGGGATTCTGGCTCAAGCACCTGGTGACCATCACAGCCGGTGCCCCCTCCTATCATGATTGAGGGCGAGGAACATTATGAAACCTCAAAGATCTTGGACTCTAAGCTCAAATGGGGAAAACTGTTTTATTTGGTGGAATGGCAGGATTTATGGGTTGGGGTTCATTTGCTTGACCTGTGTACCAGCCGCTGCTGCATTCCTTCTTTGCTTCTCTAGTGCTTTATTATCACTGACCTTGTAGATTGCCTGTGTAGTGTCTGGGCATCATGTAACCATGGGATAGCTTTTGATTCCCAGCTTTGGCTCTAACGGCCTGGGGCCCCTTCTCCCGTGTGCGGGAGTCAGGCCAATTGGCCTATGGATGGGGGGGTGCATACAAATACCCTATATCCCATTGTGCTTGTAGAAACATCGCCATTCTTATCAGTGACCATATTACTGCATCTATAGCTCTGCAATAAAGTATAATCTTTCTGACAAGCGTGTACTCAGTTGTTGGCTGTGGACCATGACAGTGGAGGTCACATCATCGGCATAGACATTGAAATCACCCAAGACTAAGTCAAGGGTGCTCAAGCACCCAGCCTGATATGGCCTCCAGCAGGGATTGCAGGCTGCTTGCTGGTGCGTTGGGCAGTCAGTACACCAGCCAGATAGCCAAACTCTCCCTGGCTTCCCAAACAAAGCCAGCATACTCTATGCCCATGAGTTTCAGTGGCAGGAGCGCTCTGAAGATGTAATTCTCCTGGATGAACAATGCCACTCCTCCCCCCGCCCCTTAGTCCAGGATTGGTGAAGGACCGAGTACCCGGGAGGAGCCAACTGGGAGAGAGCTACAGTCTCCCCATCTCGCACCCAGGTCTCAATCACACATGCCAGGGCCACGTCTTGCTCTGACACAAAGTCTTGAAGGATCGTAGTCTTGTTGTTTATGCTTAGTTTTTAAGGGAATTTGGGCAAAAATATAAATATCTCGTGCCTCGGCGGAGCTCAGTTCCCGAGTTCCACACCGGTCGCCATCTTATCTTCCAGAACAGCAGAATTTTATTCAAATAGACACGACTCTTTTTCAAGGATAGACATGATATGGGTGACTGGTGACTTAGCTTTAAAAACACAGAAAGTGGAAATTATGCCGAAAGTAAACTCAGACCACAACCCAATACTATGGACGTCCAGAGAAGGGGGGGAAAAGACCCAGATGGCGATTGAATGAAGACCTGTTAGATCAGCAGGAAATTTTAAATATCATAAGTAAAGAAACCAAACTTTTTTTTCAAACAAACTTGACTCAAGATATACAGATATAAAGCAGTAATGAGAGGACTATTAATATCATTGAACAGCAGAGAAAAGAAAAAGAGATTGGAGCAACAAACCAGTGTATTGGGAAAAATTCGAGTAAAGGAAAAAGAATTGAGGAAAAGACCGGGGGAAAAGAAAATAATTAAAGAAATTCAAATCCTACAAGAACAACTGAATACATTGTTGAACCAAGAAATTTATTGGAATTTGAAAAAGTTTCAACAGAAATAATTTGAAGGAGCAAATAAACCAGGGACATTTTTAGCGTGGCAATTGAAGAAAAGAAGGGAGAATAAAATAATAAACAAAATAATAGAAGGAGACAAAGAAATAGTGGATGGTGAAGGAATTAAAAGAGCATTTTTAAGTACTATGCGAATCTTTTTCAGAAGAAGTTAGTAGACAAAGAGAAAATACGAAAGTACTTAGACAAAATGAGGATGCCAAAGATTTCAGAGGATATTAAGGTGATGTTAAATAGTCCAATTTCAAAAGAAGAGATCTATAAAGCAATTCAGGAGGCAAAGGTAGGGAAGGCTCAGGGACCAGATGGATTTACAGTAAAGTTTTATAAGAAATTCAAAGAGGAGTTAGTACCTACTTTCGAAGTTTTGACAAATAAAATTAGAAGATCAAAAATAATACCGGATTTGTGGAATGAAGCAACAATCTCCCTTATTCCTAAAGAAGCACAAGATCTAACGAATGTGAAAAGTTATAGACCAATTTCGCTTTTGAACAATGACTATAAACTATTTGCGAAAATTATTTCAGAGAGACTGAAGCTGTATTTGAAGGATGCTATTGAAGAACAGGCGGGATTTTTACCAAACAGACAGATAAAGGATAATATAAGAGTGGTGATTGACGCAATTGAATATTACGATAAGCATCCAGAAAAGGAGGTTGGTTTTTTCTTTGCAGATGCAGAAAAAGCTTTTGACAATCAAGGACAATTTCATTTGCTTTGACAGTTATTGAAAAGTTAATGTTATTAGAGGAAAGTTAAGTATAAGAAAACAATAAGTGAAAGAAATGTTACCGATAGATTATGATTAAAAGATAAGGGAAACTAGAAGAAAATTTAAGAATGGGCTGGAGGTTGGAGCACTGTGGGAAGCCAAGGGGGGGGGAGAATAATAGAAAGGATGTATAACAGTTAATAATATATTTTGTATTTGACTTAATAATATATCCTAATAAATTGTTTTTGGAAGAAAAAAAGAAAGAGCCAGAAGAACTAAACACAGATGCAATGCTTCCTGCTGTCTTTGTCATGATCTGCCTAAGTTCACAGAATCAGAATTGCTATCAGATGGCCATCTAGCCTCTGTTTAAAAACCCTCCAAAGAAGACAGCCCACCACCTCCCGTGGAAGCCTGTTCCACTGAGGAACCAAGCCAACTGTCAGGAAGGTCTTCGTAATGTTTAGCCAAAAACTCTTTTGATTTAATTTCAACCCATTGCTTCTGGTCTGACCTTCTGGGGCAGCAGAAAACAACAACACACCATCCTCTATGTGACAGCCCTTCAAGTACTTGAAGATGGCTATCATATCACCTCTCAATCATCTCCTCTCCAGGCTAAACATACCCAGCTCCTTCCACTTTTCCTTATAGAACTTGGTCTCCAGATACCTCACCATCTTCATTAGCCTTCTCTGGACACATTCCAGCCAGCTCTGTAGCTAGGGATATTTTTAGGAGGGGGCCTGGGGGCCCCCAGCAGCTAATTAAATCAAAGTTAATTAGTGAAACTCCTTAGAAGCTAGCCTTCCCCTAAGGCAGCCCTGCCCCCCCACCAGCCTCCAAGGCTAGTGTGTGTGTGGGTGGGGGGGGGGGTTAATGCCCAGCAGCCACAGCTTTGTTTCTCCCCCAGAGCACTGCATACCTGCTCAAGTTGTGAAGCTAGGCAGGGAAAGGCCAGCCCAGGAGGGAGGGGACCAGAAGAAACTCTAGGGGGCTGGGCCCCATGGGTCCCAAGTTAGCTATGGGCCTGATTCCAGTTTGTCTATATCCTTCTTAAATTGTGGTGCCCAAAATTGAACACAATATTCTAGGTGAGGTCTAACCAGAGCAGAGTAAAGCGATACCATCACTCTGTGTGATCTGGACACTATACTTCTATTGATACAGCCCAAAATTGCATTTGCCTTTTTAGCTACTGTATCCTAGTTCCTGGGATTTATGTAACAAAACCTCTGTTTAATCCTAAAATTAAAAATTACTGAAATTTAGAACAGGCTCAAAAATACATTAAAATCTATTCGCCTCTGACTCGTTTGGGTTTATTTCAAAGATTAAATGAAGCTGTATGGAGACTCCAAACAGTGACTGAAATTTTAGCTAATAATACTGGTGAAGCTCTCAAAGATTTAGCAGAAGAGCAACAAAAAATTAGGCAAATTACTTTACAAAACTGGACTGCTCTAGATATTATTTTATCTACCAAAGGGGTATGTGTGCTTTGATTAAACAATCTTGTTGCATGTACATCTCTGACAATTATGGTAAAATCCTTAAGAGGGCAGAATATATTGCTGTGATAGCCTATGTTCCACATGTAGATAGCTGGTGGGACTCGATTTTCAAGCCCATTAGATAATAGTTTAATAATATAGATTCCAGTTTACGCATTATAATCTTTTCCTCTTATTTATTGTTGTGACAATATGTTTATGTTGTTGTCTGCAGTGTATTCCTAGTCTGTTTAAAATGTTTAGATTTCAGTCTAAAGGACTGACTGCAGAACAGTACTATTTGGCACTAAAAAGACAGTGTGATGCTTTGCATTAAATGGCACTGTGAGAGAACTAGAGAGTCTCTCAATGCCAAAGAGGGGAATTGTGGAACAAACAGTAGCCAATTGGAAGTTCTGTATGGGAACTGGAGCCATGTAATAATGCATCTGTGGGAGGGGCGTTCTGGAATATTTTTGAGAGTATATAAGCAACTGTAACTGTGTCAGAACTCTGAACTTCTGGTGTTTCAAGCTAGAGTCCCCTTTATCCTAATAAAGTTCACTCTTGTTGTGTTTGAGGCCTCACCTGGTGTGGTTTATTGGACTTGATTCACTAGAGAGTACAAACTCAAACTTTGGTTAACACCTGTGAATGGAGCTGTTGATTTGATACACATTTGTAGCCATTTTTTCCAGAGAGTGGAAGACATTTGAGAAAAGCTTTTCAATTTTTTTCCTGTGAACCCCTGGAGAAGTGAGATCTGCTTATAACCTGTTCTTCCTACATCAAAGTGGAGTTTCAGGATGTCTCTGCTACTTTCTAGCTGAAGCTGTTCTGAGGCCATGGCTCAGTGGTAGAACATCTGACTTGGCATGTAAAAGTTACCAGGTCCAATCCTTGGCATTTCCAACAAGGATCTGGTCATAGGTGTTGTGAAAGATCTCTGCCTGACACCCTGGAGAGCCACTGCCAGCCTGAGTAGACACAACTGACTTTGATGGACCAATGGTCTGATTCAGTATAAGGCAGCTTCATGACTGAAGCTTAATCCACACGATCTGTATTTGTTCATGTGTTCAAGATGACAAGATGGTGAGAAACTCCTGCCAATTTTACCAGGCCCTGTCTTTTAAAAATGAAACCCATCTTTCTGAAGAAGTACCTTCAGTGAGGACAAGCAAAAGGGATAGATGGGTAATTTGAGAAGAACCAAGAAGAAAGGCAGGCCTTCTCCATCACCCCACTGCTTTAAACCTATTGATTGGATCTGGCCTCATCAGCTGACAGCCAATGACACCTCTTTTCTGTCTGCATGTCTGCCTACCTTCCTCCCCATCCTCTTCTGTCCCAAAGGCAGGACTCAGCAAGCCTAACAGACTCAACCATTCACCTTGGCATCTTCCTCTGGCTTGCCTTGCAACTGCTTTGAAGGATGAGTGGCTCATTACTGGCTTCCAACAGCAGCATGCCTAGGATGGTGAAATAAACTGTGTGTGGCATTAATACCAATTTCAAAAATCAAATAATTCATTTATAGACAAATAAACCATTTAAACAGTTTTCAAATCCACAGGTTTATATGTCTATAAATGAATTATTAATTAATTATTATTATTGATTGATTGTTGAAATTGGTATTGATGCCATGCACAGTTAATTTCTTTGTGTTCACATATATACTGTGTGTTTCACTATTATATTTGATTAGGATGGAGAAATGGCACAACCTTTCTTTCAGCCCTGTGAGTGCAGAATTGAGAAGCTAAAATGTACTTAAAGAAAAATTAGCAGATGTAGTTAACACAAATAGGAAATAAGATTAGTAAATTACATCACTTTATTTAATGAGGAATTACAGAACAAATTGTACTAATGATTTGGGGGGGGGGATACACTTAATATATTTTTTCCATAGAGTGGGAAAGGCTTCCATAGAGTGGGAAAGGCTTTCGAACATTTGAACAGCTCCTAAATATGCAGACCATCTTTCCCTGCACAAGCTGGAGGGTATGTGTGTGGCAATATTTGTAATGCATTAGCTTGTGAATGATGGAAATGTACATTACCTGAACAGGACTCCTGAGCAATCATCATTGATTTTTTTTTTTTTTGCATTTGAGTATACCATGGTCCACAGTCAATCAACTGGTAGGCTGTGAGGACGTGATTAAAACATCACAAGTCATCTTTCAAATTTCTACTGCTCAGCTTTTGTCATGTAAATTGCCTGCCTGGAAACCACTTACTGGGCATTTCTGCTTTTGGAAGAATGTATACTGTGCTTCTCTAGTCTGATCAACTGAATGAATTTTTAGTTTTCCACTGCTGCTTATGTAACAATCCTTTCCTTGGGGCTGGGCGTTTAGAGAAAGATTATGCTATTGCTCAACTGGAAAAACCACCAGAAAGATGGGTGTGGAGGGAGAAAGTTATGCATAAACAGAAACTTCTTAGCAATTAATGTAAGTAAGACAATAGAAAAATGACTACCAAATATTTCCCCAAAATGATCACTTTTGGTAAAGAAACAAACCCCACTCAAGTGATTTAGCAAAGAGAAGCACTTGCTACATGATAACTGCCATTATTCCGTGTGTGAATCTACTTTAATCACACAATCGGTTGTTCCCATATTATCACCTCTTACCTCAGGCAGTTAGTTACCTAACATTTAGGCTGGGAGGTAACAAACCTATCATGGGCCAGCTTTCACATAAATGGAGCATGGGAATTCATCTAGAAGTCTTACCCTCTGAAAGAACATCTTCCTTCACTAAAAGGTAATACCTGCTGGGCTGAAGATCCTGGTGCATTCAAAAAAAATGTTTTCACATGACTCAGGGTTGCAAAACAAAACACTTGCATTAACAGATTTATATAAAATTACTTCATCTTTCAGCTGAAAATAGGTGGGGGGGGGTTAGAGAAAGACTTCAATATCTGTCTAGGATGAGAGCTGGTTAGCAGGAGGCAGTTCAGCCGATTATCTCAACACTCATTACAGACACTGAGGTAGCTAATTATTATCATGATTTTAAAGATGAAGGAATCGAGGGACATATACAGGGGGAGTGGCTAGATTAGAGGTGAGAAAGAAGCTGTGCTTTTAATGCACATTTCAAATACATACTTCTTTACATTTCTAGGGATCAGTGCAATTCCCCCCCCCCCCTGAAAGGGGCTTCTCCTTTGCCCTTTAATTGTTCCCAAAGCAGCACTCTAGCCAGAGATGTTTTAAACATAGCTCTTGGAAGATGTTTCTCAGCTCATTAATTACAAGAGAAATTAAAGTCAGTCTGGTTACAGCAATATTAGCTATTCAGAGCAATGTTTCATTATTCTTGTTATTTCCATTTGTATAGAATGCATCACCCATTCCAAATAACCACCACAATAAGACGCTTGAAAGCTACTATTACCACCACCATTTGGCATAACAATGAGATTAGATTACAAATAGAGTGAGAGATAAGTAAAAAAAAAAGTTGTTGTAGATTGTGTGTAAATCTTAGCATATTTTGGAATCTCTTCCCAAGGGATAAGTTAATAACATTATTGCTGGATCTTCCTGCCCCCTCAATAATGTTATTCATAGTCACTATCTATCAACAGGTTGGTTGCCTCAGAAACAAGTCAGGCATGTTGCTATTTGTCAATGGTACAGTCATTATGAGAGTTAGACGAATGCCCGACAGGTATAAAGGGATGAAAGGTATTTTCTTTCCACCACAGAACAGTGACTGTAATGCCGACAGACAGCAACATGTCTGCTCTACGCCCATTGCGAGAATGAATCTGCATGCAGTTAGGGAGCTGCCTAGGAGAAAAACGTTGATTGCTCTTAATCGTAATGGGACACACCACATAAAACTAAAACAAACAGTGGGCAAGGCTTGGGAATTGAGGGAAACAATGGACCAACTCTATAGTTCCACAGCTAACAAGCCCTGCACTAAGGGCCGGCTTAAGAAATGTTATTAACAAGACTGTTTTTATTAGATCCTCCCCCAAAAAAGAGGAAGAGGAAACAATGCTTTACCAAAATACCTGTTTTGTAAATTAAAGTGGCAAAAATCCATGAGGATATGAGGATAGGGTTGCTAACTGCCTTAATGTGTTGAAATGGCCTGTTGAAGCTTTTTATGACATGGAGGTAAATAACAGCAACCTAGTAAATGTCACTCTGTTAAAGTGAAAGGACCCCCCGCTTGTTGGTACAGCTATATGAGGAAGCAAAACTCAATTTACCAGAAAGCCGCTTCTTCAGCCCTGTGCAGAATATTGGAATATGAGCAAATGCAAGGTGGATATGGGGTGGAGATGGGATTTCATCTGCTGGTACCTTTTTGACCTCCACACATTCATGCAGATTTATGGAGAGGTACCTGTGTGCATACAGCCTAACACAAGGATGCTCAAAGCATGCAATCTATACCTTCATTGCTTCCATGAGGAGAAATTGCAGATTCATAGCCACTCATGTTAAGCATGCATGCAAAAGTTCACTGAAACGTGGGAGGGAGGGACAGAATCCACAGATGTGATATCATTCCTCCCCTCCATGCAGTCATTTGTACCATACTTGAATGGATACAGAGGGCTGATATATTCCAATGCTGTGAGTCAAAAGACCAATCATACCAGCAGATTATGTGGGAAAGTATCCACCCAAACTATTTATTGCTTACAATGCCATTGACAGAGATGTGTCTTAGAAAAGCTGTCTGTGGCAGCTAGAGGTGTCTGAGCAATTGCTCATTAACAACAACATATCCAGCAATGTGGTGAAGCAGGAGCCCAGTAACAGGGAAGAAAACCAAACAAACAAGATTAGGGCAAAACAGACTCTGTTGCTTTATGAAACAACCAGTGCAAAAATACAGACTGTAGGGGTTGACTTCTCCCGTTTTAAAATAGCAGTTCCTGCTAACATTTCTACAATTTTAAGTGCTTGCAGATAATGGAGCAAAAATGGACATGATGTGTTAATTAAAGTAATGATCATTAATGTGGTTGTTCCAACACAGGACTGCACTAATTATAGTGACTTAGGGTACATCAAGCGAGGATCTGAAACCACGGTTATAAATTCTATTTATTTATTTAAAGTATATTTAATTATTCATTTAAAGTTTGCCAACCACTGTCAGTTTTAGTTATGGTTTCAAATAATGTATGAATGTGGGCATCCCTGCATAATTCTTGCTTTTTTCCTGGTTCTATCCTAACACACTCTCTAGCTAAGAGTTGCCTCACTAGGGAAAAAAAATTAATTAAATTAGCACTTTTCAAGGCAAACCAGAATATGAATGATTGCCTGAAAGCTGAATCCTGGTTTTACAAATAAACCATGATTACATTTCTGGCCCTTGATATTATTAGATATACCAGGAAGGGAGGTTTTTTCTTATGTCATGCAGGAGAAGAAATCTGTGAAATCTGACATGATCCCAGATACAGGGGATGAAGATATTCTTCAAACAGTAGTAAAATGCCTTATAGATATCTTCAACTTTCATAAAAGCAGTGACTTTGAAATATGTAAGTGTCAAAGTACGCATGATGCTCAGTTGCATGCATGTTTTCCATGGCTTTTAAAACCCCAAAGCAGCACTGGCAAGCTGCAGGCTAAAGATCACACACACAGAGGGGTTCTTAACTCTTTCCTGGCCCTTCCCTGCAAGTGGTCTTTGGCTCCAAGCTGAAGCTTTACATGGCTGCTTTGTGTTCCAAAAAAGGGACAATATTCATCTGACTGAGCACCATAATAGTATAACACTATGACTTGAATCCACCAGAGTAGTTTCCACAGACAAAAGACTGCTGTCCACTGAGCATAACTGTCTCCCCTCCTTCCTCCCACTGCAGCCCAAAATGTCTCCCAGAACATGGCCTCCTGAAATCCTGCCCTGCCTCCAAGAAGCAGGATTTCGGGGGCCACTTTGGGATGCTCTGGGATGGAGCGGTGAGAAAGCTGCACTCCACAGGTGGAAGTCCTTCCACAGATGGAAGTAGATCCAAACTACTCTTTTGGAAAGCAGAGGAGCAAGCTATGAATACAAGCAGATGAATATCACACCAGTATAAAGCAATTTACCATAAACAATGCATTTGAAAACAGTGAAAGAGAGACCAAGTCACAGACTGTACAGCATTGCAATTCAACAGAACTGAGAATGTGAGGGCTCCATGTTTGTGATATTACACTGGCAGAACTGATAAATCTTGTTTGTTTCATGAAAATAGCTGAAGTGCAAGTAGCAAGCATTCAAAAGTCAGACCAATCTCAAGGGAAAAGAAGACCAATAAACTTCAGATTCAGAACCACCACCCCCACCACCACCACCCCCGGGATTGATATTATAATTGAATCCAGAGGTCATTTCGGGGGGGAAATGCGGGGGAACTAATATGACTGTCCTCCATGAATCTGTCTAATCCCTTTTTAAAGTTTTCTGTGCCTGTAGTCATCACTATATCCTCTAGCAGAGAATTCCATATTTTAATCACTCATTGAGTAAAACAGTATTTCCTTTTGTCCATCGTGAATCTACTGTCCATCAGCTTAATTGAGTGCCCCTAAATTCTAATATGATGTGAGAGGGGAAAAATTCTCCATCTACTCTCTCTACTCCATGCATAATTTTATACACCTCTCTGATGTCTGCCCTTAGTTGTCTCTTCTCTAAACTGAAGAGTCCCAGACTCTTAAACCTTTGCTCATAAGAAAGGTTCTCCAATTCCTTAATCATCTTGATTGCCCTCTTGGTTGCCCTCTTCTGTAATTTTTCCAGCTTTGTGATGAGTATGCCAAATGAGGCCACATCATAAATCTATAAAGGGCCATTATAATATTGGCTGTTTCAGTCCCTTCCCTAACAATTCCCAGCATAGAATTTGCCTTTTTCACCACTGCATCATACTTGGTTGAAATTTTCATTAAGCTATCTACTCCAACTCCAACATCTCTTTCACTCTCAGCTTCAACAAGTTCAGACATCAGCATGTGCTTAGAGTTGGATTTTTTTTGTTCCAGTGTGCATCACCTTACACTTACCTGCATCAAAGTTCACTTGGCACATTGTTGCCTATTCACACTCCTGGAAATCCTCCTGGGGCTCTTAGGCCTTGGTTTTCACTATCCCGAACAATTTTGTGCCATATGGAAAGTTGGCCACTATATATAACACCAGTTCCACACCATTTATGAACAAATTACATAGCAATGACCTCAATTCTGATCCTTGTGGGAACCCACTGCTTCCTTCCTTCCTTCCTTCCTTCCACTGAGAGAACCATCCAATTTTTCCTAATCTCTGCTTCCTGTCTGTCAGGACCCACAGCCAAACAACAGAGCACACACTTCCAAGAAAGGAACCAACTCTCATGTCATAAAATGACCTATGATCTTATTGCATGACTGCTAAGCTTACTCAGGAGTCTTTGGTGATGTACCTTGTCAAAAACGTTTTGAAAATCTAAGTATACAGTATCTACTGGGTCACCATTGTCTTTTTTTTTCTTTATTAAATATTAAAAAACAGTTAAAAATATGAAAGCAAGTCCTGGTGTTTATGCAGGGCAAACAGGGAGGTGTCGATTTTATGTGCTGCTGAGGCTTCCAAGAGGGAGAAGGGCCAGCCAGTTACTCTGGAGGGCCAACAACAGGGCACAGGGGCTGAGACTGACTCTTGATGGTACCTCCTGGCATTGGTATTCAGGGGTTTACTACCTCTGAACATGGAGGTTCCCTTTAGTCATCATCGCTAATAACCACTAATATGACTGTCCTCCATGAATCTGTCTAATCCCTTTTTAAAGTTTTCTGTGCCTGTAGTCATCACTATATCCTCTAGCAGAGAATTCCATATTTTAATCACTCATTGAGTAAAACAGTATTTCCTTTTGTCCATCGTGAATCTACTGTCCATCAGCTTAATTGAGTGCCCCTAAATTCTAATATGATGTGAGAGGGGAAAAATTCTCCATCTACTCTCTCTACTCCATGCATAATTTTATACACCTCTCTGATGTCTGCCCTTAGTTGTCTCTTCTCTAAACTGAAGAGTCCCAGACTCTTAAACCTTTGCTCATAAGAAAGGTTCTCCAATTCCTTAATCATCTTGATTGCCCTCTTGGTTGCCCTCTTCTGTAATTTTTCCAGCTTTGTGATGAGTATGCCAAATGAGGCCACATCATAAATCTATAAAGGGCCATTATAATATTGGCTGTTTCAGTCCCTTCCCTAACAATTCCCAGCATAGAATTTGCCTTTTTCACCACTGCATCATACTTGGTTGAAATTTTCATTAAGCTATCTACTCCAACTCCAACATCTCTTTCACTCTCAGCTTCAACAAGTTCAGACATCAGCATGTGCTTAGAGTTGGATTTTTTTTGTTCCAGTGTGCATCACCTTACACTTACCTGCATCAAAGTTCACTTGGCACATTGTTGCCTATTCACACTCCTGGAAATCCTCCTGGGGCTCTTAGGCCTTGGTTTTCACTATCCCGAACAATTTTGTGCCATATGGAAAGTTGGCCACTATATATAACACCAGTTCCACACCATTTATGAACAAATTACATAGCAATGACCTCAATTCTGATCCTTGTGGGAACCCACTGCTTCCTTCCTTCCTTCCTTCCTTCCACTGAGAGAACCATCCAATTTTTCCTAATCTCTGCTTCCTGTCTGTCAGGACCCACAGCCAAACAACAGAGCACACACTTCCAAGAAAGGAACCAACTCTCATGTCATAAAATGACCTATGATCTTATTGCATGACTGCTAAGCTTACTCAGGAGTCTTTGGTGATGTACCTTGTCAAAAACGTTTTGAAAATCTAAGTATACAGTATCTACTGGGTCACCATTGTCTTTTTTTTTCTTTATTAAATATTAAAAAACAGTTAAAAATATGAAAGCAAGTCCTGGTGTTTATGCAGGGCAAACAGGGAGGTGTCGATTTTATGTGCTGCTGAGGCTTCCAAGAGGGGCATCCATTTTTCTTGAAGATTGTCAGGAACGGGTTGATTTTCGGATCGTAGGATGCTAGTGGAAACTTTGTCCTGTAAAAAGAGGTCCCACAGTTTCAGGAACCAGTCACTCAGTAGCAGCATCTTCTTGGATTTCCAATAAAATGCAATACCATTGTCTGTATGATTGTTCACGTTCTCAAAGAACTCAAAAATGTCGGTGACGTAGGATTTCCCTTTGTAGAAACCATGCTGATTTCCCCTCAGCAGGCTTTGCTTCTTTGTGTGTCTAATAATTCCATATTTAATTACAGTTTCTACTAATTTACCTGGAACAGATATTAGGCTAACTGGACTGTAATTTTCTGGCCCCCAGCTGGTCCCCTTAAAAACATGGTGCAAGATTTGCGGCTCTCCAGTCCACTGGTTCAATGACTGATTTTAGCAATAAGTTACTGTTTTGCTAGAGGCCATTTTTGCCAGAGGCAGCAGTTCTTTAATGAAGATGGGTGGTCAAATAAGTTCAGTGAGGCAAGCTTCCTTGGCAACACAAATGTACCTCAAATACAGAAAAGAAAACAGTCCATGACATATATTAAGACAGATTTTTACATCCCTTTGGTCACTGGAGGCTTCCAACAGCAACAAGTGTTTCCAGCAACTCCAGGTCTCCAGTGAAGCCCCCTGGCTTCTGCTTCTTCTTTTATACTTTTCAGCCTGTTGAGTGCAGCCACCTGTCAATCATGTTGAGTCATGCCTCCTGGGGTTAATGCTTGCATCTAGAACACGTAACCCTTATTAGGACAGCTGAATGACTAGGAAGAAGTAATCCTGCAGCCATTTCAGTTATGGAACCTAGCTGCCAACATACTTGAAGCCAAGATAAAGCCACATGACCCAGGGCCGGTGCCAGGTTTTTTTGCACACTAGGCGAGGCTACCTTCTGGCATCCCCCACCCGTGCGCCCACCAATTTTCGAACATAAATGCATTTTAGGAAGAATGAAAAACACATTTAAAATTGCTGATTTCTTTTTTTAAAATTGTGAGAACAAGTAATAGAATCTCTGATTTTCTCTCTCAAACAGAAAAACACAAATCACAAAGCATTTTGAAAAATCCTGTTAATTGTGATCTTGAAATTTAAGTCTCTTTAACGCTTCCATTTCAGACACACCATCTCTTTTGCAAACGAAGTCAAAGCTGGACACAGAAGTACAAAATCAATGACAGCTCTGAGCTGTTTCACACACACACCCCTTTCTGGTTTCTCCTTCAAGTTGTTTAAAAAAAAAATACTGGACAAAAGCAATCAAGGTGGATTTCCACCAAGGCTACGCCAGGGGCTGGAGCTATATTTTTGCCTGGAGCCAATTCTGCATGGCTGAGTTTATAACCCTCTAAAATAGGGTTCATGACAGACACGCAGTCACAGGTTTAACTATAGATTGGCAAAAGGCCTGCTCACACCCAAGAAAAAAGGCCTGGCCAGCTTTAAAACTGGATCTGCCTTCCAGCATGAGGGAATGGGGGAGAATATAACACAGGAGCAGCAGCCTTTGGAGTTGATTGGCCCCTGTCACACAGGCCGGAAAATGCGGGGGGGTGGAGGCGTGGCTAATTGCCTGGAGGAAAATAACGCGTGGCAGCCCGATCAGAAGTCCTTTGGCAGTCCCGTGGGTAGGCGTCAGGTGCAGATCAGACGGCTAGTCCGCAGCGCGGCAAAGAAGCAGCACGGCGTGTTCAAACTGGCACTCGCGCCACGCAGCTCCTGTGGCAAACGCTGCTTCCTGTTTGTGCGCATGCTCCGTTGGGTGCTTGTGCGCATCCTGTGGAGACTTGGGGGGAAAAAACCCTTCTTTGCGACGGGACATGGGCGAGCGCCAGATGCCACGGACGTCCACTGGAAACGCAGTCAGACGCCCGCCCTTGCCCCGCGGTTTCCGGAAACTAGTACCGCAACTTTGCCGTGTGACCGGGGTCATTGATATGGTTTGTGGATCAAAGCCCTTGGAGAGATGACATTAATCTCTAAATTACTTGGACTTTACTCCTTTTTAGATGACCTAAGGGGGGACTTGAAAGCCATTGCTCACAGGCCTAAGGAGTTTGTAGGTCATAATCAAAACTTGATCCAGAAACCAGTTAAGGCAATAGACTTGGAACAAAGCCCTGCCAAAGCAAAGGAAAGGAATGCCCCGCTACATTTAAAAAGTAGCAAACCTGGCTTATTCTCTGGATAGAGCTACTGGGTTTCTCATATTAAATACCAGGATTTTCCAAGTTTCCAGTCTTTCTGCACACATGCAAGAAGGAAGTCCCACTGAGAAAGTTTCAGCCTGCAGTCTGTGGATACTATCCATTCTTTATACATATATACATACAGATAGATAGATATAGATTTTCCATTCCTTCACAGCTCTGGAAACATTCCAAATTCCTAGATGTCAAAAAAAAATCAACAGTCTAGTTGAAAGAATGTGCTGTTTTGTTTGCCATGCTCCAGGGGCCCCAGCTTTCATGTCTTCAAAAGCAGAGAGGTCTGGGAAGGGCTAACCTTTGGATTCTTAGCACCTTTCAGTCATGCAAGCTTTTCCTATAGAACATCTTACCACTGACTAATATTTTTGCTCAGGTTAAGAAACAGGCACAGATGCTGAAGATGGGATCTTACTGATAGTTTGAACTCCCCACCATGCATCTCTCATAAATTAAGACAACCTTGCAGATGTCCGCAGAAGATATTTGCACATAAGCCTGCCAATTCACATCCCTGTTTTAGTCATTTATGGTATAAAGAACCAACTGTAGCAATTCCATGCCTGGATGCTTGAAGGTGACTTTTATTTATGACAGAAAACAAATGAGTATTTATTAGACTGAATAAAGGTCTTGGCTACCACTGCCGAGCATCAGAGTGGAATATGCATTTAGTTAAAAAAAATTAAAATGAACTGCAAAAAGGTCCATTGGATCTATTCATGTGGCCAACTAAACTGAATGGTCAAAGCAACACGTTAATGACTGCTATTCACTCACTCACTCACTCACTCACTCACTCATTCCTTTATGGCCTTGCCTGCAGCCTTTCTTCTCCCCTGTCCAAGCATGCAAGGGGCGTCAAGCCAGATATCCAGCCAGCCAGCCAATGGGAGAGTGGGAGAATCATTTGCCCCCTGCCTCCCCCAGCATCTCCAACACTGTTTGCAATATGGCCACAGTGACAGTTTGGGAGCTTTTGGGGGAATGTAGTCCTCTGGGTGCCTGCCTGACACTGTGGTGTGTGTGTGTGTGGGAGAGATCCTCCCACTTACTGTTGGCTGGCTGGTTGGCATCCACTTGCCGGGTCAGCGTCAGAAGCAGCAGCCCCAGCCTGCAGCCCAGCAAGGCAATGGAAGTGGGCAGAGGAGAGGAGGAAGAGGTGAATGGGAGGAGGAAGAGTAATCATTTCTATGGGAATGAGTATAAATAGAATTGAAAGCAACAGCAAATGAACACAGACACATGTTTAGAAAGCAACAAACACGACTTTCCATCCATTCTTCTAGCATTAGACACTTAATCCAGAAAAACTACTACTTTGTATTGCTTAAAAAAAAATTCCAGTTTGAGCCAATTAGTGGCATTATGTCATGAAACCAAGAATATCCCCTAATGATAGAAATAATGCCATGGTGGCATAGTACCAATTTCAGGGTTTCTAAACAACAACAACAACAAACCCTGATGGCTATAGCAAGCAGTTCAGATGGAGGCTGACTACTGGCATTGATGTTTTATGACA
This sequence comes from Gekko japonicus, assembly GCF_001447785.1. Taxonomy (NCBI): domain Eukaryota; kingdom Metazoa; phylum Chordata; class Lepidosauria; order Squamata; family Gekkonidae; genus Gekko; species Gekko japonicus. The sequence goes on from NW_015167063.1 coordinate 1,488,136, forward strand.
TGTGTGAGAAAACACCATAATCACAGGAAACAAACACATTCAAGTTCATCTGAACACATCCAAACTTCTCACCAAATGATCTGCTCCCTGCTCACAACTGGCAAGCAGGATCTGAAGCAAACAAATGGGTTCTTGAGCATTTTAAAAAATACATTTTATTAATTTTAAACTTTTTAAACAGTGTAAATACAATAAACAATAAATCTCGAAACAATTTTCAAATCTTAACATTTCTAAAACAAAGATTGATTGAAGATGTCTTCTGGTATTTCTTTTCTCAGTTGTAAAAATTCCAGTATCTGCGACCAAACAGAATACCACATTTTACATTTTTCATAAAATACATTATTTATAGACCACATAATTTTGTCCATCAAATATAGATTCCATATATTTTAAAACCACTTACTCATAGAAAAATTCTTTTCTGCTTTCCAATGTTGTGCTATAACAGGTTTTGCAGCATGCAATAACAGTGCTATTCTAATATCATTTAACAAAGAAGTCTGCAAATCTCTTCTAACATTTAATAAAATTACTTCAGGTTCAAAAGGTAAAGTTACTTGTGTAATATGTTCAATATTTTCTAATACATTTTCCCCAAACCGTTTTAATTTGGAACAATACATCCAACAATGTAAATATGTACCTTTACCATCACAGTTCCTCCAAAATGTAGGTTTAACATTTTTAATATGTGCTAACTGAACCGGGGTTAGATACCAAAATGTTAATATTTAAAAATTTCGTAAACGGATTGAAATCACTGAAGAATTATATTCATATGTATTCCATACATCTTTCCATGTGTCATCTTTTATTTGAGAATCCAACAATCTGTTCCATCTGTTTTGCTAAGACAAATGTATTCTACTTTTGTTTTGAGCAATTATTTGAATTAGTTTAGATATGATTCCTTTTTTGTTGTTCTCATTTTTATTAATTAACTCTTCAAAGTCCATTAGCGGTTGTTTAAATAGTTTTTCTAACTGAAGATGTTTGCATAAGTGAATTATTTGAAGATATTGAAACCATTCTATTGTTGTGTTTAATTTAGTTTCCATTTCAGTCTTATCTATGATTTTACTTTTAATGATCAGATCTTTCAGTTTTGTTGTTTTGGCTGTTTTCCAGTTTTGATACATTTTATTATGCATACCTGGTAAGAACCATTGTTGCCCTGTAAATGTCATAAAATGTGAATATTCAGGTACTAATTTGTTTCTTAAACTGTCCCACACTTCAAGGGAGGCTTCGAGTAATTCATCTTGTCCTTTTATAATTTTTCTTATTTTTTTGTTTTGCCAAATTATTTCTGGTAGAGTGTATGGTGTAAAAAAATCTTCATGTATTGCTGTCCAGTTAGAGGCTGATTCTACTTGTAACATTTTTAGTATCCTATTTAAATGAATTGCATTATAATAATCTTGTAAATTTGGTAATTGTAATCCTCCTAAATTGCATTGTTGACAAAGGGTATTTGCACTAATCCTGCCTTTTTTCTTATTCCATAGAAATTTTATTAATTTATCTTGCCATTGTTTAATGATATTTGCATTAATTTTAATAGGGATTGCTCGAAAAATAAAAATAAATTTTGGGAGCAAAAATGATTTAATCAAATTATATCTATCAATAAATGAGGGTGAATATATATCCCATTGTGTTATTTTTTATTAATCTCTTTTAAAATTTCATCACGATTATATTTGATTATTTGTGGTAAGGTGGTTGAAAGTTGTACTCCTAAATATTTTATTGATGTCTCTGACCATTTGTAATTATATGAATTTTGAAGAGTTTTTTTGTCTACCATATTTACATTTATTGGTAGTATAATTGATTTTGAGGTATTAATTTTTAACCCAGAAATTTGTCCAAAATTTTGTAAGATGAGTTGTAATTTTTCTAATGACTCTGTAGGATTTGCTAAAAATAAAATCATATCGTCCGCAAATAACATAATTTTAAATTCCTTATCCTTAATTTTAATTCCTTGTATCTCAATAGTATCTCTTCTTTGTTGTGCTAATGGCTCTATTGCTATTGCAAATAAGAGCAGAGAAAGGGGGCATCCTTGTCTCGTCCCCCTTTCTAGCAAAAATCTCCCATATATATTTTGGTTTATACTTATAGATGCTTGAGGATTTTCATAAATTGCTCGAATAGCTTTTAAAAATTTATTTCCAAACTTCATTTTTTCTAATAATGCTTTTAAGAAAGGGAGTTCCAGAGAATCTAATGCTTTCTCTACATCTAGAGAAAGCAATAGTATTGTTTTATTTATTTTTTCTTAGCATATTGTATAATATTGAATGCCTTGTTGGAGTTATCCACTAAATCTCTTCCAGCTATAAACCCAGTTTGATCAGAACCAATATAATCGCCAATAAATTTGTTTAAACAATAAGCTATCATAGATGTAAAAAGTTTAAAATCAACATTTAATAAAGAGATTGGCCTGTATGACGATGGTACTGTATTGTCTTTTTGGGTTTTGGGTATTACAATGATGGTAGCCAAAGACCATGGTGGAGGAAGAGAACCATTTTTAATAATATTATTGCATGCCAATAATAAAGGCTTCAATAGAACTTTAGAAGCTTTTATAAAAAATAGCTGAAAAGCCATCAGGGCCTGGAGTCTTATTTACTTTCAATCTTTTTATTGCTTCTATAAGTTCTTGTTTAGTAAAACCTTTCTCTAATAATGAGCTATATTCCTCTGTTAATTCTAAAATCTTATTTGATTTTAGGAACTCATTTATAGTCAGCTGAGATACTTTTTGTAAAGTATATAATCTTTTGTAATAATCTAGAAATATATTTAAAATTTGTTCAGTTCTAGAGTGGATTATGCCTTTTTTATCTTTTATTAAATGTATTTGTCTATTCTGTTTTTTGTTGTTCACTCTTTTATTCAAGATTTTTAGATTCTTGGCATTATAATACCAAGATTCTTGTTTCATATATAGCAAATCCTTTCTTATTTTAGTCATTTCTAAAGCTTCTAGTTTCCTTCTTTCTAATAATATTTTTTATATATTTTCTTACTGCCTCTATCTTTGTGTTGCCTTTCCAATTCTTTTATTTTATTCAATATTACATTTCTTTCTTCTTTTTCCTTTTTGTTTTTATAGGCCGATTTTGCAATCAATTCACCTCTTATAACAGATTTCATTGCGTCCCAAAGAATTTGCGGTGTTAATTCTTCTGTATTGTTTTCTTGGAAATATAATTTTATTTTTGTTCTATTTCTTCTTTTGTAATTTGTGATTCAAATAAACTATTGTCCAACATCCATTGTCTATTAAGGTTTTTATTTTCTTGCCATTCCCACATACACTCTACCCAAGCATGGTCTGTCCATAGCTTTTCACCTATGTCTGATGTTTTAATTTGAGATACTAAGGAGTGTGAGACTAAAATGTAATCTAGTCTGGTGTGTATATTATACTGTGTTGAATAATAAGTGAAATCTTTTTCTTTGGGGTGGAGGTGTCTCCATATGTCTACCAATGCATGTTCCTTTATAAGGGAACATAACTCTTGACATCCAGTTCCCCCCCCCCTGACATTCTTATTTTTTTCATTAACATATGTTCTATTTCTTGATTCATTATGTAGTTTAAGTCTCCTCCTAAAATCATCTCTCCTTCTTTGAATGCATCTAAAAGTTGTAATGTATTATTTAAGAATTTAATTTGTTCACTATTAGGTGCATATATAGAACCAATTGTTAATATTTTATTTTCCATAACACCTTTAACAAAGATGTATCTACCCTTTTCATCTTTTAGCACATCTTGTACCTTAAATCCTATATTTCTAGATATCATTATAGCTACTCCTTTTGATTTAGAATTACCACAAGCTTGTAGTTGGAGTGTAAACCAATTTGAATTAAAAATATTTTTCTTTGATGATTTTTGATGAGTTTCCTGAAGTACTAAAATATCAGGTTTCACAGTCATTAAATTATTATAAATGCGTTTGCATTTGACACAATTATTAACACCTCTAACGTTTAAAGTAACAATTTTTAATTTAGACATTTAGTTGTAAACTTTTTAATAACTTCCACTCAATAAACTAAAAAAACCCATTACAATACAACTTGTTTTTAACTTTTGCAGTTACTACTGCACCAATTTAACAATATTTAGTTTTCAACTGTGGTACCTAAACTGCCTCACAAAAATATGTGAGGTGACAGGAAATTCCTGACTTTAAGTAGGTACCTTTAGAAAAAATATAACACTATAAAAATCCCCCCCATCCCTCCACTTCTATTGTTTATATTTCTTAACATTTTTATTCATTACATTCAGTGGTTTTTGTAATGATGATTCATGTTATAAATGTAACAAATCAGACACAAATTGTTTTTCTTATCTAAAATAATATTTAAGTCATGTTGTTAAAATCTTGTATTTGACACCGGAAGTTTACTTTACTTTGGAGGTGTTGCTAAGAGATGTAATCTTCTTTTAAGATGACTGGAACGCTCCATATTTCTTTGTCTCGGTTTTTCAAACTTTAGTCCCAGTTTTTCCAGCAATCTATGACCAGATTCAATGTTGTTTGCTTGCATCTTTTCACCTTTATATATGACTTGTATTGTGGCAGCTCCTATCCATTTGTATTTTATTTTCACCTCTTGAAGTTGTATTGTGATCTCTCTTAATTCTCGTCTTTTACTTATTGCTTCAGGAGGCAGGTCTGGAAAGGTTTCTATCTTATGTCCCTCAAATTCAAAGCTGCCTTTTTCTCTAGCCATGGTCAAGACTTGTTTTCGGACTCTATAATCCAATGCAGTTATTACAATATCCCTTGGACCTTTCCTGTAAGGATTTTTTGGCGATCCAATACAAAATGCCTTAAACTATTACTGGAACCATGTCATCATTTAGTTGTAAAACGTGCACCAACCAATTTGCGATAACGTCATTTAGTTCCTCATCCGGAAAACCACGAAATTGTATATTATTTTTGTGTGTTTCCATGTCAATATTTAAAATCTTATTGTTTAAGATCTCATTTTCTTTTTGTAGATTAATATTTTCTTCTTGCACCATCTCTGCTAACATTAAAGCACAGTCTGTTTTTTTTTTAGTCTCAGCAATCGTTTTTGTTATATTCCCAAGTTGAACATTTACTGGTTTCAGTAAAGCACTTAATTTTGACATTAATCTGTCCTCCATTTCAACCAAGTCTATTTTTGTAAGAAGAGATAAAATCTCCACGTCTTCAATATTGTCTGTAATTTTGCCACCCTCCGCCATTTTGTCTTTGCCTCGTTTCCCGACTTGCTTTTTCCCCCCCCCCCCCGGGATTATTTTCAGCAAAATATAGGCTTACCAGATTCAGTTTCATAGCGAAAATGATCAGGATACAAAGGTCTGTCTTTGTCTTCATTTTATCTTAACTTTGGTTTGTTTGCATTGCGATTGTCTGATTGATTGAGACGGATTGGGAGAGAGCACTCGGCATAAGCATCCATCTTGTTTCGTGCGACGCCACGCCCACTGGTGCTTGAGCATTTCACTGCTGAGACCATTAAAGTGAAGGGAAGCAGCCCGGATCCTTTCCATCATGTCTGGACTCAGACATTAAGCCAAACCATTTTTCATGAATTTCATTTGGGCATTTTAAGTAGTGTTAAAAATTTTAAGAGCCAATTGCAGGCAAAAAAAAGGGTAGGGTAAAATATAACAAACAAAAAATAAATTACTGCAACTGTAAATTTGCATATTGGTTGGAATTAAGATTGATATAAAGAAGGCATTAGATGGCAGGAAAACAACCTTGCTCTGTTCTGCTGTCTCTTTTGCTTGAGGCTAGATTATTAAACTGATTTCTGTCAACTATGCTGCCATGATAGTTCAGGAGGCCATCGGCTTCCCTTTTCTGTGTACTAATTATTGCTGCATTCCTTCTGTGCTTCTTCTATGCTGTAACGACTGTTATCTCTAAGATGTGCAGGTGGTGTAGTGTCTGGAGCTGAGGGAATAACCGTGGGAGTGCTACCGGTTCCCAGCTTTGCTTCTAACCGTCTAGAGCTCCTTATCCCATGCATGGGAATGTGGCTAATTTGCCTATGACAGGGGTGTGTGTGCATACGAATGCCCTATATCCCATTATGCTTGTAGGGGTGCTGCCATTCTTAACAGTGCCTTTGTTAATGCATCTATAGCTCTTCAATAAAGTATAACCTTTCTGATAAGCATGTACTACGTTGTTGGCTGTGGAACCTGACATTCTGTTAAGAATCCTCATTCTCTATCTGCGTGCCTCTCTCTACCTAAGATGAGCGGCGATGAGGAGAAACAGATTCCATCTGAGAAGGAACAGGTTCCCCCCGGGGGGTTCCCGGTCCCCACCACGTCTGGGGAGGAGACTCCTACGACCCAGGCGAAGGTGCCAGTGACTACTACTACTCCAGTGACCGTGGCTGGGAAGGGAGCCATCCCAAAGATGACATCGACACATTTGTTCCTGACCCCCAGGGGCCTGAGACAGCCGACTGGCCAGGGATACCAACCGAGCTCCAGGTGGGGCCAATTCAACCCAGACTCCATGGCAGAGACTTATATGCTCACGCAGGGGCCCTGGCGAGACAGCAGGTTTGACCTGGGGGTTGCCTCAGTCGGAGGTTTCCCCCCTTTTGGGGCTCCCTTCGAACCACCGCCGGCAGCCTGGGTGACGGAGAGATCGAAGGCCCGGAGGGGGTGTGTGTCCCTGAATGAGGGACTGGAATTGGCTCATAGAATGGAGGTGGTGGACCAGGAGAGGCGTCAGCTACAAGGGGAGTTGGAGGACGTCATCCACGCGATCCCGCAGTTGGTGATCCAAGCCATCCAAGCAGAGAAGGAAGCCCAGCCGGTGGCACCAGTAATCCCGGCTGCCCCCCCCCGGTGCCTCAGCCACCACCTAGATCGGAGGAGGTGCGTGGCCCAAGACCAGGGGAGGTCCCGGCTCCAGTGCCACAACCAGGCAGACCCAGAGGCCCAGTGTTACACCGCCCAAGAGACCTGATCGAGGCCATGTTTGACGGAAACCCTGAGGAACTATCTTACTTTGTAGTTCAAGTGATGAAGTTTGTGGAAAGGTCGGGATGACAGCAGCCGAATGGATGTGGTGGCAACTCGCTTATGGAGAGCCGCCGCAGCTTGGTATGTGGGGTTGCACAATGCCAGGGGCCCAAAGCTAGTGAATTTGGATGTTTTTATGTGGGCGTTGCATGCCCAGTTCGAGGACCGGAACACCGGGCCCAAAGCAAGGGTTAGGGTTAGGGAGGAGATCGGTGAGAGAATACTCCTCCGAGTTTAAGTTACACGCAGCAAAGATCCAAACTTGGCCAGATCTGGTACTTGCTGAGTTGTACCGGGTAGGACTGAATCCGGAGATCTGGGAAACGGTCCTACGAGCGGTAGACCCAATCTCTCTATCAGCATGGATGCAGGAGGCAGAGAGCGTGGAGACCCGTCTCAATACCTTGCGCCTGGACATGGCAACAGTGGGAAGTAAGCCTAACCCCCCAGCGCAGAGGATGAAACCAGTGAAGTTGGCTGGGTCGACTCAGGAGCAACGCATGCGACAGGGGCTATGCCTAAAGTGTGGGGAGCGGGGCCATTTTGCGGCTGACTGTGGTGGAGCGGGCCCAGTAAAGCAAGAGCCAAGCGATCCTGCGAAAGTACACCCCGCTACCCCAGCAAAGAAACCGGCAGGGAAGCCGACACTCGCTAAGGCACTGCAGGCAGCCCCTGTGGAATTGGAGGAGGACTCCAGTGAGGAAGACTCCAAGTCGGTGGGAAACGGCCAGGTCCTGCTGTGAAAGGCGCGGAACAGCGCCTGATCCCGGAGGTGCCGAACATGGTGAGCAGCTTTTCCCCCTTGTTTTTCGTGACTGTGATTTACCCAGTCCTTGGGACACACATCCGTGTATGAGCCCTCATTGACTCAGGGTGTGGGAGGGACCTAATCAATCCTTCCTTAGTCACGGGGCTCGAGGCAGAGGTGGTGAAGTTGAAGGACCCTTTAATTTTTATCCAAATGGATGGGTCTATCATGAAGGATCCATGCAAATACGAGACTGTACCTTTGCGGGTTGGGGCAGGAGATCACTGGGAGGAAAGATCGTTCGTGATCACCCCAGCTGCCAGATTCCCGCTGGTGTTGGGGGGGCCCTGGCTGCATGGACACGACCTGTACATTCTGTGGGATGAGTGGAAGGTACAGTTCATCTCCCCTCGGTGTCAAGGGCACCGGTGGAACCCACAGTGGGGCCAGCAGCCAGTAGTGGAGCACCCTAGGGCGTGCTTGGCTCAGGAGGAGCTACAATCCATCCCCCCCCCCGAGTACCATGACTTGGCCAGGGTGTTCGAAGAAGAAGAAGCTGATGAGCTTCCCCCCCGTAGAGACTCGGATTGCAGTATTTATTGCCTGGCCGAAAGCTGCCCATGGGCCAGGCCCATTTATGCAATGGGCCTGTCCGAGAAAGATGAACTGCGCAAATTTATCGATAAAAACCTGGCCAGGGATTTCATCAGGCCGGCCTCCTCCCCTTTTGTGGCCCTGGTTCTTTTCCGGAAGAAGACAGACAGGGGGGGGGGGGTTGAGGTTGTGCACGGATTACCAAAGCTTGAATGCAGTTTCGTCGACCAATGCTTACCCCATGCCCTTGACCAAGGATTTACTGGCTGAGGTGGCCAAAGGGAAAATATTTGCAAGGTTGGATCTCAGCGATGCTTACTTTAGGGTTCGTATTGTTCAGACTGACCCGTCCGATGTGGCCATGGGTGGGGGCGATTATCCAGGAAGGGGGGGATGGATTACTACACCCCTTGGCATATGTGTCTAGGAAGTTTAATGACACTGAACGCAATTGGTCAATTTGGGAGAAGGAGGTGGGGGCTATAAAACTCGCCTTGGCCACCTGGAGGCACTGGCTGGAGGGTGTGAGAGTCCCGTTCGAGGTATGGACGGATCATAAAAACTTGGAGACGCTCAAAACGCCCCGCTGCTTAAATGCAAAACAACTCAGGTGGGCTGATTTCTTTTCCAAGTTCCAGTTCACCCTTCATAATTTTCCCGGCTCCGCAAACTCTTTGGCTGACGCCCTGTCATGCCTCCCCCAACACGACAGCCAACGAGAAATTATTTTGGACTCAGTATTCATGCCTGCCCACCTGGGAGGGGCGGTGACGACACGTAGCCAAACATGCCCTAAAACCCTCCCCCCTGCGTCACGGCTACCGGACACTTCCCAGTTGAGCCCTGGCACAGCAAATTTGCCTCCGCCTTCTCGGAGGGCGACAAGTCGGTTGTTGATGCAGAGGGGGACTTCGAACTTTGGGCTGATGGCTGTTGGTACTGAGGACAGAAACTGTTTGTTCCACTCTCCATCAGGGGGGAGGTGTTGAATGCAGTGCGTGGCTCTAAACTGTCGGGAAGATTCGGGATTCGTTAAGTCCCTTCAACTCCTGCAGCGGCAATTCTGGTGGCCGCAAATGAGAAAGGATTTGTCCTTCTTTGTCAAGTCTTGCCAAGTCTGTGCCATGAGTAAACCTCGGCCAAGGAAAACACCGGGTTCGCTGCAGCCTCTCCCAACTCTGAACTGGCATTGGAAGGTGATATCCATGGACTTTATTACGGATCTCCCACCAAGCAAGGCAATGACTGTCATTTGGGTGGTTGTGGATTTGTTTTCCAAGCAGGCACACTTTATACCGTTTACCTCCATCCCCACAGCTAAAACACTAGCCAGAGCTCCCGGCCAAGCTGGTCTCCGACAGGGGAACCCAATTCATTTCCCGGTTTTGGGGGGAGCTGATAAAACTAATGGGGGTGGAACAGGGCCTGAGCAGTGCTTATCACCCAGAAATTGACGGCCAGACGGACCGAGTTAATCAGACTTTAGAGTAGTACCTCCGTTGTTCCACAAACTACCAGCAGGCTGAGTTCTGTTACAGCAACACTTGTCATTCCTCTACTGGACTATCCCCATTGAAGGTGTTGTATGGATATGACAGCCCGCCGGTGGCCTTTCTGGAGGGGAACATTGACTTGGGGGGGGAACGCTGCTCAATGGTGTCAACGGTTAAAGGAGTCTTGGCCACTCATTTGCAAGACTTTGAATGCCGCCAAAGAGGCGTACAAGGGTCAGGCTGACAAGAGAAGGGTGGAGGGATGGGCTCTGCAGCCTGGGGACTCTGTTTATGTGTCTACAAAAAACATTCAGATGTTGCGACCTAGCCGCAAACTGGGGTGGAAATTCAAAGACCCCTTTATTTATTTATTTATTTATTTATTTGGGTATTTTTTACCCCGCCCTCCCCGCGAACGGGCTCAGGGCGGCTTACAGGGGCATAAGCCGATACATAAAATCCAATAAAATCCAATAAAACAACCAATAATACATTATTAACAATAAAGTGCTTTAGCGTTCCAAGATGGTCTAAAGTTGTTAGTCCAGAGAATAGTCCGAGCTAGTCAGCTGGTCTTGCTGCCGCGTGGATCATCTTTTCGCCGGGGTATCAAGGACATTCCCAATCAGGATGGTATTCACCGTTGGTAGTGGTGGGAAAAAGCGGCGGCCCCTACATAAAAGGCCTGGTGGAAGAGCTCTGTCTTGCAGGCCCTGCGGAATTGCATGAGATCCCGCAGGGCCCTGATCTCTTCCGGGAGCTCATTCCACCAGGTAGGGGCTGCCACTGAGAAGGATCTAGTCCTTGTCGTCGCGTAGATAGATAGATAGATAGAGAGATAGAGAGATAGATAGATAGTGTTAAGTCGCTCACTTAACAAAGCAGTCGGAGAGTGATTCAGCAAGAACACAACTTTATTCTTCAACTCGAACACAACTCCAACACGGATCAACATCTGATAGCCAGAACAGCTTTTACATTGCAGCTGTCCTGCTTTTAAACATTCCCGGCTAATATAGCCACACCCACTGTACACATATCAACCTATGAGGTTGCCGAGATAATGTCCAATCACATTCGTTCCCGCTCAGGGAGCTTGCTTGAAGTGATTGGCTTGTGATTTCCTGGGCTAGTGATTCAATTGGATGTATTTGGATCCTAGCCCAGGACGGAGCTCAATATTACTTTTCAATTAGATGTTCCACACATTGCATTCAAGGCAGCTTTGAATACATTACAGATAGATAGAAGATAGATAGAAGATAGATAGAAGATAGATAGAAGATAGATAGAAGATAGATAGAAGATAGATAGAAGATAGATAGAAGATAGATAGAAGATAGATAGAAGATAGATAGAAGATAGATAGAAGATAGATAGAAGATAGATAGAAGATAGATAGAAGATAGATAGAAGATAGATAGAAGATAGATAGAAGATAGATAGAAGATAGATAGAAGATAGATAGAAGATAGATAGAAGATAGATAGAAGATAGATAG
>NW_015167063.1:1500597-1504139 GCF_001447785.1 Gekko japonicus
GGTCATGCCAGTCCTCCACAAGCGCATCTAATGAGCCGCCAGGGGGCATCGGATCCTGCAGAGCCAGTTGAAGCCGTACATGGTCCATTTGGCTCCGCGGGCGAGCTAAAAACTGCTCGCCGCCTAAACAGGGTCGGGGTGGGATGTTCAGACGGGCCTTCAGGGAGTAGTGGTCCGACCATGGTACTGCCATAGCAGTAATCCGGTCCACTATCATCCCCGCAGCGAAGATCAAATCGAGCGTGTGCCCGGCCTGGTGCGTAGGGACCGATACACACTGGGAGAGCCCCAGTGCCTCCATGGACGACACTAGGTCCGTAACCCGGCCGGAGGTCGCGTCGTCGGCATGGACGTTGAAGTCCCCCAAGACCAGAAGCCTCGGGTGCTCCAACGCCCAGCCAGACACGGCCTCCAGCAGGGACGGCGGGCTACTGGCCGGTGTGTTAGGCGGTCGGTACACTAGCCAGATAGCCAAGTTCTCCTCAGTCTCCAGCACCAGGCCGGCACATTCCATGCCCGCAATCTCCGGTGAGGGGAGGGCCCTGAAGGAGTAAGCCTCCCGAACGAACAACGCCACTCCTCCCCCCTGCCCCTTAGTCCGTGATTGGTGTACAACTGAGAACCCAGGCGGGGCAACTTGGGAAAGAGCAACTGTTTCCCCGTCCCGCACCCAGGTCTCAGTCATGCACGCCAGGTCCACCTGTTGTTCCATGACGAAGTCCCGAAGGACTGTCGTCTTGTTATTGATGGACCTGGCATTGCAGAACACCAATGACGGAGAGGAGTTCTTCCGAGCCCCACTGCTGACCTCCCTGGGGATGGGTCGTAGGCTGGAAGGGCACCGAGCCATCTTTTTTCTCGGGGCCCTTCCCTTAATGTTCTGCCTAGACCCACCGCTAAACTTCCCCCTCCCCAAGAGCACCGGAATCCGCTGTGCCAGCATCGCTGTATCTGCCAGTCACCGCAGCCAAGAGCCTCCACACCAGACAGCTCCACCAGCTAGGTGGATCTCAACAGCGTAAACCAAATCACGTTCAAACCAGCAGCTCCTCACTCTAACTTACTCCTTGCTCTAACACTCTCTAAAAGTACCCTATAGTACAAAAAACTAGCCCAATGGCTCTCTAATGTACAGAATCTATATCCTATACTCTAACCCTGCCAGGTCCAAACCAACTATCTCAGTTTATTCTACTAGGGACCGTTATTATCATAATGTCCTCGCCATTCATAGAATGGTACTAATCTGTTAATTGCCCATTACATAGTTAATTTAACAGCAATACAATTCATCATAATTCATTAAATAACAGTTATGATACTAATCAATATTAACGATACATCCTACAAAAATTCATCTCTAAAGAACTTGGCAGTGGCAACTATCACCTTCCTTTAATTTCTGACATTAGAACACATACATACAACACTATCAGAGCTACAGGTTAAACCCAATCAGTTTAGATGTTCCAGGCACTCCAACACCAGCACTCCAAGCACTCCGGGGGCATTCCAGACAGCCCTCCACCAAAATCAGTAAAGGGATTCTTCTCCCCCGCCCTCTCTCACAGGGCCTCTCCGCCCGGCACTCCCCCTCCGCTTCACGAACTGCAGTTCTTGTCTCGTCCCTGTCCTTCCTTTTGCCCTCTCTCACCGGGCCTCTCCGCCTGGCGTCTTCCCACTCGCCCTCTCTCACAGGGCCTCTCCGTCTGATGTTCTTCCACTTCTTCATCGGTCATGGGCCTGGCCTCGCCCCCGTCCTTCTAGAGGGCTCAGCGGGTCGCCTCACTCGGCTGCGGCCCCGCCCCCCGTCGGCCCGTCCGAGAGTCGCAGGGGGTCCCGGGGGGAAGGAGCCATACCAGGCAGCCCCCTCCGCGGCCACGTTCCTCACACCGCCGACGTCAGCTGCCTCACCAGCCGCACGACACCAGCTGGCCGTCCCAAGCCGTCTCCCCATCACCGTCTCCAGCCTGGGACTGATGAGAGCGCCGCCGTCACCCATCGCCCGTGGCAACACGCCGTCGGTCGTGCCGCCCAAGACCGGCGCACGGAGCCCCAAGTCCGTGCCCGGCAGAGCCCGCTCCAGCCGCCGCTCACAGGAGCCGCCGCCAGCCAGCCGCCGCCAGCCGCGTCTCAGGAGCTGCCGCCAGCCAGCCGCCGCCAGCTGCGTCTCCGCACCAGCCCGGGGGCCACGCTGCAGAAGGTAGGCCCGGCCAGGATAGTTTCGTTTTTCGGGTTCTGCCGCACGGACGAAGAGGATGTTCAAAAATATCTCCACAGTCCGAGCGCCCGGAACGCAATAGGATTAATTCGGCTGATTATGGGGTGCCAAAACGCTGTTTCTCGGCACATTTCTAGTATCTAGTACATAGTATCTAGTATCTCTTCGCGGGCGTGTAAGCACACACCGCCGCCATCTTTGACCTTAAGGTGAAAAGGGTGATCAATGATGTTGCTGTGGACTTAGATCTGCTGAAAAATTTGAGGAAGCTTCATTCTGTATTTCATTTCAGCCTCCTGAAATGGGATTCTGGTTCCAGTCCATGGCGTCCATCGAAACCGGTGCCCCCTCCTATTTTGATTGAGGGCGAGGAACATTACGAGATCTCTAAGATTCTGGACTCTAAAATTAAATGTGGAAAGTTGTTTTATTTGGTGGAATGGGTGGATTTTGGACCCCAGCATTTCGAGTGGGTGGAAGCAGGGGATATTTGGGCCCCTCGGTTGCTCCGGAAGTTCAATAGCGACTTTCCGGACAAACCGGGAGATGTCCCGGATTGACCAGGAGACCTCCTGGGGTGGTCGGGAGAAGCTGATTTTTTTATAGGGCAGAATGTCATCTATGCTGCCGTGATAGTTCAGGAGGCCATCGGCTTCCCTTTTCTGTGTACTAATTATTGCTGCATTCCTTCAGTGCTTCTTCCATGCTGTAACACTGTTATTTTTAAGATGTGCAGGTGGTGTAGTGTCTGGAGCTGAGGGAATAACCATGGGAGTGCTATCGGTTCCCAGCTTTGCTTCTAACGGTCTGGAACTCCTTATCCCGTGTGCGGGAATGTGGCTAATTGGCCTATGACAAGGCGGGGTTGCATACGAATGCCCTATATCCCATTATGCTTGTAGGGGTGCCGCCATTCTTAACAGTGCCTTTGTTAATGCATCTATAGCTCTTCAATAAAGTATAACCTTTCTGATAAGCGTGTACTACGTTGTTGGCTGTGGAACCTGACAATTTCTGATAAAATGGCAACAGACTAAACCCTTTTACTTTTCCAGCTCACAATTTGCACCTTTCCCCACTGCCACTTTCAAAAGCTGCATTTCTTCATCACAGGAACCTCATCATCATACTGTGCTTCCATCTCTGTGGGTCCATAGAGGCCAGCCAGGAGATAAGTACAAAGAAAGATCTTTGTTTTCATGGCTTGTCATAATTGAAAACAGTGTGGAAAGATCCCCAGAAAAGCAATCAAGGACTAACTGTTCAAAGGGGGAAATGGCTAAGAGACCGGGGGGGGGGGGGTTAAAAGCCCTTAACAGGG
>NW_015167063.1:1504157-1518900 GCF_001447785.1 Gekko japonicus
CAGGAATGCACACCTTCCAACAGAAATCACTCCCCGCAACGCACTAGAACTATGGCCGCAGCCCACAGAAGTTTGGACAAGTTTGACATTTCCCAGACCAAGCTGGACCAGCTGACCTGCTACCTAGTGCTCAACAACTTAACGGACGCCAGTAAACGGAGGGCCCTGCTCATCAGCTCATATGGTACGAATACTGTTCGACTTGCCAAGAGCCTACTGGCACCTAGATCGATCCTGGAATGTGCGTTCGAGGAGATCCTGGAGGTCCTCAACACCTATTTCAGCCCGAAACCAACTTTCTTGGCCAGAAGGATGGACTTCCAGAGCCATGTCCAGAGCCCCAGGGAATCAGCCGCAGCTTACATGGCCAAGCTACGCCAGCTCACCATCAACTGTGCCTTCCCCACGATGGGTGATAACCTCTAACACAGTTTGCATGGGGCCTGAGCGATACCAAGCTGCAAAGGAAGATGATTGGAAATCACATGCTGAAACTGGATGAGACCCTACAGCTCGCCACCGCTCATGAGGCCTCTCACAAGGATCGGCCTGCTGTGACAGCCCACTTTGCAGGGGCTAGGTCTAGTCTGGAGGCCTCGGACGAAGAGGGTGTTCGGGCCATCCAGCCACAAGAACACCACCACAAGCCACCATCTGCCTCCAGCCATTCCTCGGGAAAGAGCCCCAGCCAAGCCGCATGTGCCAGCTGTGGAGACAACCATGAGAGGAAGGCCTGCCGGTTTTGGGATGCAAAGTGCCACACGTGCGGTAAGCGGGGACACCTTGCCCATGTCTGCCGGTCGAAGGGCAATGGCAACCGAGCCAAACAACCTCACCATCAGGATTATATGTCCCATGAGACTGTGAACGACAGCGACCTCTACCACCTAACAGAGCAGCCCCTTCAGGTACTGCAGATTCCCGGGTCCTCTACCTCCCCAAGGATCCAGGTCCAAGTTCGGATCGAGGGGGCCCCCTGCTCGATGGAAGTAGACAGCGTCCATCATATTGGTGGACGTGCTGAAGAGACTGTGTCCTAATGGGTGGCCCTGCCTGCGACCTTTGTCCCTGAAGTTGGTGGACTTTCAGCAGAACCAGGTTCCGATTCGGGGTGAGGAGGTTTTCCAGGTGCAGTATAAGGGCTTTGCCGGGGTCTTGAATTTAGTGGTGGTGGAGGGTAACTTGGTTAGTCTCCTGGGCCGTTCGTGGTTTGGGCCGTTGGGCATAACTGTCAGGGGGAGGGGTAAATAAATGCATGCAGAGGGATTTCACTGAGATTTGCCAGGAATTCCCCGCTGTTTTTGATGGGGCGCTGGGGTGTTATAAAGGGCCCCCAGTTTCCTTACAGCTAGACCCCAAAGTTGCCCCCATATGCAGACGGTTTCGCACTCCGCATGGCCCTCATTTCCATTCAGTCCAAAATCGATGTGGAATTGGATAAACTGGTGGCACAGGGCGTACTAGAGCCCGTATCTCACGCGCCATGGGAAACCCTGATCGTGACCCCTATCAAGCAACACCCAACAGTGGAACCCCGCTCCAGGGGCAACAGAAGCAGCGCCCCCACAGTTGGTACCGCAGCCCACCGGGCTCCTGGAAGGCATCGCCCCAGACCCCAGTACCCCAGAGCTGGTGCCAGTGCCCACCCCAAGACGTTCCCTGAGAGAGCGCTGGGCCCCTGCATATTTAAGAGACTATGTCACCCAGATGGGGACGGACTATGAGGGGAGGGGTGTTGTGTCCTGGAACCACCACCAAGCAGTAGCCAGGTGAGCAGAGCTTGATTCCCAAAAGAACAATAGGGACTAGGCTCCTAAGGTCCACTAGGGGAACCAATAGAAACCTTGGCGGGAGATTCAAACCCCCCAATGGAATCTAGGGGTGTCCCCTTGGAAATGTATATAGTTGGCCACTTGACCGTTTGTTGTTGTCCTTAGTGTGAAAGTACTGAATAAACACGTTTCTTATGTCATGGTCCGAGTCATAATGTATCGAACCGAGTACTTTTCAACCTCTACATGCATGGCTACAGAGGGAAGCCCTGGAGAGCAAACCCCCCGGCAATTCCAAGGTGGGTGGGTCAGGGGGGGCCTGGAAGGATTGGGGAGGCATTTAAAGGCCTCCCCGTGCCTTCCCCAGCCTGTCCAAGGGCCGGCTTGCCCAGGCTCCCAACAGCCACGGAGCGCTCAGGCAAGCCAAGGGAAGGCATGTGGTGTGGCCTAATATGCTAATGAGCTATGCTGTCAGGGGTGTGGTCTAATATGCTAATGAGTTTCCACTGTTGGGTGTGGCCTCTTATGGTAATGAGTTCCTGCTGGGGTTTTTCTACAAAAAAGCCCTGGCCTTAATTAATAATGGCCTGGAGTCCTTTTGCTCTTGGTTATAGTAAACATCATCAGAGCACACTGGGTCATACTAAAGTACAAGGACAGTGCTTGCTTATAGCTCAGGCATGGAGGTGCCCAAGCACACAACTTATTGGCAAAACAAAGCCCACTGTTGCCAAGTTTTACCTCTGTGAGATCACTGTTTTGATCAACCACTGCCAGGCAAAGACTTTCTGTGAAATTCTCCAGGAAAAATGCAAACTTCAATGTTTATCACATGGAGTGTGAAATGAAGGATGAGGCTGAAATACTCGCCAAAAAAAAAAGGTCTACCTGGAGGAGAGTCAATTATGAACAAGGCTGCTGTTTGTGAATGTTCCCAGAAGAAGTCAAGAAAAGGTCCAGCTTGACTCTGATCCCAGCCACTGGTGGCTCTTGGAGGATTAACTTATTACTGAGGTTTGTCACAGCCTTAGGGTGCAAGGAAAGAAGGCTGTGAAAAGATGTCTGTGACACAAATAGCTAAAAGAAAAGATCTAGTATCTTATGAACAGCAAGAGCTGAAATGCAAATAATTATGGAGAACGCTGATAGAGTTTTGAAGTGTGTATATGTGAAAACTGCATCTAAATGAAGGCAGAGTATTCATAAATGGGACAGACACTTTCCTGAAGGAAAGAACTATCAATGATAGCTAAATAATGAACTTCCTATTAATTCTTCCAATCTCTCTCCCAGAATTGAGTGCTGAAAATAGAATTAGCAGTCCAAAAGTCTCAGAACCTTCTCTTGCACTTTCTCCTTAAGTATCTACTAATAGCTACTAGCAAAAGAGCTACAACAAAATCACCAGCTCAAGGTTCGGTCTGAGGCTCTAGCTAGTTTGCGGCTAGCGAAGACCGCCAGGTGTGGCGATGACTGGGCAGGGGATTCCAGTGCTCCTGGGGAAGGGAAAGTACAGCGGTGGGACCAGGCATGGAGATAAGGGAAGGGGATGGAGAAGTAGAGTAGCTCAACCTCTTTACAGCCTGCATCCCATCCCAAAGGTTGTATGCAGTGAGGCTAGGATAAATGACCCCCCTCCGACATTGGTGCTGCGTAACACCAAGTCTATAAAGAATAAGACCATCGTCTTTTGGGACTTTCTGCTTGAGCAGAATGTAGACCTGGCATGCATGACCGAGACCCGGGTGTGAAACGGGGAGACAGTAGCTCTCTCCCAGTTGGCTCCTCCCAGGTTCTCGGTCCTTCACCAATCACGGACTAGGGGGTGGGGGGAGACTTACTCCTTCAGGGCGCTCCCGCCACCAAAGATCATATACATTGAGTGTGCCAACCTGGTGTGGGAGGCCAGGGAGAGTTTGGCGATTTGGCTGATGTACTGACCGCCCAACACACTAACCAATAGCTTGCCACCCCTGATGGAGGCCATATCAGGCTGGACATTGGAACACCCAAGACTAATAGTCCTGGGTGATTTCAATGTCCATGCTGATGACACGGCCTCTACTCGGGCAATGGACTTGGTGTCGTCCATGGCGGTGCTAGGGCTCTCCCAATATGTAACGACCCCCACTCACCGGGCTGGGCACACACTCTATTTGATCTTCGTGGTGGGGGTAACAGTGGACTGGATCACTGCTTTGGCAGTGCCATGGTTGGACCACCTTGCCTTGAGGGCCCGACTGAATGTGTCACCCCAAACGTGTTTGGGCAGTGAGCGTATTTTAGCTTGCTTGCAGAGTCAAATGGACCCAGTGCGGCTTCAGATGGCTCTCCAGGATCCAATGCCCCCTGGCGGTTCATTAGATAAGCTTGTAGAGGACAGGCATAGCCGACTCTCAGCAGCCATCAATGAGATTGCTCCCCAATGCCTTCTGCGTCCTCGCTCCAAGCTTGCTCCCTGGTTTAAACAGGAGTTGTGGCTAATGAAGCGAAGGCTAAGACAATTAGAGAGATAGTGGCAGCGCGCCCTCAATGAAGGGCGTGATCTCCCCGTCACACTTGAAACAGTGAATGAGCTCAAGGCTCCATGCACATCTTCTGGTCAGGTTATGGATCAGTTCAATCCACTCAGCCTAGAGGAAGTTGACAAATTGCTCCTAACTGTACGCCCCACCATGTGCTCCCTAGATCTGTGCCCTTTGTGGTTAATTAAAGCTGGCTGCAAGGGGTTTTGAGGTGCCCTAAGGGAAATTGTCAACAAGTCCCTCTTGGAGGAACTGTTCCTGGACAGTCCCAGGAAGCGGTGGTATGTCCTCTCTTGAAAAAGCAGACTTTGGACCCAGCTGATTTGGCGAACTACCGGACGGTTTCCAACTTACCCTATTTGGGCAAGATAATAGAGAGGGTTGTGGCAATTCAGTTACAGAGCTTTTTGGATGACGCTTCCATTTTAGACTCCTTCCAGTCAGTCCAGCTTTCACCCGGGCCACGGGACGGAGACAGGTTGCCCTCACAGATGATATCCGGAGGCATCTGGATCGGGGCGGATCAGCAGTGCTGTAGTTGTTGGACCTGTCAGCAGTGTTTGACATGGTCGACCATCAGCTACTGATCCACCACCTCACCGACACTGGAATCCAGGGGGCTGCCTTGCAGTGGCTCGACTCCTTTCTTCAGGGTCGGGGACAAAGTGTGGTGCTAAGGTGCCTCATGGGTGGTGTTGTTCCCAATGTTATTCAACATCTACATGCGCCCCCCATGCCCAGATTGTATAGAGACATGGGCTGGCATGTCACCAGTATACGGATGACACCCAGCTCTATCTGTTGTTGGGTGGCCAGTCTGACTCCAAACCGGAAGATCTGGACCAGGCATTACAAGCCGTGGCTGGATGGCTTAGACTGAGCCGACTGAAATTGAATCTGATGAAGACGGAGGTCCTGTGCCTGAGTCGGGGTGGACCAAGGGTAGGGATCCCACTCCTGACCTTCGATGGGGCTTAGTTGGTGCCAGTGCCAGAGGTTAGGAGCTTGGGAGTGCTCCTAGAGGCCTCCTTAACAATGGAGGCCCAGGTAGCAGCCACTGCCAAGTCTGCCTTTTACCATCTTCGGCTGATCAGGCAGCTGGTTCCCTTCCTTGAACTCAACGGCAACAGTGATCCATGCAATGGTCACCTTGAGATTGGACTACTGTAATGCTCTCTACATGGGGCTGCCTTTCTCACAAATCCAGAAGCTACAGCTAGTGCAAAATGTTGCAGCCAGGCTTTTAATGGGCGTCCCAATGCGGGAGCATGTTCAGCCTGTGCTGAAGGCATTGCACTGGCTACCGACAGCATAACGAATTCGCTTCAAGGTGCTGGTTCTTACCTTTAAAGCCCTTTATAGTCAGGGACCTACATACCTGAGGGACTGCCTTTCCCCACAGGTTCCCCAGAGAGCACTGTGATCAGGGTCTCAAAATCGACTGACCCTCCCCAGACCCAAGGACACCAGGCTGGCTATAACCTGGGCCAGGGCTTTCTTGGTGGCGGCTCCTTTCTGGTGGAATAAGCTCCCAGAAGAGATCAGGATCCTGCAGGACTTTATGCAGTTCCACAGGGCCTGTAAGACGGAGCTCTTCCACCAGGCCTTCAATTAGGAGCCACCCCGATAGAGAACCCTGTTTCCTGAAGTCATCAGAACAGCCTGTGCCAGCTGCACAAGGTTAGATCTATGGGCTGACCACTAGCACACTATACTGAAGGTTGGCCACCATCTTTTAAAATCTTTTAAAATTTCTCTAATTATTAGTATCATCAGTGTTAGCACCTTTTAATGTTAGAATGTTTTATATGGTTTTAGGACTATTTAAATTGTCTATTTGTATGCTTTATTCTTTCTGTAAGCCACCCTGAGCTGGCCCTGGCTGGGAGGTCTGGATATGAATATTAATAAATAAATAAGGTTTGATCCATTAGGGTAGTGGAGTGTTGGACTAGTATCAGGGAGACCCAGGTTTGAAGGCCCACTGTGCAATGGAAACTTGCTGGCTGCCTTTGTGCTATTCACTCTCTGTCTCTCTCAGCTTAACCTACTTCACAGGGTCAATGTTGTAAGGGTAAAATGGAGGATGGAATAAAGTTGTAAGCTGTTTTAGGTCCCTATTCAGGAGAAAAGAGGGATATAAATAAATAAAACCAATACTGAGTCCAGACTCTACAGCAAGCAAATGTAGAAAGGGAATGGGCACAATCCTTTGCCATGATCCTTAATCTCAGAATTGGGGGGAGGGGGTTTCCTAGAGTATTTAATAGATTTTAATTGGGCTTATAATCTAATTCTAAAATCATTATCTGTGTATACCATAAAGTAATCAGATGTATTAGACAGAGATGTTCCTTCAGAAGTGAAGCCAGATAGAGATGGCTTCACATTTCTGTAGCAAATGTGCAATATATGAGGGTGAGATTATTGTCCTCAGTCATTTATGAATATGCTGTTGACACATACAAGAAAGCTGTGACTTTCTGCAGCTCCCTTGACAGGCGTCACTTCCTCGCAAATAGTCAGATGGTGTGCTAAGTTTCCCCTGTCAGGTAAAGAAGTACTCGCTTGCCTTGACTTACTGTTCATTATGGTTGCGTTTTTTTAATTTGGTTTTAATAGGTGATTACTGTTTATAGAGTGTTTTTTTAAGCTGTTTGTAAGCTCTCTCAAGCATCTTTGGTGGAGAGAGCAGGATGGAAATTATTTAAATAAACAAACATAAATGTTCATTGTCTGTCTGGAGGTACTTTTCTACTCATAGTACCCCACCGTCATCCTGATTTCAGGCACTGTGAAGTCTTGAGCCATCTCAAAGCAGAAAGAACCATCTTATGTAATGTAAAGAAATACATTTTTTTCTATCCAGAGATAGACATCTTTTCCATATGTCACAATTAATTTCCTGAACTAATGAGATACTGTCTCGAATAAGAGACTGGTAGTAAAGGAGAAATTAGCTCCAGAATCTTCTTATTTGCAAACCTCTTTCCAAGGGTAAAACCTTTATGTGATGTTGTGAATGTGGGTTAATTACCATTCTCCTTCACTTTACCTCACTGAGAATAACCCTCATGCTTGAAGTGTTATTGCAGCAACTATCCATGTCTAAATATGAAGCCCCTTGGGACAATCAGCTTTACTGAGTGGGGAGGGTAGGTGAAGTAGGTGATTCTCATCTATTCCAGAACTTCTGTAAAACTAATGGAAACGGAACTGTCTAATAATGTCTGTTTCATGTTTTTCTTCCTTTCCTTTCTTGCATGTGTTCTCTCTTAGGAACTGGCCTTCTCCTTAAATGTGCTAGGAAGGTTACAGCTCCACCCAGATCATGAATCACTTGGCACTGAGTGGTAAAACTCAACCTGCCTGGCATGGTATGCTTTCATAATAGGCCTAATGGGTTTGGAGTTTTACTATTAAATGTGATTCCTTCAGGACTTGCCTCCATATTCTTCTTCTTATCAAGGTCTGCTCCCTTACTACAGCTTTAGATATTTAGATCTTTTGAACTCCCACACCCTAATGCCAATTAAAACAGGACGGAGAAGAGAAGAGATGAAAGAAAAAAGGTTTAAAGATCCAGACAAAGGGTTTATCTGTGTGAAGTCCAAAAATCTTTCTGCCAAAGAGGAGCAGGTGTTTAAGAAGGACCTCAAATGAGACAACACATTTCCCACTACTTTTGTAAAGTTCTTTGTGGTGCTAACTTTAACAGAGTTCAGTGGGTGATGACTGCATGGGCTATGGCCATGGATGCAGGAGGTCTCAGATCTACTCCCTGGCATCTCTGTTTAAAGGTTCACAGACAGTTGGAGTTAGGGAAGACCTTTCACCATCCAAGATGACTGCACTTGGACGACTGTCCAAGCCTCTGCCAATCAGAATAGAAAAAGTTGAGCTCAATGGACCCGTGATATTACTCAGCATAAAGCAACTCCATATGTTCATACATCATGTAGAGGTAATAGACAAAGCTTTAAAAAATCTGTGGAGAGAAATAAGACAGTGGAAAAGAAAGAATAGAAATATGGTATAGAGAGATGGATTTAAAAAAATTCCCTCCACTGATGATTGTTCATACAGATCTTTAAAAAAAAAAAACCTTTAAAAACAATCTTGATAATCTCTGACATTTATAGTTCAACATAAATTCCAAGCAGGACTTTCCAGAAATAAAGCAATAAATTTAGTAATGTCCAGGAGAGCTTCTGTTGGGAAATGTGTTCTAACTTATTTGATGCTAAGCCCTCATTAATATACAATGCAACTCCTTCCCCAATATGTCCCTCTCTGTCCTGCCTATAGCGCTTACATTCAGAGATGACCATATCCCACTGAAAATGTCTCTGAGACACCCCCTATATGTAAATTGCAGTTTAGCTTCAAGCACTCCCGCTCCCATCTGGGCTTGTAGGCCTCTAGCACTGTCATGTAGATACCATGTGGGGGGTGGGGTAGTCTCAGCACCCCTGTACTTACCAGAGGTCAAGAGGAGTGGTTCAGCTGGAGCAGCTTGCCTGGAAATGGCCTACATACAGCAAAATTTGGCCCTGACACTTTCAATTGACACAGCAGGGCATTTTGCCCTCCAAGTGGTAGTCCCATTGAACCTGGGCCTGCCCAAAAAGCCTTTAGCATACTCAGCCCAGCAGGGTCAGGCAAGGGAGGAACAGCTACTGCCTTGGGTGGCCCTGAGCCTTAATTAAACAGTACTAGCTGGCTAAGGGCAGGCAGGGCAGCAATTTAAAGGAGGTGGAAGTCCAGGCTAGAGGCTGACCTGGCCCAGTCACACCCAATTTGTATTAGCTCCTGCCAATCAACCGGGGGGGGGCAACCCTCAGGGAGGCAAAAGGAGGAAGGATGGACAAACCTCAGGGAGTCTTCATCATAAAGGCCAGGATCTCAGGCCTGGGAGGACAGGTTAGCTTTACTGCTAGCTAACTGGCTGCAGCGGAGGGGAGCAGAAACAATGGAGGAAGAGCTAGGGTGCTGTTAAGTCATTTCCCTCTCTAGCCTGAGGCCTGCTGAGGTCTCCAAGAGGGACCATGCCCATGATGGTGCAACTGGCACTCACCTATAACACGTTTTTTCCTCCAATAGTCCTCACTTCTCTGGGGCCTTTTGTCTTTGTGCATGGCCCTACTTTGTTTTCCTACCCTCATTCCCAAGTTCTGTTTACATTATCATTCCTTTGGGTCCCCAGCTCCTGTTGGTTTTCCTTCCTGAAATTAGTTTAAAAGCTGCTCTGTTACCTTTTAAATATTGAGAGCATGATGCCTGCAACCTTTGCACCAGGCAGGCAAGTCACAATGGTCAAAGTGCCTGTCACATACTACCAAAAGCCCATCTCCCTCCAACCCCAGATGGGTATCCTCAATACAGAGGATGTTGGTCTGTCATACAAGGAAAGGGACCCATCTAATGTATCCTGTACCTCTTCCTCAGCCTGAAGTCTTCCATCCTCAAGACCCTTAGTCTCCATTACAGCAGAAGTCTGTCCATGACAGCAGGTGTAGGAGGTCCCTGAAGATCTTATTCACATACCTTTCTCTCTCCCTCAGCTTCTCCAGGTCAGCAACCCTAGCCTCAAGGGAACAAACTCATTCCCTGATAGCAAGGGTTGGCAACCTCCATGTGGGTCCTAAAGATTACACTATCAGTTCCCCTGGAGAAAATGGCTGCTTTGGAGGGTGGACTCTGTGGCATTATATCTTGTTGAGGTCCCTCCTGTCCCCAAACTCTGCCCTCCCCAGGCTTCACTCTCCAAATCTCCAGGTATTTCCCAACCCCGACCTGGTAATCCTATGTGATAGCCAAGAGCTCCACGCACTGATCACAAACCCACAATTCCAGATAAATGGTAAGCCTCCCAGAGATACACATTTCTACATCCTGCCTTCCCACAGGCTCTAGTAATGCCCCAAAGCTTTCATATTGTTGGGACAATCATGCAGAATGCAGTAAATTGCTACAGTACTGAAAGAATTTTATAGGTGCTTGGTTTGGTAAGAAGCCTGGAATGCAGAAATATTTGGACGTGATACCATCATCCTGACTCATAAACATCTCATACGCACACATACCAAAAAATGACTGGTGCCTAACTATCATTCCTCAATAGGAAATAAGCTGGTATTGAGGGCTTCATGAGGACAGAAGCATACTGCCTATCTGTACAGATCTAGGGTTGCCAGGTCCCCCTTCCCAGACACCAGTGGGGGAAGACTGGTAGGGTAGCCAGATCTAGGTTGGGGAATTCTTGGAGATCTGGGAAGGACAGGGACCTCAGTGAGGTACGATGCCATAGAGTTCCAAAGCATCCACTTTCTCCAGGGGAACTGGTCTCTGTAGTTTGGAGATAAACTATAATTCCAGGGGATCCCCAGGTCCCACCTGGAGGCTGGCATCCCTAAATCCCTGGACTGTACCTCTGCTACTGCAGGGGAAAGAACTTTTGCACTCTGCAGCAGCTTCTTACTTGCACTGGGTCATCCACAGTGAGAAACCTGTTTTTAAACATATTCACTTGCTGGATATGGGGAGTTTTCCTGCAAATCCCAAAGAGGCCTATGCTAAAAGTCACCAAGACTTTAACATTACTGGATGTTTATGATGCTGACAGTTATTTTTTAAAAGCCTGAGTTTTCTCTTGGTTAGCGTTGCTCTCCCCCCCTTTTGTCTTTCCAAGCCAAATTAAAGGAGCTGCGTTATGCTGAGAGTTGGTTTCACTTCCTTGAATACCCACTGCTGCTCTCAAACCTGAAGCCGCTAAGCGTCAGCTTGTACACCGAGTTCCTGACCTTGATTATGCAGCTTGTTGTTTGCTATTAAGAATAGTGGAGTCACACACCCCTCTCCCCTCCCCCTCCCCCTCCCTCACCACCTCAGCATGGTTTTGTACAGTTTGTCGTCACCCTGCCTGTTGCAAGTGAGATCTCACCACAGCTGACACTTAAGAGTCTGCTAGCACATTGGCTGCTGGCTTGGAGGGGTACGGAAAGAACAGCCTGTATGTTATTCTGCTTGTGGCCGCCTGAAAGCAATTCATAGTTCTAGGCACTGAAGAGGCACCTTTAGAGAGAGTTTCCTTGATGGAAACAGTTTAACATGGCCCTTTTGAAAATACACAAAGAACACAACTACATGTTATATGTAGTTCCAAGATATATATATCAACTACTGGGGGATTTGAAGGGGGACACATCAGGGGGAAACTTCTGAACCCTTTCACCTCAAGTAATTTCCATAATGAAAACTTCTCCTTCCAAAGCTGTTTTTACCCACAAGAGGAAATGTACAGATAAATTTTCCTCAGCACGGATGGTGCAACTTTCAGTGGGGAAATTATTTATTTGCTTCATGAATAATCTTGCAGAGAAACAGTAAGAAAGTCCCTCTCCTACAGTGCCAGTCAACAGCTTCAGATCACATCCCCAATGATTATGTTTTGTTAGAGAAAATATTAGGAATTATGAATTGTGGTGCAGTAAATGGTCCAATGACAGACTAAGCAAATCCCAAGCTTTGTTATTATGCTGTGCGTGGGTTGTTGAATGGCAATTAAGTAGGAGGATGATACAGGATTGCCAGGCAACAACCAGGAATTTGGTGGACAGGGACATGGAGGGTGCTGTCATTGTGTGTGGTGTGATGTCACTTCCAGGAAAAAATGGAAGTGATGCCACATTGCTCTAAGAATCAGCAGCAACTCTATGGTAAAAGCATAGGATATCCAGCAGTTCTTAGAGCTACACGATGTCACTTCTTTTCCCCTTAGAAGTGTCATCACACCACACATGACATCATGTCAGCTAGCTGCCATTGAACTCTGTGGATGGAACCCCCCCCCTCTCCTATGGCATCTGCGCATGCCTCCTGTGTGCCCTGTGTGTATCCCTGTGTAATGCATTCCATTCTATGAAGGCTAGTGTACGCTTATCTGCAAGATTAACAGGTGTGGAGAAGGAGCCGCTTTGCTTAGACTATAATGAGCCGGACCGTGTGAAGCTTTAATTGTTTATCTTTATAGAAACGTTGCTTCTCAGGCTTTTGAGCGTGAATACGAAAGTCTGCCCGCGCGGCGGGAACCAAGCCTATTGGTTATTATCGGTTTGAATGTCTTTCATTAACCCCTGTTCAGCCCGTCCCAGGTATTCTTAACAGTGAACTTGTTCCTGCTCTAACATGGCTTTAATAAAATACTACTTTGCTTAAACGTGTATTGGACTTATAGCTGTGAGGGATCGGACACATCAGCATTTTGATTTTTTTCCCCTCCCACCACTGCTCAGAGAGGTGGGAGGCAGCAAGGGGTGCCAGCAGGAGGTCCCCTGCCACAGTGGGAGATCTGGCAATCCTAGAATGATGGAACACATTTTTGTAAACTCAGCTCTCAATGCTTGGCTTTGGATGAAGAAGTGGGAAAGGAAGAAGTGTTATCCTAGAGAAAATATTATTAACAACATGGCTAGGATATGCCCTATTTATAACAGCAAATTGTCAACACCTATTTCCCCTGTTGTTTCCCTGATTATCTGATTTTAGACTGTGTTTTGAAACAGGAAATGTCATGGTTTGGGGAAAGTCGAGGTTAGGGTATTATGGTAACTTAATTAATGTCAACACAGTTATTTCCTATAAGATAATTCCAGTTGAAAATACTGGTCTTTTGATATTTACAAGAAATATAGAAATTTTGAATTTTTTGTCAACTTTTGAAAAGCCAGCACGCTAGAAGGCAGTAAATATATTTCTGCCAACTACTACATGTTACTGAATTTACAGTGCAGTCCTGTGCAGAGTTACTCCAGTCTAAGTGCACTGAAATCAGTGGACTTTGACTGAAGTAACTCTGCATAGGACTTCTGGGGGGGAAAGAAGCAAATAAGTTAAGAGATGTGAAAAGATCTAGATCATGAGATAAATTCTGGATGTGGAAGTTTTTCTAGTTACATGGGTCTACATTTTCAGTTAGTCTGTTCCTTCAAGAAAATGCCAAAGAATGGCTAACCAATTACATTTATCCTGAATAGTCAGTGTATATAAAACAAGTGAAAGGAAGTGCTTGTGTTGCAATTATGACAATGCAACATTTTCCTATATGTTGTAGAAATTTGTGCATACACAAAGGTCCTGGAAAACAGTATTTACAGTAATGTCAGCAGGACTAAATATAGATTCGCAATATGTTCCTGAATTGTTTCTGGTTAATGATGTATCACTGGTTCCAAAAAACCCCTTCAGGTTATTGTTTGAATATAATAACAACTGCACATCTAGAATGTTGTAGCTATTGGAAGTTACAAGTACTCCCCCAAAAGAGAAATGAAATGAAAAAGGTGAAAGAGTTGGACAAATTGTTTAGTCTTACAGTGGATAGATAGATGATAGATGACAGACAGACCGACAGAGGCCTATTATGCACAGGTGTTTTCCCTCGCTTTCACCGTGAATGTCTGTTGGGTTTTCTTTTTCATTCTGCATTGATTTTCCTCCCTTCAGCGCTCAATTTGCTTTCTGTTCACTGTTTCCCTGGGTTTCCCGAGAGTGCTTTTGTAACAATTTCCCCCTTGTTTCACTTCCAAGCTGAAGGTAATTCAAAAGCATACAGATTCCCTCTGATTTCCCCCCTGCCATTTTGTTACCCCTTGCAGGCCACTCCCCCACCCACATTGAGGTCATTCCACCCACTCCTCACCTCCTGCCATCCTCCCCCCTTCATCGGTGTATAAGCTCCATTGATTACTTTTCCCCTCATTTTAAATTCATTTTTTTTACAAGCGGCCTGAGTCTAGTGATATGAGACTATCGCTAGTCTTGGATTGCTGGAAAAAAAGAAGTGGCAGGGGAAAACTTTAAAAGAGTTGTGCGAGAGATTATGGTCCCCTGCAATTCCATTTCTACACGTTTTCAGGCAGCTCTCTGAGCAGCTTCTTTGCAAGCTCTGAAAGGGGGGAGGGAGGGGGGAGGGAAAGACCAGCATTGGGCCATGTGCCACTGATCAAGCCCAGCAGCAAGCATGGCAGCTGCAGCCAATGCTCATTGTTTGTGTGTGCATGCACATGCAGAATGGGCCAGCCAAGTTGTTCAGCAAACCCTCCCCCCCATCTCAGCATCCCCATAGCTCCCCTATTCATTCCACTCCCCCATCTGTCTACACCATGTAGTGAATGAGCCAGTTTGGTGTAGTGCTTAGGAGTGCGGACTCTAATCTGGGAGAACCAGGGTTGATTCCCCACTTCTCCACATGCAACTGCTGTTGTGACCTTGGGTCAGTCATAAGTTTTTTCAGAGCTGTTCTCTCAAGGGCTGTTCTTCGGATACATCTCTCAGCTCCACCTACCTCACAGGGTGTCTTTTCTGGGGAGGGGAAGGGACTGTAAGCCGCTCTGAGACTCCTTCGGGTTGTGAAGGGCAGGGTAAAAATCCAGTCTCTTCTTTTCT
>NW_015167063.1:1518913-1521311 GCF_001447785.1 Gekko japonicus
CCTAGTTCGGGTATGAATTTCCCTTGAAACATCTGCAGTTGCCTTGGCACAGGGGTGGGGGAATCTCCCCTCTTCTCCCTTCTCTTTCTCCAGCCTCCTGCCCCATGAGTGCATGTAAATCTGGCATTACTGTGCACTTTCTTGCTTTTGGTGGATTTCAGTTAACGTCTTATCACTAGTCTTGTGCAGTTTATAAAAAAATTAAACTATGGGGAAAATAATTTTAAAAAATTCTTGTGTAGCAATGAAGAAGGGGGATGGTAGAGAATGGTGACTCTTTCCTTTTTTCACAGTGCCCAGTAACTTATCAGAGAATCCACTAGAACTTGGCAATCAGGAAAAGGGAGCTTTGCAGTTGCTCTAGTCAGTTTCAAAGGACAATTTCTTTCAGTTTGCCTTGGTTCCTTTGTGTTCCCTTTCATTCCAGGAACTGAACCACAAGGATTTAAATGGATGGTACTTACTTGATGCTACTGCACAGATGTAATTGCATAAATTAAAATACTTCGGACACAACCCCCCCTCATCACAAGTGATGTTCCCACTCCAATAAAGAAATCTGCATTTTTTGGTTGTAACTGCAGAACCGGGGGGGGGGGGGGATGGTGCATAAGGCAGGCACAGAATCTGCAGTAAGCTGTCTGTGCATACTAGGCCATAGATATAGATATATATAGAAAAATTAATGATAATAATTGCCAAGGCAAAATTTGGAGACCCTTGATTTAATATATAGAATATTGTAATGTAGTTGTGCAATAGTCATTGATGTTATTGTGGTTGATATTTTTATGAGTCATTACATAAAAACCTGAAGGGCTTACACATGCTGAATAGCTCCTCCCTAAGGGTCAATATACCCAGGGCTGACCTGACTGCACAGGCCTAATGAAGCAGTCACATGATTGCCTCACTGTATGTCAAAACATCTTTTCCCCCCCAGTGCAACTATACATTTTCCACTGTCGTCAATAGCATGGCAGCATGGCAAAACAGATGTTCATGATGAACTATTTGGATGGACATACCCATTACAAAAAAAGTAAACTGAAGGGCGAGAGCACAAGGGCTAATGCCCTGTGGCTCTTAGCCTGGGGTCTAGCCTAGGTGCCCCATAGAAGGCTGAGTAGCTCTTACATTCTATATTTGTTAAGTTCATTTTTGTTTCTCACAATTAGTATTGAGAGGTGGTTTGGCAGGGAAGTTATCAAGAAAATGTCAGTTAAACTGAACTAATTTTGAAATGGATTGCAGCAGCACGGCTGGTGAGGGAGCTGAGGCAGTGACATGGAAAGGCTGTGGCATGTTCATATTCTTACGTGAGGGTAACAGCAAATACACTTGCAGCAAGTGTAAGTTGGTAGCCCTACTGGAGGAGAAAATACAGGGACTTGAGACATGCTTGTTCACACTCCAGTTTATAAGGGAAGATAAAGAGTTCATGGACAGAACACATGAAGCACTCCTGAGAGGGCAACAGGAGGAGGAGGGAAAGGTATCTCAGCAACTGGAGGAGTACACAAAAGAGGAGGAGGGCACATGGAAGAATGTAACTCACAGCAGCAGGAAGATCAAGAGACATTCTGAGCCTCTGTAACTAAGCAATCGGTTTCTGAATCTCCCCACAGATATTGATTCTGAACCAGGGGTCTTTCGTAGAAAAAGAGCTATGGGAACTCATTAGCATAACTCATTAGCATATGCCACACACCCTGACATCACTGGAAGTGTGTCATAAGGCCACACCCCCTGCCCTCACCGAAGTGTGTCATAAGGCAGGTGCCAAAAGTGAAACTGAAAACAAATTTCATAAATACACAGGAATGCAAGGTATCTGGAATCCACCCCTTTTATCATTTCAGTTAAATATCAGAATATACAGTGCATATGGACTGATTCACAGAAAAAGACACTCAAAGCCATTTTAAACAGTATATCACTCAACTGATTGAAGAGGCTATTGCCTACTACCATGAAGTATTAAAGAATCAGCTGCATAAAACCATCAGCAATCCTAAGCAGGTGCCTAAGGCCACCTAGCAAGCTCCTGGCAGAGACACCAGGTCAAGAATTCTAACTGCTTGAGGCTCAGTTCTTATCAGCCCCCTCTATCTTCATCTCAGGTCTTGCAAGGTCACCCCTCTGAGACCAACGCAAGTAACTCTCTCTTTCTTTCTCGGACAGCTTTCTTCACACGCTTTTGTTCTGAGCAAGCTGAGCAGGATGCCTGCCTCTAAGACAGGACTTCTGTACTGACAGGCATGAGCAAGGAATGAGAGGACAGAACGAACAGCAATTATTTATCCATCTCCTCCCTCCCAAATTTCACCTAGCCCCCAGAGTGTCCCATACAAAACTCAGGAGTCATGTGTATGCTGCATGTGTATTTGATATTTTA
>NW_015167064.1:0-4688 GCF_001447785.1 Gekko japonicus
TAAATAAATAATAAGGTAAATATTGAAAATAATACAACTGCAACGACTACTAAGCAGGGGCTGCACATGAGCAACAGAGGTGTTCCTCCTAGCATTGTCAGGATTAAATTAGTCAGAATAAGTTTCTAATAAGCAAGCAATTTAGCTGCTGCATAAATTGATGGCTCCGGAGCTATCCTTCCTGAGCTGGGACTAGTTAAGTTCTTCAATACATTCTTTAACTGTTAACGGTGAGAAGTCCCTCTGTACCGCATAGTTCCCCCAGCCACTTGGACACACTAGGGGTGGGCTGGAGACTCCCTGAGGAGGAGAACAGGGGCAAAATGGCATGTTGCCAACTCTCCAGGGGAGCCCCAAAGATTGCCAGGAAGCCCCGTGGTGGGTTCCTAATGACACCAGAGGGAGGTTAGGAGGCTGTCCTGCCTAACCAGAGCCCAAGACAGGGACAGTGGTGGCAGCAATACCTGGAGGCAGTGGAGAAAAACTGTCCCTTCAGGTGCCACGGACGGCTGTGTATGAGCCGGAGGCTGGGGGGGTTGTGAGCTGCCTCACACTAACTCAGATTAGAAGGAACACTGTTTGTAAGGCTATTTTTTGGCTATGCTCTTGCAGAGTGCAGGGGGTTGAACTGGATGACCTGCAAGGTCCCTTCCACCTCTAACATTCTATGATTTTATAATCTTTTCAAGTGCAGATGTTGGCTCACCTAACCCTTTTTGGAGGATGGACAAGGAGCTTCCTTAGGAGCTGGTGAGGGAGTGTCAACATCTGCCCAACAGTCTGGGATACAGCAGTAAAGGAGAGAGCCCTTAGAAATGGGGGTCAGCCAGGCCATTGGGACCCAGTGGTTACGGCACTACCGTGACCTCTACTTTGTAGATCGCAAACTCAGAGCTCAGTTCCATCCTTTCCTACAGGAGGGTGGCCATTGGATATGAGTCAAGTCCCACCTTAGGCAGGATGGCTCAAGCAACAGTGAGGCACCTCAAGGTTACCTAGATTCAACATGTGACATGGTGCCGGATATTGTTGGATATAGTAACATTACAATTAAGATGATTTGGGAGGGAAAGGGTTAAATTGGCCCCACCTTCTCATTGCTTAGATGTCTAGCCTCTTTGGCCATTCCTTGCTTTCTAATTCAAAGCATATAGGACCTCTCTTCTCTCTCTTAACTGGGCTTGGTCTTCTTTCATGCTTGGCCTTTGGTTTAACTCCTTATCTATTCTATCAGATGTAGCTAAGTGTTAAGTGTTAGGACTGCATTCACACATGGTCTATCTGCTTCCCATTATCTACTTAGATTGTGAACACATTGTAGGAAAGTATTTTTATTAAAAAAAAAGTGAGAGAAAGATGCCCCCCCCCCCAATGGTGCTTTTAGGTTATATTTACAGAACTGAGAGTCCTCAGTATTTTTACAAGTGCCACCCAAAAGTGCCATGCAAGATGAAAGATTACAAGGTTGGTCACAACTAGAGTAATAAATTTGGGCTAGAACCTGCCTACAGTGACTGAATATATTGCTTACAAGCACCAGGGCAACAGGAAGGACACGAGGGGGTGGAACTTTCAGAGAGCACAATGTGCCTTGAACCTCTGTCCCTAAAGCAGCTGAAGGTACTGGGGTTCACCACTTGTAATGCTTCATTCTGGGGTTCAGGATACCTTACCAAGGAAAAAGAAGGTCATAGTGCTCCTAACCTGAAATTGGTTCAGTGGATGGAGCACATAGTTAGGAAAAATTGACAAGGAGTGTAGGAAAGGTAGGGTGCTTGGCCCGTTCCACGCCCCACCAGTTAACAATTTGAGGGTTTCCCCATTTGGCGAGTGTCGCTTCATTCACTACCTGTCATACCCATACCGAGGAGTTATGTTTTGTTAGTTACACCTCATTTGATCAGGCCATGCAAGTTGTTTGCCAATGTGGGAGGGGGGCGGAATTGGCAAGATGTGACATATAGGCTCCGGTCACACGGGCAGGAAACTGCGGGGGGGAAGCGTGGCTGTTTGCCCCAGGGCAAACTAACGCACGGTTAAGCGATCAGACCTCCTGTGGAGGTCCTGTGGAGGTACCGTGGAGGTTCCGTGGGTAGGGAGAGGTGCCGATCACAGGACACGCCTGTGTGCAACGAAGAAGCACATGGTGAGGCAAACTGGTTTTCTTTTTTTGTGTACACGACAAATGCGTATGCTCCGTTGGGTGCGTGTGCGCATCCAAGGAGACTTGGAAAAAAACCAAACCTTTTTCGCAAGGGGACAAGGGCGGGCACCGGATGCCACCGGAAACGCGATCAGACGCCCGCCCTTGCCCCGCGGTTTCCGGAAACTAGTACCTCCGAGGTACTAGTTTTTTGCTGCACGTTTTCGGCGGGAAGCCTCAGTTGTGCCGCGGAAGCGCTACGCTTCCCAGATGTGCCGGTGAGATCGCGCCTGGAAAATCCGCCTGTCTTCCATCTCTCTTGCGTGGCTAATGTTCCATGTGTCCACAGCCTAAGTCAGCCTTCCGTCTCCTGATTTTGAGCTGTTGGGCTTTGGATAGGATACATGAATAAGGCCCTTCCCATGGGGTGCTCAGTATCCTCTGCTGATTTTGGGAGGTTCAGTTCCTTTTTTGGAATGGGCCATGTGTTACACGACAAGATCACGCAGCACTGCCCACTATCTTGATGACTTCCTGTTAGCAGGAAGGAAAGATAGGGGCCATGTGAGTTTTTACTGAGCTAGGAGTTCCCCTTGCTTAAGAGAAAGCTGAAGGCCCCAACCTTTTCTGGGGATAGTGATAGACATGGTAGGGCAGCTATGTAAATTACCAGCTGACATATTAAATGCACTGCGGACGCTTATTGACACAGCCAGGGAGAAGGAGAAGATTACCATGCTAGAGTCGCTGCAGCTGGTTGGCCACCTCAACTTTGCATGGAAAGTTGTGGCACCTGGCTGGGCATTTGTTAGGAAACCATGTGGGTTCATGAAGGGCTTGCACCTACCACAACATAGGACTAGGGTCACCAGGTGTATAAGAGATGGCCTCTTTGTATGGAAAGAATTTTTGTATTCATACAATGGGGTTAGTGGTTCCTGTCCTTTAGGAAGGAAGCAGGTCTGAGACAGGTCTGGCCATACCAATGTCTGGCATCTGGGTATGAGGAGAAGAAGGGCAACTTCTGTGTAAGGAAGACGCTTGAAAGCTGGTCAGGAGAGTTTTTTCTGAAATGGAATTATGCCCCGTGCAGGCCTTATGCCGGTATCTAGCTATGCAGACTGAGGGTGAAGGCTACAAGAGATACGTGCAGGATTGCAAAGTTTGATGAAAGGGTCACTGTTTGACTGTAAGTGCGTGACTGGGTGGATTTGCATAGCTGCTGGCCACACCCTCTGATGGTATGGTGACTTTCCTGCCTGGTGCGAAGGTAGCGGACACTACGCGTGTTCTAGATAGGCTGGTAGATAGTGCTGGGGAGGAACCAGTGGTCGTGGTCCATGTTGGCACCAACGATGGGGGGGAAGTGCAGTTGTGAAGTCCTGGAGGAAAAATTTAGGCTGCTAGGAAGAAACCCAAGGCCAGGACCTCCAAGGTAGCCTTCTCGGAAGTGCTATCTGTTCCACGTGCAGGGCACAGATCAGGAGTCTGAATGCGTGGATGAGACGATGGTGTAGGGGGGAGGGGTACAAGTTTGTTAGGCACTGGGATACTTTTTGGAACAAGAGGGAGCTGTACAGAAGAGACGGTCTCCACTTGTCCCAAGAAAAAACCAGGCTGCTGGTGCTTAAAATCAAAAAGGTGGCAGAACAGTTTTTAAACTGAATATTGGGGGAGAGCCGACAGGAGACTAAAAGTTTCTGGTTCGGCATGACTTATCTCAGAGAGATGAGGGGGTACCTGTTGCTTTTCTACAGGGAGGTGGATTGGAAGTGTCCATTGAGACTATGGCTAGTGATATGGACTACCTGACAAGGTCTCAAGAGAGCAAGAGGAAGGTTGCAGGCTTAACATGTATGGGAAATTATAGGTGTTTTTCTATACAAAGGCTAGAAGTGTCCGAGGTAAAATCTGGGAGTTGGAGTGCTTGGTGTTGGGGGGGAGGATAGACATTGTGGGTATTTCAGAAACTTGGTGGGATAAGGAAAATCAGTGGGATACAGTGATTCCTGGTTATATATTATATTGGAAGGATAGGGGGGAAAGGGTTGGAGGTGGGGTGGCTCTGTATGTCAAAGAGGGTATACAGTCCAGTAAGACTGAGAGGGAAAGTGAATTGGATTTGCTTCTGGAAATGCTATGGTTGAAATAGTGGGCCCAAAAGGAATCTTAACACTGGGAGTTTGTTATTGCCCACCAGATCAAAAGATAGAGGAGGATTATAAAATGATGAATAAATTACAGATAGTGGCTAGACAAAAAAACTGTGTCATAATAGGTGATTTCAACTACCCACACATTGATTGGGTCAATATGTGTTCTAGTTGGGAAAAAGAGATTGAGTTCTAGACACTCTT
This sequence comes from Gekko japonicus, assembly GCF_001447785.1. Classification (NCBI taxonomy): domain Eukaryota; kingdom Metazoa; phylum Chordata; class Lepidosauria; order Squamata; family Gekkonidae; genus Gekko; species Gekko japonicus. The sequence continues at coordinate 4,501 of NW_015167064.1, forward strand.
AATGACTGTGCTATGGAGCAGATGGCCACGGAACCTACCAGGGGAGAGGCGATCCTGGATTTGGTCCTAAGTGACGCCCAAGACCTGGTGAGAGAAGTGATTGCACCACTTGGAAACAGTGACCATAATGTTATTGAGTTCAACATTTGTATAAATAGGGAGTTGCCCAAAAAGACCGACACAACCAT
>NW_015167064.1:5767-7228 GCF_001447785.1 Gekko japonicus
CCCCCTGGTGGGGGGGGGGGGGCGCAAAGGATGCTGTTGGGCCTGAAGGAGAGTTTCTTTGCCTGTAGGTTAAACAGTTTTAAGTCAGAGGTAGTAGAGTCAGAATGTAGACTTACTTGATTGGATGGGTTTTTTCTTCCTCAGGTCACAGGTAGACTTATGGCAACCCCATGGGGTTTTCAAGGCAAATAATAATAATAATTAATAATAATACTTTCAATTTATTAATTGCTTTCCCCAGTGGGCTCAAAGCAATGTACAGTTACACATTAGACAGGGGATTAACAACGTTCAAAGGGGATAGGGAGGACAACATATATTCATTTTTAATTGTACACACTGTCACTGCATGGTGGAAACGTTTTCTGGCTTGACTCAGTCATTTTCCGAATGGCTGCTTGTCGACCAGGCCTCAGGACCCATATGTCACATCGCCACACTGCCACCGCCTGGCCGGAGACATCCACTGCAGGGATTTTTGTAGCCGAGAAGTTCTTTTGCCTTTTTCCGACCTCGACCAGGAAGTCCCAACCGTCAGCTAACACCCTCCCACAAGGGAGATTGGTGTGCCCACCCTCTCTAAGGAGTGGTTCCCATTTTATCTACTCGCCGAAGCTTTCGAATTGCTGGGTGGGCGATGAGCTGGGGGCAACAGGCTGGCTGCTCACACCAGCGCGGGGCTCGAACTAACACAGTTCGGATGTTAAGACAGTGGGATATACCCACTGTGCCACCGCAAGAGACAAACAGAGGTAGTTTGCCATTACCTGCCTCTGTGTAGCAGCCCCAGTATTCCTTGGTGGTTTCTTGTCCAATTACTAACCAGGGCCGACCCTACTTGCCTTCTGAGATCTGATGAGATTGGGCTAGCCTGGGCTATCTGGGTCAGAGCAGATAGGATGATACTGGGTGCAAAAAAGATTTTGAATGGCACAAAAACGCTATTGGATAACAACATACTAGCTCCTCACAGTTTCTGTCCATGGCCATTTGTTTCCAGGTTGAACCTCTCCGTACACTTTGGTCATCTTCAGAGGCCCTGCTTTGGTAGCCCCTCACCATCTGAAGACAGATGAGTGACAACCTGAGAAAGGGCTCTGTCAGTTGTGGCCCCAAAACTTTGAAACTCCCTCCCCAGGAAGATTCGTCTGTCTCCCTTTATTGGTATCTTTGGCCAGTAGATGGAGACTTTTAAAATTTTGTCTGGCATGCCCCCAGTAATGGTTACTGGACCTCCTTCTACTGTTGTTTATGCGATTTTAATTGAATTATTTTTATAATTTTAACTGTGTTTTTAATTGCTTAAATGATTTTATTTTTTATGCTTCCCCTCTAGTAGACCCTAATTAGATGGAAAGGCAGCATACAAATGTTCTAAATAAAAAGTTCAATTTGTGGTCCTAGTTATAACCTTAAAGCCCTTCATGGCCTAGGATTCACAATCTGACTGACCATCTTTCA
>NW_015167064.1:7240-17023 GCF_001447785.1 Gekko japonicus
CGCCAACTGTGGTATTCTGGTTGCTGCCTTCTAGCTGTTCCCCTGCTAGGGTGCCTGCTTGGCATTTACTAGACTCCATTCCTTTTCTGTACTGGTTCCTACCTTGTGGAATCGGCTCTCTGAGAAGGTGGGCGACACTATTTTCAGATGTTCTTGGTGGCGTTGCAAGGCCATTTTGTTTGCACAGGCTTTGAATGGGCTGCAAGCTCTGGGGTGGTGGTCAGGAGGAGGGTAAATTAGCTTCTGTTGTATTTTGTGTTTTTAATCTTAGAGTTGTGAGCTACCTTGAGCCACAAGGATAAGGCAGGATATAAATGCTTTAATAATAACCAAACAAACAGGTAATGTGGGGGGGAAAAGTCGTCTCACCAGCAGCTGAGTCTTTTTTGGCTGCATCATGCCTCCTTCCCTCTTTCCTACTGCTTTAATGTATCCAAACAGCCTCTAGGGCAAGTTTCTGCTTTGCATGTCCTTTAGTTTTAGCCCTGCAGGGCTCCTGTATACAAGTCTGTGGCCAAGCAAGCTGACTGAGAGGCTGTCTGAAAGAAGGCCCAGGCAGAGAGAGAATGGGTCAGAAAGCTAAATAAAAAACCCTTCCTAAGATGAAGCAAAGCTGATGTGTCCTGCTGTTCACAATACTACACCTGTCCCCTAGTATCTGATTGATTTAATGTTTCTCATTTTGCGTTTTATCCTTTAAAGCTGTTTGTCAACAAGAAAAGAGATGATGGTTGAAAATTACAACTAAATAGTATGGGATGCAGCGTAACACGCGAGGGAACAGCTGGCTATTTCCCCCAAGAGTTTTGTTTGTTTACAAAAAAAGAGCACCTAAATTTCCATATATGTAGCACAACCTAAATACTGCAACCAAGTTCCTACGAATCTCTAGTTATTATTAGTCTCATTTTTTGAGACAATTTGAGTAAAGAGGGAGAACACACAGAAGACGGAGTGAACAGAAAGGCTGGTATCCAGGTAAGCAGCCATAACAGACTTTGGTTCCATGCTCACATCAGCAAAGTTTATGTTTGAACTGGGCAATTACCGACATAGCCAGTGGCAGGGCTTTTTTTGCACAAAAAGCCCAGCAGGAACTCATTAGCATAACAGGCTACACCCAACAGCAATAACTCATCAGCATAGTAGGCCACACCCTGACAGCACATTAGCATATTAGGCCACACCCCCATGTCACCAGAAGTGTGGTCATCCAGCCACACCCACCTTTTGCTTCTTATTCTGTTTACCTTGTTTGTTGTCAAAACCCAGGGCTTTTTTTTTTGTAGCAGGAACTCCTTTGCATGTTAGACCACACACCCCGAATGTAGCCAATCCTAATGAGTTTCTGCTGTTTGGTGTGGCCTATTATGCTTATGAGTTCCTGCTGGGCGTGGCCAACTCAGGAGCCAGCCGGAACTCCGTTCCTGTGCGTTCCTGCCCAAAAATAGCCCTGGCCAGTGGCAAGTTCTGAGTCTGTGGTGATATTTGCTTCCACCAGTCAAAATCTCAGGAATTTCTGCCTCATGTATAGGGTGACCAGATGTCCTTTTTTAAAATGACTGTCCTCTTTTAGGCTCTTTTTTAAACTGATGAAAATGTCCTCTTTTTTTCTTGGGAGGCTGAGCCTATTTTGCCCTACAGTTCCGCAGTGGAGAGAACCTTCAGTTTTGCTACCAGCACTGCTTTCTAACATGCGTTTTGAATAGGGCTTCCTGTTTCATGGTTGTCTATCAGGATTTCCTTAGGTCTGTGGACAGCTTTGCTCCATGTCCTAGACTCCTTCCCTCTCCATAGCAATGGCACCGAATCCCTGCCCCCTCCCAGGAAGTGCAGGAGTCCTGGACATTCCTTGCCTTCTCTTGTTAGCTGTACAGTAGCACTGGATCATGATTGGAAATAGTTAACATGTTTTAGAGACCTAGCAGAAAATGAGTTTGGGCAAGGCTACCTGGGAACCAATTTTAATACAATGTTTGTGTTCCCTTTTTTTACATTCGACTTTTACATTCGACTTTTATATCCCGCCCAAACCCCCTTGTCTAGGGGGTCTCTGAGCGGCTTACAGATTGGTGCTAGTCACCATTTTTATTCCTAACTAGGGCCACACACATTTGGGGTGGGGGAACCTACCAGCACCCCTATGGTGGTGGTTGGTGGTGGTCTTCTTTTTTTTCCCGTTGGCTCCGGTATTGGCGGGGTGCTCTTTTTCGGCGCTGGGTGGTAATTCTCTCTTCCTGAGGTGCGCAACTCCTGCCTCCTTCCGGCTTCAGCCACGTCCTTTCCGGCTCCTGCTGTGCCGGCGCTCAGTGTCATCGTGCGCTCTTTCCTCGACGGCGGCCACCCGATATTTCATCGTCCAGCCACCAAGGATCGCTCCTCCGGTTGCGCCCGCTCGCCGCCGCCACATCACCACGCCATGCCGTCCTCTGGAGCCGATGTCTCGCCGCTGCCGCCGCCGCCATTGTCGTCCTCAACCACCACGCTAGGCAGGGTGCCCCCCACCCCCCTACGGGTGGGTACCCATTTATCTACTTGCAATTAAGTTGCTTTTGAACTGCTGGGTGGGCAGTTCCCTATTAGAAGCTTCTGCCTGTGTGCATGAGAGAACGAAAGGTATTGCTTTCTGTTCATGTGTTCTTTAAGATTAAATCACCTTGAATCAAATCTAAGTAAAATATCTTGTTTATTATTCCAAGACTGAGTGGACTCAGTCACTCTTGTGAGCTCTGGGCTCTGGTTAACAGCTCTCTCCCTTGGAGCAGGCCTGTAGCTACAGTGGGGCATCTCGGGGCTGGTCCCCTCAACTTACTGCCCAGGCCTCCCAACTTCCCATCCAGGTGGTTTATTTTATTTTTCACATGCACCATGACCACACTGAGCTGACCTCCTCCCCTGCGTGCTGACCTGCCTGCCCTGCCTGCTGGCACTGTACCTCTGGCTGGCTACAGGTGAGGCACACGACAGGGCACGTCTACTCCCTACTCTAGCCCCCCCTCATCACTTTAAAAAACCTTTTACTCTCTTCTCACTCCTTACACAGTGACCCCCGACTTATTTAAATGCCCCCTGAAGTAAAAAAAAAATCCTGGCTATGGCCCTGCCTTGGAGAATGAGTATGCATGGGAGACTTTTCATTGCACTTGCTGCCTTCTGCTGCTGGTTAGCAACTTTGTGTGTTGAAGAGAAACCCTTTGGAATATCCAGACCAGCAAGAAGGCAGGTGAAGCAGCTTGTATTTTTTTCTTTGTGATCAGGAATATGCCAAAGAGAAAGTGTACATTTAGCCATGAACTTGAAATAAAATTTCCTTGCTTCCATGCTGGCAGAAATGAAAATGAAGCAGAATGCACTACATGCAAGAGATTTTTTTTTGTCTGTGGCAAACAAAGGAAGTCATGATTTGGAAGCATATGTCAAGAGTGACAAGCACAAGAAAAAAGAGCTGTCTTAATTCTTTATCAAACAAAATTCAAAAACAGAAGACTGAGTTATAGCAACTAAAGGAGCATTGTCATTTCATGCGTCTAGGGATTGCACTTCAACATTAAATCAAGTGGACTTCCAGTAGAGATGTGATGGTGGGGAGTGAAGACACAGCACAGCTAATTACCAACTAGGAGGGCTGCCCAGTTGGTAATTTTTCCTTAGATTAAAGGGAGATCATAGAGATAAACCACACTCTTTAGGTTGCTCTTTGGGTGTTTTCTGCTGAGCAGTGGCTTTACAGACACCTCCTGTTTTAGAGCAATCTGAAATCTTGGAATTTACAATCTTGCTCCTGGCTGCATTTGGAATCCTGATAAGGAGTAAAGTCTGACCTCCTCCGCTTCTTAAGATTTATGGACATGATTATCTACAGCTAAAGAGAGATTTTCTTGAAAACAAAAAAAGATGACCCCTGCTTAGGTAACCACTTTCATGGGATTATAAAAACTTTTAAAGAACTTTCTGAAACAATAACTTTGGCAAAAAACATAATTAAGAAATCAGGAAAGCTAGAAATGAAATTAGGAAAGCTAAATTGATGAAGGATTAATTATTTTTCATATCCCTAATTTTTAACCTTTAATTTTATTTTCAATGAATGGGAAAGGTTTTTTTGGCTGTAAAAACAAATCTGCCATGAGACTGTTCTTATATTTACTTTAGAAGATTACCTTAGATTTGGATAATTACATATAATAGAAGATAAGACTCTGAGACATTCTGGGACTATTTGACCTTGGTTGCCATGGTGAACAGGATACAAATGCCTGATGGCTAATAGTGAAAGTAATTTATTTGAAAATATTTTGGAGTATCTTTTTTTTTACTCCTGTTGCCATAGTGAAAGGACACAAATTGCTGACAGCTAAAAGTGAAAGTATCTATATATCTAATTCCCAACATGCCCCCCCCCCGTGGATATCTAAATCAGCACATCGGGGGAACTTGGGGGGCAGGAAGGTTTTCTTGCACATTTGGGGCAATCCCCATATGTGCAGAAAAATCTGAAAATATGTGGGGGATATTTAAATCCCCCCAAAAGTAAAAGAGGCCACTGCTGCTGCCAGAGAGGGAGAGGGGGAGGGAGAAGGCTTGGCCAGCCAGCAGCTGTAAGCCACTCAGGCATCACTGCTGCCCAGGGGGAAGGGAGAAAGTTTGGTGGGCCGAGCTCAGACCTCGCCACCGCCACTGCTGGGGGGGAGGGGGAGGGAGTAAGCTTGGTGGGCCGGCCAGACCTCACCACCACCACTGCTGTCAGGGAGGGGGAAGGAGGGAGAAAGTTCGGTTGGCCAGCCAGGCCTCGCCGCCGCCACCGCTAGGGAAGGGGGGAGGGAGAAAGCTTGGCAGGATGAGTTCAGGCCTCGCCACCAGTGCTGGGAGGGAAGCGGGAGAAGGCTTGGAGGGGAGGGGGCCTCGCTGTGGGTGCTGGGGATGGGGCAGGGGAGAAGGCTCACCTGCGGCTGCTGCCTTCTCCTCCCGTGAAGCTTCTCCTCTCCCCTCCTGCGAGTATTGTGGGTCCCCCTTCTTGTTTCATCTGAAAACGTTTTCTCTCTATTTCTATTTTTTTTGCATTTTGTATTTTATTTTATAACAAACACCAGAAAGAATCCTGACAGAAAAGTTTCATCAGACCAACTTGTCACTGCAGATATGATGCAGAAATTACTCAAACGAATGGGACGTAGAATAGAGAGTAAAACAGTGAATCTTGAAAACAAGATAGAGGCTTTTGCGAGAAAAATGAATGAGAGTCTTGGGAAATTTAAACAAGAACTGAAAGATGATGTGAATGAACTTGAAGGAACAATAGGGCATATTACAGAAGAAGTAATGGCACAGTGGCTGCTGTAGAAAATATAACATAAGAGATTGACAAAGAACTCAAGAGGCATGTGGATTTCCTAGCCCTTATGGACTTGAAAGAAAAGGAGTATGATCTGAAACTAAAAGGTATCCAAAAGGAAAGTGATGAAGATTTCTTTTGGCCAATTTACTTCAAAGAGAAGAGGAAGATATGGAATTTGCAGAAGATTCTAAAGACTAAGATACAGCTGAAACCAGAGTCTTTTTTGTTACATTTAATGGACAATCACTTGGAAAGAAGTTTTGTTCCTATTTTTGACTACAGCTGCAAAAATGATATATGCATAGAAATGGAAATGCCCAACAGTACTTACAGTAGAAGAATGGTTAGAGAAGACGTTGGACTATAGCTACATTTATAGTATTGGTTAGGGATAAGATTATTTTACTTATTAGTTATTGGCCTTTTGTATGAAAAAGATAAGGATGGCTTGATGATTTGTGGCTTTTCTGAATAAGAAATTTGCTTAAGGAGAAACAAAAAGAGAGTCCTTGTTTTTATGTATAAACAAGGAAAACTTTGTAATCAAATTTGTATTTGTTGTTGTTCAGTTGCACAGTCGAGTCCGACTCTTCGCGACCCCATGGACCAGATCACGCCAGGCCTTTCGGTCTTCCGCCGTCCTCTGAAGTTTGCTCAACTTCATGTTGGTTGCATCTATGACACTGTCTAACCATCTCATCCTTTGCTGTCCCCGTCTTCTTTGACCTTCAATCTTTCCCAGCATCAGGGTCTTCTCCAGTGAGTGCTCCCTTCTCATTTGGTGGCCAAAGTATTTGAGCTTCAGTTTCATTATCTGGCCTTCCAGGGAACAGTCAGGGTTGATTTCTTTGAGGATTGACTGATTTGTTCTTCTTGCAGTCCAAGGGACTCTCAAGAGTCTCCTCCAGCACCATAGTTCAAAAGAATCTATTCTTCGGCGCTCGGCCTTTTATTGTCACACAGCAGAACAAGATGGCTGTCACTCCTTCCTGTCATAGAACAGTTACTGCAGATGTTTCCTGATGTAATTTTTTTCTGTCTCAATCTAGTCAACCATCCATATTGAAGAAATTGTTTGAATATGACATAGCAGAAGCATAACTGTGGCACTTACATTCCTTAATGTCAGTGTTACAGACACACATCCAGGAAACAGAAAGGGGAAAGGAATCAGTTTTGGAGGTTTTCACTGTATTGCAGTCAGTTTGTCAAATGTTGCAACATAGAATTGAAGCAGACTTCCTTTCACTGAAAACAAAAGTGATCCTAAGCAAAGGAAAGAAAGATGGACTGGAGAAAGAAATTAGTCTGTTTATGGAAGAAGCTTCTTACTTGTACAAAGTGTGTTTGAAATATTTGCAGAATTTGACAATTTCTTTTAATTTATTTATTTAGTTCTTTATTTATTAGTATTTTTACCCCGCCCTCCCCACGAGCGGGCTCAGGGCAGCTTACAAGAGGGCAACAATGTCCTCATATAAAACAAGATGAAAACAGCTTAAAACAAAAATAAAATCATTGACTCACAAAAGTAAAGTGTTCTATAAAGAACAAGATGGTCTTCCACGGTAGGTGCCGGAACTTTCATTGGAGGTAGATAGTGTCCTGTAGCTGGTTTAATGAGATTGACTGTTTTCATTGGGATGACTTTAACTGAAACCCTTTTATTTGATTATGTTCAGCATACCATAAAATACTTGAGAGATTTATATGTGATTGTGGATGATGTAAAAAGTTTTGACCAGTCCTGTAACCTGAAGACTTTTGTTGCAAGTCCTCAAATAGATGAAGACTTCAAATGCATGTCAATTAGTGACAAGTGGATTAAATACTTTCAAAAGTGCTGCAACACAGAACACCATTCTGAGCTGCTTAAAATAGCACAATTGTTCTTCTGCATCCCAGGACATAATGCAAATGTTGAGAGAATATTTTCTTTATTGAATGCCCCATGGACAGATGAAAGGGACAGATTTACCATTGAAGCTATACAGGGTGTTCTGTTACTTCAGTACAACCTATGTAACTATTCATGCCTTTAGTTCTACAAATAACTACTTGAACAACCAACTCTATTTAGGGAAATAAAATCTTCCAACAAGTATTCAGGTGCCACTTCATCATAGGTATACAGGTACTGGTGTTCTAAGCATAGAAATGCTTAATGATAGGTAAATTAGTATTTGTATGTGGGGTGTTTCTTTTGTTATTTGCTTACTGTGTTATTTCTTTCCCACTTTGGTGCAAACTTGCCATTTCAGTAAAAATAAACAGTTATGTATATAAATGTATAATACATAGTTTTCTGTACACGTGTGTGTGTGTGTGTGTGTGTGTATAAGCTCATCCCATCCACAATGGCTGGGTGATTTCTGCAGCCCTGTTTCATTCTCCAACCTATATAGAGAAAGTCCCACACTCATACTTAATTTTGGTTGTCCCACAGAGGTTTATTTCTTTTTCTTTATTCTGTTTCATTCTCCAACAAGAAATTCTTACTTGTCTGCTGGGGGAAAACTTTTTTGGTGAACAGTGTCCTCTTTTTTCACTCACAAAAGCTGGTCACCCTACTCATGTACCTATGAATCATGATGGCCCAATTTACACACCATGAATTGACACACAACAAGAACATGTTTCCAAGAATGGTCAGGAATGTTCATATGTAGAAGACTGTTTATAGTATGTCAGTCTGTTCTGTAGAAGTCTGCACTTGTATAGATGCCAGCAATTACCCAATTTCAGAATCTGCAGTCCCTCCAGTTATGCAGAATAATCTGCTTCCCACCAGTGCAGTAGCATGAATTACTACTTCTTGGATAAATCCCCCTGTTTCTGAGCTTTCAGAATAGTCTTCAGGTGGTTGAAATAAGGATACAAACTTTGAATTAGTCCAGCCAAGTTATTTTAGCATTCCTTTTAACTTAGAAGATTTGCAGTCTCGTGAAAGCATTTTGTGTTACATTATATTTATCTAAAGTATTTTTTCACTGTAACATAACTTGTGCTGGCTCTGGCCAGTCGCCACGAACACAATATACTTAAGCTAGATACAATGTCTAAACCAAGCCGAGAAACAGTGCCAGGGGTCAGAATGCCGGGAGATCAATCAGAGTTCTCAGGAGCGATGAGCGGAGGCTGGCAGCTGGAACAAGGTCCCAGATTACACAGTTGGGTCCACACCAAGGCAGGTGAGTGTGGCTGCTCATGACCAGATCCTCCCTTCCCTGGGAGGCAACCTGCAAAGACTCACAGCCCTTCACGTTGCCTTTGCAAGGTTCGCTGGCGTACCCTGTGTCTGGGACATTCAGGTGAGCTAGGTGGGGACTCTGGCCTCAAGGTGTCTTCTACTGGGGGTACTGGGCCAGGCTCTGGACCAGGCTCTTCCTCTGACTGTACCCCAGGCTCTTCACCTTGCTGCACCTCCTGCACAGATGCTGGAGCCTCTTCTCCCTCAGGTGCTGGCAAAGGTTCCTCTTCTGGGCTGACTCTGGAGGAGGCTGGGTTGCTCCATGCCTCTTTCTTGTCTGGGGAATAGTCAGCCTCAGCTGAGCCAGGACCCATGACATAAGTAAAGTTCATTTCTAAGTACAGTAATTTAGGGTAAAGAGCCAACAAGCCCATAAAAACAAAAGAGATGCTAAAAATCAAAATGTCCGCCATGTCATTAATTGTAGATAGGATATATGTTTCATTACATAAGAGAAGCCATGGTGGATCAGGCCAATGGCCCATCCAGTCCCATCCGGGAATGTTGTTATGAAATGTAAGGGTTTTCAATTAGTATGGAAATTATTGCCTTCAAACCCATATATCAAGAAACAAAAAGTTCAGGGTCCTTGTCACTGACAACACTTTGTCAATATTTTAACAAAGCATCATTTATTGAAATAGGGATATAATAATAGAAGGTGAAGGATCTTCAGGATGTGAAATACTAAAATCATTGCAATTTCTAAATGTTTGTGGGATATTCAAAGGTAGTCATAATACTATTGTATGGAATGTCATATTCATGCTATTATAGGGTGGGTTTTTTGCTGAAATACATCCTTTTTATAGGCACTGACTGTAGACTGGAGGTCTTAGAGGCCATAACCAATCAGAATTTTTCATTCTTATCAAAAATGGGATGTGGCTGCCTCTTATCACATTTAGAAGGATTAGGACACAGGTGAGGACCAAATAATTTTCAGACATTTCAAGATATTTGAATTTGGGTGCCCTTTCTTGTGAATTTATTTTAAGTATACAACCCTCATTTAAAGTCTGTAAATAGGTTTCTAAGGTGTCTTTGGCAATAAAACCAATGGAAGCATTTATAACGTGGCAAAAGGTAGAATTCTTACCAACCATTCCTATATCATGGAGACCTGTATAAACAAAAAGGTGCCAGCTGGTGACAAGAGGGTTAGGTTTGGGTTAAGAAGATCTGGGTTCAAATTCCT
>NW_015167064.1:17034-25223 GCF_001447785.1 Gekko japonicus
TGCTGAGCCACAAAGCCTGATGGGTCACCATGAGCTAGTAATTACCTTTAACCTAAGGATGATCTTTTTGTTCTTATGTATAATCTGAACCCCTTCAGGAAAATATGTGATGATTGTTTAAAAAGATTGTTTATTTTTCTATCATTCCCCAGCCCAGAGGACCGTAAAACACATGAAAGAACAAGTGGAATGAGGTGTTTTTCAGGTATCCTGATCCATGTCTTTAAAGGTTAAAACAGCACTTCAAATGAACAGATGCTAACTTGAAGTCTGTTCAGTTTTTGATTATTGGTGTTATGTGCTCTTCTGGCTGGTTTAGATATGGAAACACCTGAAAAGGTTGTTGAAAAGGTTTTCCCCTCTCCCATTTTTTCTGAGTTCTTTCTCCACCCTTTTTCTAACAGAGAGCTGGGAATTTAGGGAGCAGCAACAAAAGAAAAGCTCCTATGAAACGTATCCCCCTTTGGAGTGAGTGAAATGCTCTTTAATATAAGGTTTTACTCAGCATGGGTAGTATGAAGATTTTTACATATGACAACTTGAGATAATGATAATTTCTATCTATATTGTAGACAATGCTTTCAGGATTATATTTGTAATTTAATTGTGACTAATTGTATCCATAATTAATATGCCACAATGTTTATAACAACATTTTCAATTTTATTAAATTTAATTCAGTATTCAAATATGCTGCTAGTCCTAGTGGGACTCTATGAAACATTTTCTATACAAATAACACACTTTCTTCTGTTTACTGTGAAGTTTGTGATTTCTGTTTTCATCTTTTATTTGTTTTCTTACTTCTCAAATGCCAAAAACCAGAAGTGTATTTTGAACCCCTACAGGTAAGGTTGCCAACAGGTCAGGTGAGCCCTGGAGATCTCCTGGTATTACAAGTGACCTCCAGACAATAGAGATCAGTTCCTTTTGAGAAAATGGCTGCTTTGGAGGGTGGACTCCATGTCATTGTACCCTGCTGATGTTCTTCCCCAAATCCTGCCCTCCCCAGGCTCCACTCCCAAAATCTCCAGGTATTTTCCAACCCAGAGCTGGAAACCCTGCCTACAGGGAAAAGCTACTGAAGATGAGGAGATCCAAACTAGAAAAATGATTGAATGGAGGGCAAGTTAAGCACTTCCTCCACATTGCTACCTTTCCACCTCCTTGAACTGTTTTTCATTTCTGAAAAATGGCCCTGGGGATCAATGTCTTGTATACATTAGCCTGTGACACGTAGTTCTTATCAGAAGCCATGCAGGTTGCCAGAGCATTAATTCTTGTTGGTGTGCCTTTTTATGAAAGAATAATTCTGGTAGTTTCCAAAGTGCTATCCTTTCAGCTGTTGAGAACTTGTAAAAGAATCGTGGAGAATGATAGATAATAGAAATTTTTAAAAGGCCTTTGCAATAGTTTTGGTCATGCACTGGAGTTGTAGGTTAGATGATACACTGGACAACTGTTGCCCACCCTCATCTTAAAATCCTTAAGAATGAAGTTTCACAGCTTCCCTAGGTATCCTGTTATTCAAATTTTCTTCCCAAGGAAAAAAAAATCGATATTTTCCCTACATTACAGATGCTCGCTCCGAAGCATCCTTTGGGAGACAGACTGCTATGAACCTCTTCCAGGTGGTCCTGTAATATATGCCTCCTAGATTTCTGATTGTATTTTTTTGTCCTGACATTATCCACAGAATATAGATAAAGTACTTTTTCATAGTCTAAACCTTGATAGCCTATGCTTCTTTTCATGGTCCATCTTAATGTGAAGAAAGCATTTGAGCGGGGGTGGGGCCATGGATAACATGAAAAAGATTAAATTACATGTTTTAGAAAAATGATAACCTTATGACCCTACTTCTTAATTCAATAATAATGATCTATGGGGTTACTAAGCTCAAAGGCCAAATACGTATGTTGCAATGGAGTTTGTTTTTAAAATATATGATATAATTATTGTTTTCAAAATGTTCAAATTCCTCTTGTTACCATATAAATAGGATAGAACAAGACCAGCTAAATATATAAAACTGATCCCTGTGGTCTCCCGAAGGGGCCTCAGTTAACTATCATGTAGGATAGTGGCTAGTGTTATATGGAAGCTGCAAAAAACCCCACCCAAACTCATTTCAGTTTCCTTTGGCAATTGACTAGCCTTTTTCAGATATTTTGTTTCAATACACAGAAAGTCAAGAGAGGGGTGACAGAATCAGCAAGTCCTCTTGAGCTACATATTCTCACTCTACTAGGGGGAATTCTTCTGTATGTATAGCAGTATATGTGTAGGTTTCTCTCTCTCTCTCTCTCTCTCTCTCTCTCTCTCTCTCTCTCTCTCTCTCTCTCTCTCTCCCACACACACACACACACACACACACACACACACACATTTGATCTTGCGTCCCCCTCCCCCAGAATCCCAGAGCAATACACATGGGAGGGGATCCAGCCAGCTTTCTCATTCATATCTCACCCAATTCCCTTCTTCACGACCATTCTGATTCCACATGGATTTTGTCCATGCAGGTACCATGACCCCAGTGTGGCATGTTTGGGAGTTCAAAGGGGAACCTTTATTCCCTTTTCATCAGCAGAAAAGCTGGTTGGATCTAGCCAATGGTTTTCCCCACCTCCATTTTATCCTCACAAAAATCTTGTGAGATAGGTTAGGTCAAAATAGAATTACTAGTCTAAGGCTGTGATCACACACACTAAACAATCCACTTTCAATGCACTTTACAACTGGATTTTACTGTGTGAACTGTCAAAATCCAGTTGGAAAGTGCATTGAAAGTGGATTGAAAGTGGATTATTTAGTGTGTGTGATCACAGCCTAAAATCACCTAGAGAGCTTCATGGTTGACTTGAAGCTAAGTATCCCTAGTCCTAGTCTGATACCAATATGACAAAGGCCTTTTGTTCTGGTGATGGTACTCACTGGTACGGAATACTGACACCTCTTTTCAGGGCTCTCCCAAGTCCTGAGTAGGGAATTGGTGGAAATTTATACAACCTTATATATAAGTACTGGCACCTTTTCATTTTTAAAAATGCATTGAGTATGACCCTCACTGATTGTACAAATAGAATCTGTATGTACGGCTTGTTCATTCATAGTCTGTAACAGAAGTTCCTGGATCATGGATCAAAGGGAACCTGGACTGAGAAGACTTTCAGGGGAGGCATGATGAGAATGACTAGAGTATATAGTTAGCTAGGTAACCAGTCTGATTAGTAGGTGGGGACTGCTGCTGAGACCACCCCACAAACATATTGAATATACTTACACTCAATATTCAAAAAGGTCTACTAGCTTGGCTTGTTTGGAAGCTAAAGGGGAGATCCAGTGTTTATTATGTTTTGTCTCCTGTCCAGCCCAGAAGGGTATGAGATTTGGATTGAATTTCTTTTCCTTCCTTTGTTACAGGTATTTAAACCTGGATATGGCCAGAGGTGCAAGCCTTTGAGATGGATCAAAGAGCAAGGATCAAAGGTTTCTTCTTAAACCTTGACTCAGTCCATGGACCTGAGTGAACTGGGCCAGAAAATCCAGGATGCTGCAGTGTTGCACTATACAGTTTTCTGTTTGTTTAAATTCTATTTGCTGTGTTTATGCTGTAAATTGATTTGAATCTGTAATGTATTGGAATACTTACATGAATCACCTCATTCAATTCTCATGTAAAGCTTCAAGCCTGATGAAGGCTCCTCCGACCTGCCTCCCTATTGGTCGCTCTGCAACAGCGGCCAATCAGAACTATGTTGGCTCCCTGAGAGGGAAAGACTCTCATTGGTCTTTATCCAAGCAACCTCATTGGTTGATTATTGTAAATAGGTGTGGCTACGTTAGCCCGGGAATGTTTAAAAGGAGCCTAGCTCCCAATGTTAATCTGTTCTGGTTTTGAATGCATTTGAGTGTTTGTTCACTACTTCAATAAAGCTGAATCACTGAGCTGAAACCACTCTCCGAGTCTTTGTTAGCCCGATCTAACAGAATCCCTGCTAGAGAGAAAAGCAGAGTAGAAACGCCTAAATAAACAAATATATAAAAAACATCTGAAAAAGGAGGTAGAAATGCAGGCTTTTCTTGGTTTCTTGTGGCCCCGGTCACATGGGCTGGATATCGCAGGGGGGGGGGAGGCGTGGCTGATTGCCCCAGAGGAAACTAACACGCAGCCGCCCGAGCACACGTCTCAGTCGAGGTCCTGTGGTTAGGGGGGAGATGCCGACCAGATGGGTATCCTGCAGTGCAGCACAGAAGCCGCACCGCGCGATCGCACTAGCGATCACTCTTTGTGCGCATGCGCTGTTGGGTGCTGTTGCGCAACCTGCGGAGACTTGGGAGGGAAAAAAACCCCTTGTGTGCGACGAACAGTGGCGGGGGCTGGGTGCCACGGAAGTCCACCCGAAACGCGATCAGTTGCCTCGAGGCTTCCGGAAACTAGTACCTCGGAGGTACTAGTTTTTTACTCTGCATCTTTGGCGGGAAGCCTCGGGTTAGCCACGGGAGCTGTACGCTTCCCAGATGTTGTGGTGTGATCGTGCCCGGAAAATCCGCCTACCATCTGTACCATCAGCGTGGCAAATGCTCCATGTGACCGCAGCCCCTAATTAGCAGAAAGGAGCTGGTTCCTCATTCTCAAGATGGAAGGGGAAAGAACAACAGGCCACAATGTAGCATGATGGCAAGAACTGATAGAGTTAAAAATCATATTTTAGACATTCTCATGTTATAGCTGCAACATCTTTGTTTCATACTACTTCCAACAATTTCAGTGGACTACTCTGAAGCAAATGGTTTGAAGTGTGCGAATGGCAAGGTAGTAATTTATGAGCTACAAGAGGTCATACCCAAATAATTTTAAAAGAGAGGGGTATAGTTTTATGTTTAGCCCTAACCCTACCTGCAAAGACTCATGATGATTAGCAATGTGTTAAAATAAATTTTAAAAACACTCTAAAACATTTAAAACACTGGGATTAATCTGCCACTAAAAGAATGCTCACAGGATACTCTTTTGATCCCATTTCTGTCACTCTCGGTTGCTGTAATGTGCCAGCCAGCTGCCCTTCCCAAGTTTCTACAAACCCATCTGGAAAACTGGTTTAAATAAAACCCAAGGTCTCAATGAAAGCCAGATGCTACTTCTGATTTGAACTTCCCTAAGTAAATAAATTGCACATTTTGTTCTGTCACTTAATTCTAGTATTTTAATTCCAACTCTGCCTTGCAGGGAATTGCTTCCACAAAATAAAACAATAGATGGTTCTGCCTACATTGTTAACTTTTCAGAGGACCATTCACTTGAGTCTGGCTTGGCTATTCTCAAATCTGATAAAGCAAACAATGACTGGACTCGTCCCTGATTGGTATATTCGTCTGCTCTGTGTTATTTTCCTCTTAACAAAAAAGCCTCAAATTTAAACAAGATGAGAATTAGTGAGGTCATCTCCTTGATCAACTGAAAAGAACGAGGAAGGCAAATCCTATCCGCAGGTCTGAACGTCCTCCAGGGCTGCTTACATGCGCCATCCTCTGTTTTGCCATGCTAGGAGGGAAAAAGGAAGGTAGAATCAGGTACAGTGATTCTCGTAGAATTGCGATAGGGCAAAAGGGGAATGTACCAATGCGACAAAACATCCAGTGCTGATTCAAGTATACTAACATGTTGCAGTGGAAATGAAGAGGCAGGATAGGAGTGCAGTGATATTAAGAGCAATCTTATCCACATCAAGAGGATCGGCTTCCCTCTTGGCGTTACTGTAATATTATGATCATGAAATATGAAGAAGAAAAAAATATTCATAGGAAAGCCAGAGTGGTGTAGCAGTTTTAGTGTCAGACTAGGATCTGCGAGATCTGAGTATGAATCCCCCACTCTGCCATGGAAGCTCAATAGGTGGCCTTGAGCCAGCCATTCTCTTTCAACCTACCCGATGTTGCAGGATTGATTTTGTAAGGATAAAATGGGGAGAAAAGGAGGTATAAATATATTATATATCAATAAATGAATATTCAAAAAGCTGAATACCAAGTGCTTGCTTGACGTACTGCTTGGGGAAGATTAGAAATGCATTCTCCCATCTGTTTTGTTTGAATAAGAGGTGCATTTGAGACCAGCAGCGTCTGAGAGATCAACAAGACTGCCAGAGCATAAGCTTTCAAGGTATAAGCTTCAGGGAGCTTTGACTCTCGAAAGCTGGTGCCCTGGAAATCTTGTTGGCTTCTAAGGTGCTACTGGACTTTACTCTGGCTCTTCTACCACAGGCCAGCATGGCTACCTGCTTGAAGCTTGTTTTAAAAAGGTAAGCCAGTAATCCTTCTGAAATGTCAGGCCCAGCTCCTAAGGGCTCAACCTGGTGCTAACATTTCCTCACTCAAGGAATCCCTGCTTTCCTCGTTGCCAGAGCTTATGATGCTCAAGGGATATGGAGAGGGTAGGGTGGATGCTGCAGAAGTCTCAAGTTAATAGACGGAATTGAAGAAAGAAGATTTCACATTTTTCATCCCTGGTGTTTTTTATTTTATTTTTAATTTTTTTTGTACATGTGTGTGTACCTGGAAGTCATTGTGACCACTGGTGACTGATCTCTACTTGGGGTCTGGAGGATATTCAGAGAGGTGGCTGAATAAAGCCCGCCCCAGCCTCCCGACTGCTGGCATTTCAAGGAGGTCTCCCATCCAAGTACTTGCCAGAGGCGACCCTGCTTAGCTTCAGAAATCTGACGAGATCGGGCTTGCCTGGGCTATCCAGGTCAGGGCCCATCACTGGTGTTTTGACTGGAGAATTTATGCTCTGATTTCATTTCTCCTTCATGTGATAATTTTTATGCCATATTCTGTATTCCTGTACTAAATTTTTCCTGTAAATTGTACATATTTTAATTATATGTGTTTAACTATTTATATATCTAATAGCCAAGGCGCCCCCTGTGTGCAGACATCTAAATCCGCACATCAGTGGCACCTGAGGGGCAGGGAGATTTCCCTGCACATTTGGGGAAATCCCCAGATGTGCAGAAAAATCTGAAAAGTTAACAAAATATATACGGGGGATACTTCAATCCCCCCAAAAGTAAAAGAGCGTTTCCTACGCATGTGCAGGGAACTTACTTACCTGTGGGATCTGTAGCAGAGCCATTGGTGCTGGTGGTGGTGGCAGAGGCAGCTGCAGGGGGGAAGCCCTGGCGGGCTGGCAGCTAGAAGCCACAGCCATTGCTGCTGTTGTTAGTGGTGACAGCGGTGGGGGAAAGCCTGCTGGACCTGGTGGCTTGGAGCCATGCAGGGCTCACTGGTGTTACTGTTGTGGGTGGCGGCAAGGAAAAGCCTGGCAGGCCTGGCAGCTGAGAGCCATGCAGGGCTCGCCAGTCCTGCTGTTGTGGGCGGCGGGGAGGAGGCTTGGCAGCTTGGAGGAAAGGAAGGAGGGAGTCGATCCGATGTGGAAAGGGAGCCTCAACCCGCACCAATGTGATCCCGTCTGCGGAACTGGGGTCTGGGGCCGCCATAGGGGCCCGATTCCGCTTGCCCCTGCTGCACGCATTAGTCATGCCCTTTCAGCCATTTCTCCAGGCACCATCCACCCATGGTGAAACACTTCAAAGTCCCATGGAAGTCAACAGGAAAGAATTAAACTCACGCCTAAACTTTTTCTACAGGGCTTCGTTTTAAACCGCAATGAAAGTGTCAACATTTTCATTATAAATTCCTAGATTGGGAGCTCTCTGCCCTGAGCAGAAACTTCCTAAGGCTGCAGTCCTTTGCAAATTAGTGGGGAGAAGCCTTGGCAGCCTGGGAGCTGCAGGAAATACTCCTCCCCGTGAGTATTGCAGGTCCCGCTTCTTGTCTATATACTAATAGCCAAGGCGCCCCCTGTGTGCGGAAATCTAAATCCGCACATCAGGGGCACCTCGGGGGCAAAGAAATTTTCCTGCACATTTGGGGCAATCCCCAGATGTGCAGAAAAATCTGAAATCTATAAAAAACTATAGGGGGGATACTTAAATACCCCCCAAAGTAAAAGAGCATTCCCTGTGCATGCACAGAGAATGCTCTGGGAACTCTGCGGCAGTCAGCAGCGGGAAGCCGCTCAGTCCTCACCACTGGAGCTGGGGGGGGGGTAGGATAGATTGATGAGCCCGGTGGCTGGAAGCTGCTCAGTCCTTGCCGCCGGAGCTGGGGGGGGGGCAGGG